>NC_052070.1:77850659-78152314 GCF_015852505.1 Tachyglossus aculeatus
AGTCATCATCATCAATCGTATTTATTGAGCACTTACTGTGTGCAGAGCACTGTATTATGCGCTTGGGAAGTACAAGTTGGCAACCTATAGAGACAGTCCCTACCCAACAGTGGGCTCACAGTCTAAAAGGGGGAGACAGAACAAAACCAAACATACTAACAAAATAAAATAGAATAGATATGTACAAGTAAAATAAATAAATAAATAAATAAATAAATAAATAGAATAACAAATATGTACAAACATATATACATATATACAGGTGCTGTGGGGAAGGGAAGGACGTAAGATGGGGGGAGGGAGAGGGGGACGAGGGGGAGAGGAAGGAAGGGGCTCAGTCTGGGAAGGCCTCCTGGAGGAGGTGAGCTCTCAGTAGGGCCTTGAAGGGAGGAAGAGAGATTGGCGGATGGGGAGAGGGAGGGCATTCCAGGCCCGGGGGATGACGTGGGCCGGGGGTCGATGGCGGGACAGGCGAGAACGAGGAATGGTGAGGAGATTAGCAGCAGAGGAGCGGAGGGTGCGGGGTGGGCTGTAGAAGGAGTACTGAGCGTGTGCTGTGTGCAGAACGCTGTACTACTACTACTAATAATAATGATGGTATTTATTAAGCGCTTACTATGTGCAAAGCACTGTTCTAAGCGCTTGGGAGGTTCCAAGGCAATCAGTTTGTCCCATGGGGGTCTCACAGTCTTCATCCCCATTTTACAGATGCGGTAACTGAGGCCCAGAGAAGTGAAGTGACTTGCCCAAAGTCACACAGCTACTAAGCGCTTGGGAAGTCCAGGTCGGCACCAGAGACCATCCCTACGCAACAACGGGGCGCCCAGTCTAGACAGACAACAAGTAGACAGGCATCAAGCAAGCGTGGCTCAGTGGAAAGAGCCCGGGCTTGGGAGTCAGAGGTCATGGGTTCAAATCCCGCTCCGCCACTTGTCAGCTGGGTGACTTTGGGCAAGTCACTTCACTTCTCTGGGCCTCAGTTCCCTCAGCTGGAAAATGGGGATTAAAATTGGGAGCCCCCCGTGGGGCGACCTGATCACCTTGTGACCTCCCCAGCGCTTAGAACAGTGCTTTGCACATAGTAAGCGCTTAACAAATACCATCATCATCATCATCATTATCATCATCATAAACAGAATAATAATAATGGCATTTATTAAGCGCTTGCTATGTGCAAAGCACTGTTCTAAGCGCTGGGGAGGTTACAAGGTGATCAGGTTGTCCCACGGGGGGTTCACAGTCTTGGGAAGTACAAGTCGGCAACAGAGACAATCCCTACCCAACAATGGGCTCACAGTCTAGAAGGGGGGAGACAGACAACAAGTAGGCATCAATATACATAAACAGAATAATAATAATGGCATTTATTAAGCGTTTACTATGTGAAAAGCACTGTTCTAAGCGCTGGGGAGGTTACAAGGTGATCAGGTTGTCCCACGGGGGGTTCACAGTCTTGGGAAGTGCAAATCGGCAACAGAGACAATCCCTACCCAACAACGGGCTCACAATCTAGAAGTGGGGAGACAGACAACAAGTAGACAGGCATCAATATACATAAACAGAATAATAATAATGGCATTTATTAAGCGCTTACTATGTGCAAAGCACTGTTCCAAGCGCTGGGGAGGTTACAAGATGATCAGGTTGTCCCACGGGGGGTTCACAGTCTAGGGAAGTGCAAATTGGCAACAGAGACAATCCCTACCCAACAATGGGCTCACAGTCTAGAAGTGGGGAGACAGACAACAAGTAGACAGGCATCAATATACATGAATAGAATAATAATAATGGCATTTATTAAGCGCTTACTATGTGCAAAGCACTGTTCTAAGCGCTGGGGAGGTTACAAGGTGATCAGGTTGTCCCACGGGCGGTTCACAGTCTTAATCCCCATTTTACAGATGAGGGACTGAGGCCCAAAGTCACACAGCTGACAATTGGCAGAGGTGGGATTTGAACCCATGACCTCTAACTCCAAAGCCCAGGCTCTTTCCACGGAGCCACTATGCTTCTCTAATATAGAACTGTGCACATCATTAATAAAATAAATAGAATAATAAAGATGTATAAATATACACAAGTGTCATGGGGTGGGGAAGGGGGTAGAGCAGAGGGAGGGAGTCGGGGCGGTGAGGAGGGGAGGAAGAGCAGAGGAAAAGGGGGTCAGTCTGGGAAGGCCTCCTGGAGGAGGTGAGCTCTCAATAGGGCTTTGAAGGGGGGAAGTGGGCTAGTTTGGCGGATGTGAGGAGGTAGGACGTGCCGGATCGTCCGGCCTCAAAGCCTGTTGCTTCGGTGGGTCTCAATGTCTCTGTTCTATTGTACGTTGATATTTATTAAGCGCTTATTATGTGCGAAACACTGTTCTAAGTGCTGGGGTAGATACAAGGTAATCAAGTTGTCCCACTTGGGGCTCACAGTCTTCATCCCCATTTTACAGATGCGGCGTGGCTCAGTGAAAAGAGCCCGGGCTTTGGAGTCAGAGGTCATGGGTTCAAATTCCGACTCCACCACTTGTCATCTGAGCTTGGGCAAGTCATTTAACTTCTCTGTGCCTCAGTTACCTTATCTGTAAAATGGGGATTAAGACTGTGAGCCCCACATGGGACAGCAGCGTGGCTCAGTGGAAAGAGCCCGAGCTTGGGAGTCAGAGATCATGGGTTCAAATCCCAGCTTCGCCAACTGTCAGCTGTGTGACTTTGGGCAAGTCACTTGACTTCTCTGGGCCTCAGTTTCCTCATCTGGAAAATGGGGATTAAAACTGTGAGCCCCCCGTGGGACAAGCTGATCACCCTGTAACCTTCCCAGCGCTTAGAACAGTGCTTTGCACATAATAAGCGCTTAACAAATGCCATCATTATTATTATTATTCTCCTCCCAGCGCTTAGAACAGTGCTTGGCACATAGTAAGCGCTTAACAAATGCCATTATTATTATTAGAGAAGCAGCGTGGCTCAGTGGAAAGAGCACGGGCTTGGGAGTCAGAGGTCATGGGTTCAAATCTCGGCTCTGCCCCTTGTCAGCTGTGTGACTCTGGGCAAGTCACTTAACTTCTCTGTGCCTCAGTTACCTCATCTGTTAAATGGGGTTTAAGATTGTGAGTCCCACATGGGACAACCTGATCACCCTGTATCCTCCCCAGCGCTTAGAACAGTGCTTTGCACATAGTAAGCGCTTAACAAATACCAAAATTATTATTATTATTATTAACTGAGGCACAGAGAAGTTAAGTGATTTACCCAAGTTCACACAGCTGACAAGCGGCAGAGGCGGCATTAGAACCCACGACCTCTGACTCCCAAGCCCGTGCTCTTTCCACTCAGCCACGCTGCTATTGTACTCTTCCAAGCGCTTACTACAGTGCTCTGCCCGCAGTAAGCGTGCAATAAATACATTGATGGATTTGAACTTGGGGCTGGGGAGCGCGCCGGCCGGGAAACTTTCAGCTTGGCTACCTTGGGTGGGCGACCGGGCGACCCCGGGGCTCAGGCGACTGCAGGGCCTAGGTGTCCTGTCCTCCTGCCCATCTTCGCCCACACCTAGTGTCCCCTGGGGCTCGCCCGGTGCCCAGTGCCCCTTGTGGGTTCTGCCCAAATCCAGCCCCCTCGCCACCGCCTAGCTCGCCCCGAGCAGGTATTTCTCACGGTACCCAGGAAGCCCCAGCCACCGAACCGTGGACCAAATTCAGAAAGATTTCACATATCAAGCAGCAGCATGGCTCACTTGCAAGAGCCCGGACTTGGGAGTCAGAGGTAGTGGGTTCTAATACTGTCTCCACCGCTTGTCAGCTGTGTGACTTTGGGCAAGTCGCTTAACTTCTCTGGGCCTCAGTTCCCTCATCTGTAAAATGGGGATGAAGACTGTGAGCCCCATATTGGACAACCTGATTACCTTGTATACCCCCCGGCGCTTAGAACAGTGCTTGGCAGTGTAAGCGCTTAATAAATGCCATCATCATCATTTCACAGGATCTCAGGTCGGGTGGGATTTGGTTTTTGAGACTCGACTGGCAAGTTGGATGGGTGGTGAGTGTCCGGGGAAATTTGCCCTCCACTGAAAACGGTGGGTATTGCCCTCATCCGCCCAGTAAAGTGCTGTTATCAATCAATCGTATTTATTGAGTGCTTATTGTGTGCAGAGCACTGTACTAAGCACTTGGGAAGTACAAGTTGGCACCTATAATAATAATGGTATTTGTGAAGCGCTTACGATGTGCCAAGCACTGTTCTAAGCGCTGGGGTAGATTCAAGGAAATCAGGTTGTCCCATGCTTTCAATCCCCATTTTGCAGATGAGGTAACTAAGGCACAGAGAAGTTATTTGTCCAAGGTCACCCAGCAGACAAGTGGCAGAGCTGGAAATAAAACCCACGTTCTCTGTCTCCCAAGCCCGGGCTGTTTCCACTATGCCCTGCTGCTTCTAACTGCATCGGGCGCTCTGTCAGGTAGGCACGCAGTGACATCTGCGAGGTTAACCATCTCTCAGGTCTAAACGTTTGAGGAAACCACAAGAGCCCAGGTGAAAATCACAAAACCTCCAACCGCTCCACTAGGCTACTTGAAAACGGAAGCAACCCAACCTACGACAGCAGCGATAGCAGAACTATTCTGGAGGTGTCCGAAAAGTAGTAAAAATATTAACTGAGAACTTAAATTGGGTGCACTGTGCCATACTAAGTGCTGGAGAGGAATACACCTTTGGGAAGTGAACACGGTCCCTGTTCCAGGGTGTGTGGGAGGGCACACAGTCTAACAGAAGTCCAAATGAAACAACAAAGCAACTCAACAAGCAGCCACCTACACACAGCACAAACCCAAAATGTAAAGTCTTCTCCATTCGAAGTACAAAACATGCGTTTGAACTCCTGGAAGGCAGTGTCAGTGTCAATTTGCATTGAATATTTCCCACAGCGAAGCATACAGAGGTTTGCAAAGAATGGGGGTCCTGCAAGTAATACCATGAATGGAAAATATTATCCCTGTTTTCAGACCAAATTCTTGAGGTACAGAGAAAGTAACTAAGATCATTAACAGTAGAGCCATGTCAAAAAGTCTGTGTTCTCAGTGATTCTTGACCCATGTGCGGCTCATCAGGCTGTGAATCCCGTATGGCACAGGGACTGTGCCCAACCTAACTTGTATCTACTCCAGGGCTTGGAACAGGGCTTGCCACATAGGAAGAGCTTAAATATCATAATAAATTTATTGAATGTCTGTCATGTTTAGACCACTAGTTTATGCAGTTGGAAACCATGCACAAAATTTATAAAATAAGGTCACCAATCACATAATCTGATAATGAACACTTGGATTTTTTTTACCACCCTGAAATTATTTTCCCAAATTTTAACTATTGAAATTAAATGTAAAAGCTGTACCCAGATTTGGTTGTGGTTTAAAATATATGCCCCATTTCTCTTGCTTCCTTCTTAGACATCTAGGGCAAAGGTACAAAGAAGAGTCTTTGAGTTGTGCTTAGGATGGAGCAAGTGGGGCAGCAGGCGTACCAATGCTTCATTTCCAGAGCTTTGAGAGGTCGGAGGAGAAAGGACAAGAGGAGATCAGAGAGACAAGTCTGCTGCTTTTCCGATCCTCACTGGGCATCGGGGCTGGACACAAATGGATCTTCTTGTCACAAAGTCCTAAGAAGTCCACGATGTCCACCTGCCTCACCCCTGGCTGCTCCACCCAGGAAGATTTGGGGGAATGAATCATAGAGAACAGGGAGGCATCAGGTTGTACCTGAGAAAGTGGCCCCAATGAGCTGCTTGTGGGGCAAACAGTCATGCATTGGATTGGGGCTCTGTTAGGCCAGAGGTAGTGGAAACTCTTTTCCCAGCCCTCCCTGGAGTATGTACGGACCCCTTGCTCCTGAGCCAGCTCAGGCACTGCTGGGTGATTTTTCACCAGAAACCTCGTAGGACCAAAGAAGAGGAGAAAGGAGCTACTTTGGATTTGGTGAAGGGGGGAGTTGACAAGTCACCCTTATGCCAGTTTATAGCAAACCTGCAGATGACGTGGTTGGGGGCAGGGGAACTGATCTCTACTGACATTGCTGGCCTCTTACTCGATAGTTTCTGGGGGAAAAACTGATAAACAGCATAGCATAGTGGAAAGATCTCAGGCCTGGGAATCAGAGAATCTGGGTTCTAATCCTGGCTCTGCCACGTGTCTGCTGTGTGACCTTGGACAAGTCACTTCATTTCTCTGTCCCTCAGTTACCCCATCTGTAAAATGGGGATTAAGACTGTGAGCCCTATGTGGGACAGAGACTGTGTCCAGCCCTATTATCTTGTATAGATCCCAGCGCTTAGTACAGTGCCTAGCACATAGTAAGTGCTTAATAAATACCATGAAAAAATAAACAACTATAAGAGAAGGGGAGTTGTCATGGTACAGCATGGTATTGGGTTTAGTAATACCAGTCAATGGTATTAATTGAGCTCTTACTGTGTGCAGGGCACTGTACTAAGCGCTTGGGAGAGAACAATATAACATGCATTCCCTGACCACGAGTAATACCAGGTGGGGCCTGAGAACAGGAGTTCCTCAAATTGGCAATCCTAAGCAACCACCTTCTTTGCCCATGTAAACTCCAACTCTAGAAAAGGTATAGGAGAATGTCTCTTAGTCAACCTTTACAAAAGTATCCTCACCAATCAGTTGCTGGGATTTATTGAATGCTTACTGCATGCAAAGCACTGTACTAAACCCTTAGGACAATTCAGCAGAAGCAAGACATGTGTATCCTGCCCTCAAAGAGATTACAATCTAATGGAGAGAAATAGTGGGAGCATAAGGAAGAACACAGATATATCAGGTAGTAGTACAAGTATGTCAGCATGAAACAGTCCAATAAGTATATGTGTTTACAAACACAGAAATGCTAAGAGTCTGTTGGGTTGATGTGATTAAGGAGGAGGTGTGGGTTTTAGGAGGGTTTAATAATAAAGTTATGACCAGGTGGATTTTGAGGGTAAAGGAGGCCAGGCTGAGGGAACTGTGTGTGAACAATGGGTCAGAGGCAGGAGTGAGGCCCAATGAGAAAGTGAAGAGAACCAAAGAAGACATGGGTTCTAATCCTGTCTCTATCATGTACCTGCTGTGTGATCTTGAGCAAGTCATTTAACATTTCTGTGCCTCAGTTTCCTCATCTATAAAATGGGGAGTCAATATCAGTTCCCTCCTACTTACTCTGAACCCCATGTGGGACCTGATTTTCTTGCATCTGCCCCAGCACTCAGTACAGTTCTGGGCTCATAGTAAGCACTTTATAAATACCACAATTATTATAACTATCACTAGTAAGCCTCAATAACTACTGTTAACATTGATTTATAAGTGGCACCGAAGAGGAAGCTGCATCTGTGCAGAGATTTTGTGAACTTGGCCAAAATTGCCTGATGAATTCCACCTGGTGATGTCACATGTGCAACTCTTTGGAATTCTTCAGACACTTGCATTTAGTTACATCCCAAAGTTGGACAGTACATTATCATACCGATGCTGTTGGGAAAAGCTTTCACTCTTTAGGAAGAGAGTGGGAAAGGAGGGGCTGGTGGACAGAAGGGGCCTCCAGGCTCATGACTTCTGCCCTGTTACAGTGGGTTGGAGAAGCAGCCTCTAGAACTGGAACCTTCCTTGATGGAGCCCCCACCACTGGGGATAGAGGAGATCTAAATTTTGAAGGACATTCAAACCTTATCTTCTCTGACCAGTGCTTTTGCATTTTATACACAAAATCTTCATTTCATTCAGCCTTGCCACTTGTTACGATGGCAAACACTTGTATGAGGAAAGATATATCAATATTGCTACAGTTAAAACTGTTTCTTTGCAACCTCAAACATTTCCACCAGTTACTTTCTGAGGGGAAAGAGTCCCCTTGATAGATTCAGTTGTGCAAAATATTTACGATGTTAAGACAGTGCAATTTTGAAAACAATTTCTTCACAAACAAAACAGATTGTTTAAGATGCATCAGACTAAACTTTTTTAAAAATAACATTATTTCTCTTCCACCATTTCAGCTGCAAAAGTAGACATGGTTTATATGTGTCCCAGAACATTAATTCTTAGGTGCATGTGTTCAGCTCATTAATATCTGGAATGGAATCAGACTTTTGAAATCAAAGCAGATTCATACAGAAATTTAATCTGCCATGTCACTTCAAATAGAAAGCTAAGAAAACAATTTTTTTTAAATCAAAGGAAGCATCCAGCTGGGTTTCAGAGGCCAGCTAGATTTGTGACTAAAAATGACCCAGCAGTAGAAGGAAAACAAAGAACACTGAAGCGATTTCTTCGTGAATAGGATTACAAGAGGTTGTTATTATTGTTAGGGAATCACTGTTATGAAAGTGTCCACTTTAAGAAATGAGGCCAAATGTTTTTCAATTTGTCACCACTGGAACTGATGGAATAATTTTTGAAGCCACAAGAATAAAAAAATATAGCAGCTCATCAACCTTATTTAAAATATTCTGAGAACACTATGTTTTACTCTTTTGAACCAAAACATCCAAAGTGAAAAACCCTATTCACTTATTGTCCTGCACTTCCTTTTTAATTAATCAAGTGTATTTATTGAGCACCTTTGTGCACAGTACTCTACTAAGCATTTGGGAGAATTCAAAAGAGAGAAATGATCCCTGTCCTTAAATCTTAACTTATGCTGTCAAGTCATCTCCGACCCACAGCAACGCCATCAACACATCTCTCCCAGAATGCCCCACCTCCACCTGCAATTGTTCTGGTAGTGTCCCTGTCCTTAATAGACATTACTTTTACTGTGCTTTTTTTTTCCTTGTATCTAGTTTCCTATAATAAAAGAGATCCTATGCTGGACTTGTAGACTGACTACCTAAATATGCCCACAAAGATATAATGATTCAAGTTAATGATTGAAGGAGGACTACCTTCAAAAAGAAGCATGCTTTTCTTCTATCATTTATATTCATTTGTGTGAATATAGAGGGGCCATGTTCAGTCAGAGGGGAAGAAAATTCAGGCCCATCAACTCTTGGTCTTCTTGGTTTAGCCTTCCTTCTTTGTCCACCTCTCACTCGTCCCATTCTCCTGTTTGCTCCTTGGCCTGGATATTCTCCCTCTGCTGTAAGTTGCAAGACTGCACGTTTGTTGTGGGCAGGGAACATATCTACCTACTCTGTTATATCATTTAATTGTACTCTCCCAAGAGTAATAATAATAATAATTGTGGCATTTTTAAGTGCTTTCTATGTGCCAGTCAGTGTATTCAGAACTGGGGTGGATATAAGGAAATTGGGCTGGACACAGTCCCTGTCCCTCCTGGGGCTCACAGTCTTAATCCCCATTTTACAGATGAGGGAAAGGAGGCACAGGGAAGTAAAGTGACTTGCCCTAGGTCACACAGCAGACAAGTGGAGGAGCAGGGATTAGAACCCAGGTCCTTCTGATTCCCAGGTCTATGTTCTACCCACTAGGCCACATTGCTTCTCAAGTGCTTAGTATTGTGTTATGCACACAGTAACTGCTCAATAAATATGTTTGATTGATGGATTAGCTTCTTTTCTCTTGGCTCAGTGCAGCTCTCTATAGCTCTTTCTGCTGATGACTATTATTTTCAGGCTATTACCATAGTGATAGCAGGCACCACAGAGACCCACCTTCTCTTCAACAGGAAGGGACTGATACTGTTCTCACACCCAAAACAAACCTTTAATTGATTAGGTTTGCATGCAGGTACAGAACACAGCAACTCTGGTCACATATGGTTGTTGTTACTACAGTTTAAAAAATGTAAACTTGGGAAACAAAAAGATATGTTGTGTGTAACAGGGTTAGGGCACAAGTATGGATTGTAATTATCTCAAGAAGAAAGGATTTCTCAGAATGTCTAAAAGAAAACTAAAGACTATTAATTTAAGGAGAATATTTTCAGACTTAAAGGACTCCAAGAGAATTCTAACTTCAGGAGCTCCATGAGAAGGAGATACATGGAGTGAAGGAATGAAACAGAGAAGTCTGACCTTGAACAATGAAAAGTAAGACAAACACACCATTCACCCAATAGTCTTACCCCCAACTTGCTCTTGCAGGGCAAGTCTGAGGGCTTTGTTCTGGTCCCCAGTGACTCAGACGATACAAACCAAAGAACTCCAGTGGGATTGGATCCAGGGGCCTCTTGGAGATCCAGGTTGGTTCTGGGTAAAGCAGCTAGATTTCCTGGAATTCCAACTGGGTCACAGGTGAGGTCAACAATCTAGTTTATTTTGAAGGGGTGAGAGAAAAGGTAGAAACAAACTACTTGCCCGCATTTGACTTTGAGAAAGTCACTTAACACCTCTGTGCCTCAGTTTCCTCATCTGCAAAGTTGATATTCAATACCTGTTCTCACTTTTAGTTAGACATTGAACCCTATGTGGGACAGGGATTGTGTCTAAACTGATTAACTTGTCTCTATCCCAGCACTTAACACAATGCTTGGCATATAGTTAGCACTTAATACCATAATGATGAGAATCCAAATAATAGTGGTAATAATAATGATAAGGACCTTAGTTTTAATTTCTTAATGGTGAAGGAATCATTAAGAAAATCAAGTCATTAAATCTATGGAAAATATCCTAATTAAATTATCTATACACAAGCAGAAAAATTGGAAATTCATTATTTTAAATGAATCAGAAATGTAAACAGAGCCTTGAGCAAATATAGTCATGTAAATCTGATGGTTTAAGTGGTCAGTGCTTCCCACAACAGTTATGTTTTCATTATGACTTCTTTAAGCTGTTACCCAATAGAAACCTCAGAAGAAAATGCAGTTAACCCTACATTTTCATCTAGGCATTAGCCTATCTTCAGTTACAACAATGAAAAATTCTTTATGCTTTTCCCCAAAAACTATTCTCAGTGTGCTCCAGTTGGAAACATAATATGCAGAATAATTATGAGAGGTATATTAAGGAAAGAATTCTAAGCAAGAGTTGTCTCATGGGAAAAAAGAACACACCATGAAAGAAAAAGGATCATTCATAGGTAACTAATCAATCAAGGGCATTTATTGAGTGCTATGTGCAGAACACTGCATTAAGCGCTTGAAAGAGTACGATTCAACAGAGTTGGATGACACGATCCCTGCTCACAACGAGCTAACAGTTTAGAGGGAGAGAAAGACATTCATATAAATAAATATTTTATAAAGATAATAAATTATGGATATAATTCAGCATAATCAAGGCAGAACCAGCATCTCTGCAACTTCCAACAAAGACTTATAATCACATAATACAGTGATAGTTTTGCTTTGAATGATTTGAACAATAATTAATTCTTCAATAGTATTTATCATTCCACTATATAATGTGGAAAATACTTTTCTATCATTTTTCAATAGGTTCTGGAAGGAGGTCCCCATTTGCATCAGATAAATCTATGGGGAAACATACTCGGTAATCCAGCCATTCACCAAAATAAAAACATATTTTCAAGGAACACAGCCACAGGGCTGTGGGACAGACATGTGCTTTTCTGCCTCGTTTCTGTAATTAGATTGTAAACATCTTCCAGGTAGAGGTTATATCTATTCCCCAGTTAGGATTCCAGGAAATTAAGTACAATGCTATCCATAGACTGGACCCTGGCTAAATTTTTGTTGTCTGACTAACTGATGTGTGGCTGGGAGGAAGAGGAGGGAGGGGGTGGTGAGAATCTGGATAGAAGCAATTGATTTTAACCAACTGGGGACCTACAGCAGATCAGAATTCAAATCACCAGTAAATTAAACAGAATGCAATATTTACCTTTTGCCATTTGATCGTTCAAAGCTCCATAAATCACATCAAGTAGGTATTTTCTACAGGATTCATTTTCAGTCTATTTTTTTCACTGCATGTGTGTTTTTAATATAAAAGGCAAAACAAAACCAACAAGAAGCAGCTGAATGAACATGTGGTTTCAGAAACATTACATAATAAAAGTGAGGGGAAAGATACAGATTCCCATATGGGATTTGACATATGGTATTTCATCCCTGTGGGCTCCTTTTGCATATCTTGACTTCCAAAGTGATATAGCAGGAGACCCAACTCTCATGAAAATCTTCTGTAAAGTTGCTTCTTTGGCCCATACTTACTACAACTTTTGGCTGATGGCTACCATATGACAGTAACCTCCCAAAATGTACTCAGACCAATATCTTCAAAAGGTACTATAAATATGCACCAATAACATGTAATAAGCATTAAATCAGTGCCCAACAGCATAATAACCAAAGCAGAACACTATCAGTAATATGTATCTAAGGGGTGATCCTTTTTTAATTTTTTTACAGCTTTTAAACAACAGAATAAAAATATGTTGTAGTTCACAATCAATCACTCAATAGTATTTATTGTGAACTTACTGCATGCATATTGTTTGAGAAAGTAAAATAAAACAGTTTATAGACATGTCCCCTGCCCACAAGGAGCTTACAGTTCCATTGGGGAGATAAACAATTAAATTACAGAATTGCTGTGGGACTGAGGGTAGGGTGAATATCAAAATGCTTAAAGTGTTCAGATCTAGGTGCATCGATGATGTAGAAGGGAGAGGGAGCAGGGGGAATGAGGGCTTAGTTGGGGAAGGCTTTTGGAGGAAATGCAATTTCCATAAGATTCTGGGAAGTGGGGAGAGTGGCGTCATATATGAATGGGGAGAGAGTTACAGGACAGAGGGAAGATGTGGACAAGGGCTCGGCAGTGAGATAGAAGAAGTCAAGGTACAGTTAGTAGGTTGGTGTTGGAGGAGCAAAGATTGTGGGATGGGTTGTTAGTAGGAAATCAGTGAGGTAAGATTAGAAGGGGTGTGCTGATTGAGTGCTTTAAAGCCAAGGGTAAGGGGTGTCTGTTTGATGTGGAGGTAGGTGGGCAACCACAAGAGGTTTTCGAGGAGTGAAGTACTTGAGTCAGGAGAGATAGGAGGCAGGGATGTCAGCAAGGAGGCTGGTGCAGAAGTCAAGGCTGAATATGATTATTATCATCATTATTATTCTTGTTATTGTATTTGTTAAGCACTTATTATATGTCAAGCACTTTTCTAAGCTGGGGTTAGATACAAGTTAATCAGGTTGGACATAGTCCCTGTCCCAGATGGGGCTCACCATCTAAGTAGGAGAGAGAACAGGCATTGAATTCCTTTTTTACAGACAAGGATACTGAGGCACAGAGCGGTTAAGTGACTAGCCTAAGGAGACATGGTAGAGGAATGGCAGAGCCAGGATTAGAACCTATGTCCACTGACTCCCAAGTTTATTTCACTAGGCCTCGCTGCTATTACTTGGATCAGCATAGTAGCACTTGCGATGGAAAAGGAAGGGCAGCATGGCTTAGTGGCAAGAGCTTGGGCTTGGGAGTCAGAGGTTGTGGGTTCTAATCCTGGCTCCATCACGTGTCTGCTGTGTGACTTTGGGCAAGTCACATCACTTCTCTGTGCCTCAGTTCCCTCATATGTAAAATGGGAATGAAGGCTGTGAGCCCCACGTGGGACAACCTGATTACCTTGTACCTACCCCAGTGCTTAGAACAGTGCTTGGCACATAGTAGGCATTTAACAAATAATAATAATAAAGGCAGATTTTAGTGACATTGTGAAGATAGAGCCGACAGGACTTGGTGACAGAATAAACCTGTGGATTTAATGAGAGCATTCTCCTTTTAATAGCACAAATGATTCAGGAGCAAGATTAGACCTGCCCAAATTATTTTATCCAGGTGCCACTGGGGGTCTAAATAGATGGATTCATGGGGACCTGGAAGGAATGTCATAAATCCACATAATGTGCTTGCGTGGTACGCGAGGCACTTGAATTTCATTTGCAGTGCTTGGGTTTGCAGCACTTGGGTTTATAGCCAAAGTGCAATTCCTCTTTTTAATTGAACTAAGTGCTGGTGAATGAATCACACTTTCTAAAGAGAAAGAAGAATGCAGACAAAAAAGAAAAAGTAAATGTCTTCTCCTTTGAAAAATGGGCGGTGGAATCACTGCTTAAACCTACCAGAGGAATAGTCAGGTCAGCATAGCTCTCATCATACAATTAAATCAAAGATCTACTCTTCAGTCAATCAATCAGTGGTATTTATTGAGCACTTACTGTGTGCAGAGCACTATACTCATTGGTGCCATACATAAATAATCAAACATTCATCACCTTGGTCCAGGCTTTCATCATATCAATCAATCAGTCAAGCTACACAGCATGGTATAGTGGATAGAGCATGGGCCTGGGAATCAGAAGGTCATGGGTTCTAATTCAGAATCCTCCTTTTGTCTGCTGTGTGACCTTGGGCAAATCACTTTACTCCTCTGGGCTGCAGATACCTCACATGGGACAGGGACTGTGCCTAACCTGATTTGCTTGTATCCACTCCAGTGCTTAGTACAGTATCTGGCAGATAGTAAGTGCTTAATAAATACCATAATCATTATTATTATTATTTGGGCATTTCATGTGTGAAAAGTACTGTATTAAGTGTTTGGGAGAGTGTGCCATAGTGCCAAGAGCATGGACTTGGGAGTCAGAGGGCATGGGTTCTAATCCCGGCTCCGCCACTAGTCTGCTGTGTGACCTTGGGCAAGCCACTTAACTTCTCTTTGCTTCAGGTACCTCGTCTGTGAAATGGGGATTTTGACTGTGAGACCCATGTGGGACAACCTGATTACCTTGTACCTACCCAGGCACTTAGAACAGTGCTTAACAAATGCCAGAATTATTATTATTATTATTATTAACAATAATAATAATAATAAAATGTAACAGAGTTGGTAGACATATTCCTTGCCTACAGTCATTTTACAATCTAGAAAGGGAGACAGATATTAATATAAATAATTAATAGATATATACTTTCCTCTCCACCTAAACTGCTACCATGTTAATTCAAGCTTTTATCCTATCCTACCCAGCCTTGATGACTTTATCAGCTTACTTGCTGACCTCCTTGCCTCCTATCACTCCCTACTTCAGTCCATACTTCATTTTGCTGCCCAGATCATTTTTTCTACAAAACCTTTCAGTCTGCATTTCTCCATTCCTCAAGAACCTCCAGTGGTTGCCCACCCACCTCCATATTCATTCATTCATTAATTCAATCATATTTATTGAGTGCTTACTGTGTGCAGAGCACTGTACTAAGCTCTTGGGAAGTAAATGTTGACAACATATAGAGACGGTCCCTACCCAACAGCGGGCTCACAGTCTAGAAGGGGGAGAAAGACAACAAAACAAAACATATTAACAAAATAAAATAAATAGAATATGTAAATATGTACAAGTAAAACAAATAGAGTAATAACTCTGTACAAACATTCATTCATTCATTCAATTGTATTTATTGAGCACTTACTGTGTGCAGAGCACTGTTCTAAGCGCTTGGGAAGGACAAATTGGCAACATAGGGAGACAGTCCCTACCCAACAGTGGGCTCACAGTCTAGAAGGGGGAGACAGAGAACTAAACAAAACATATTAACAGAATAAAATAAATAGAATAAATATGTACAAGGAAAATAAATCAATAAATAGAGTAATAAATCCTTACAAACATATATACATATATACAGGTGCTGTGGCGAAGGGAAGGAGGTAAGGCAGGGGGATGGAGAGGGGGACGAGGGGGAGAGGAAGGAGGGGGCTCAGTCTGGGAAGGCCTCCTGGAGGAGGTGAGCTCTCAGTAGGGCTTTGAAGGGAGGAAGAGAGCTAGCTTGGTGGATGTGTGGAGGGAGGGCATTCCAGGCCAGGGGGATGACGTGGGCTGGGGGTCGATGGCAGGACAGGTGAGAACGAGGCACAGTGAGGAGGTTAGCGGCAGAGGAGCGGAGGGTGCGGGTTGGGCTGTAGAAGGAAAGAAGGGAGGTGAGGTAGGAGGGGGTGAGGTGATGGAGAGCCTTGAAGCCAAGAGTGAGGAGTTTTTGCCTGATGTGTAGGTTGATTTGTAGCCACTGGAGATTTTTGAGGTGGGGAGTAACATGTCCAGAGCGTTTCTGCACAAAGATGATCCAGGCAGTGGTATGAAGTATAGATTGAAGTGGGGAGAGACAGGAGGATGGGAGATCAGAGAGGAGGCTGATGGAGTAATCCAGTCGGGATAGGATGAGAGATTGAACCAGCAGGGTAGTGGTTTGGATGGAGAGGAAAGGGCAGATCTTGGTGATGTTGCGGAGGTGAGACCGGCAGTTTTTTGTGACGGACTGGATGTGGGGGTGAACGAGAGAGCAGAGTCAAGGATGACATCAAGATTGTGGGCTTGTGAGACGGGAAGGATGGTAGTGCCATCAACAGTGATGGGAAAGTCAGGGAGAGGGTAGGGTTTGGGAGGGAAAATAAGGAGTTCAGTCTTGGACATATATCAAACAGAAAATCCATGTCATAGGTTTTAAGGCACTCAGTCACCTTGCCCCTTCCTAATTTGCCATCCTGATTTCCTACTACAACCCAGCCTGCACATTTCAGTCCTCTAATCCCAGCCTATTCACTGTACCTTAGTCTCATTTATCTCACTGCTGACCACTCACCCACATCCTGCTTCTGGCCTGGAACACCCTCTCTCTTAATAGCCAAAATACATTCATTCTCCCCAATTTTAAAGCCTTATCAAAAACATGTCTCTTTCAGTAGGCCTTCCCCAACTAAGCCTTCATTTCCTCCTCTTCTACTCCCTTCTGCATCACCCTGGCACTAGGACTTGCACCTTTATTTCACCCCTCCCTCAGCCCAATAGCAATTACGTGCATATGCATAATTTAATCTGTATTAATGTCTGTCTCTCTCCCTAGACTGTAAGCTCATTGTGGGCAGGAAATATGTTTTCAAACTCCACTGTATTGTACTTTCCCAACTGCTTAGTACAGTGCTCTAAGCACAGTAAGTGCTCAATAAATCTGATTGAGTCATTGATTGATTTAAATGTTGTGGGGCTGAGAGTGGATTGAATACTAAATGCTTTAAGGTTACAGATCCAAGCACACGCATGACACAAAAGGGAGAGGGATTCAGGGAAAAGAGAGCTTAATTGGGAATCATATCCCAGCATTAGTCTATTAGTCTATTGACTACTACATTAGTATATTAGACTACTACACTGGTCTCCTCACCTCTAGCCTTTCTCTTAACCAGTCTACACTGCTCAGTTCATCTTTCGAACATATCATTCTGCCCACATCTCTCCACTACTCACAAACTTCCAATATCCACCCATTCATCTTAAAATCAAACAGAAACTCCTGACCATTAGCCTTAAAGTGCTCAATCCGCTCGCTCCCTCCTACCTGTCCACTCTCATCTCCTACTACACCCCACTCTTCACACTCCATTCCTCCAAACTTTCTTCCTTGCTGTGCCTTATTCTCAATTCTCCCACTTTCACCATCTGGCTCATATCCTCCTTCCTGACTGGAACCTTCTCCCATTTTATATCCACCAGTTCCCAGCAATCCTCATCTTCCAAACCCTTCTGAAATCACGCCTCCTCCAGGACGCCTTTTCCAAGTACTTTTTCTCTGCATCAGGTCACATCTTCCCTACTCTATTCTCAGAACTTCTGCACTCACTACTTCTCATTGCACTTTGGTAAAAATCATTTTATATACTTTACTATTTGAACACATACTAGTATTCATAATTAAAATGTCATTTGTTAAGTACTTACTCTGTACCAAGCACTGTATTAAGAACCGGGATACATATACAATAATCAAGGTAGATACACTCCCTCTTCCCCATGGGGCTCACCGTCTAGGTGCAAGAGAGAATAGGGATTTATTTAATCCCTATTTTACAGATGAGGAAACCAAGGCACAGAGAAGTTAAGTGACTTGGCCAGCAAGGTAACTGGCAGAACTGGAATTATTATTATTATTTTCAATAATGAATAATAGTAAACATAGTACTTATTAAGTACTTATTGTGTGCCAAGCTCTGAACTAAGTACTGGGGCAGTTACAAGATGATCAAGTTAGAAACAGCCCCTGTCCCATTTCAGGCCCATGGTCTTTTCCACTAAGCCACTGCTTCTCTTCATCCTCTTTCTTGTACATTATTTTATGTATGTCTCCCCCTACTAGATTATAAAGTGTGGCTTCCCCACTTCAGAGCTCTCTCAAGCCAATTCATGTGGAAGAACAGAAATTAAGTTGCTAATTTTGCCTCTATCTGTGAATTTACAATCGAGACATATTTGAAAAAGAAATGTAGTGAAGGGCTTTCTGTGTCTTCTCCAGCAGAATCCATTACCCAGGAAACTGGGCAGGCTGTAACTACCAGGTGGCTCTACAAATGTGTGAATCAATTCAGGGATGAGCTGTCCAAAATGGATTACTAGATTAGTAATAATAATAATGGTACTATTTGTTAAGAGCTTAGTATGTGCCAATCACTGTACTTAGCACTGAGATTGATACCAGATAATCAGAATGGACAGAACCCCTGTCCCACATGGGGCTTGCAGTCTAAGTAGGAAGGAGAACAGGTATTGCATCCCCATTTTACAGATGAGGAAACTGAGATGTGGAGAGTTAAGTAACTTCCCCAAGATCCCTCGGCAGCCACATGGAGGAGCCAGGATCAGAACCCAGATCTTCTGACCCCCAGGCCTGTGCTCTTTCCATTACATCATACTGCCTCCCAGATTTGGGTGTAGAAACAAAGACTGAGGATTTACACTATATATCATTAAACATTAAGATCAATATCAAAAAGGATAAGCATCTTGTTGCCATTGTCAGAGACAGAATTCTGGGCAGGATTGATTATTGACCCAATAATGGCAATGCTTATGTTTTAATATACTACTGGAAACCCCAGAAAAATATGAGTCCAGGGCCTAAACACGAAGTGTATCAGTGTATCTGCCTTGCTCTGACCCCAGTTAGCAAGAAATATTTCCTCAAGACCAACAAATTTTTACTTGAACTCTTTCATGTGTCGCAGAACTGGGTTAAGGAACAAAGTTTCAAGGGACCTCCTTGTAGGCAGGGAATGTCTTCCAAATCTGTTTTGCTGTCCTCTCCCAAGTGGTTAGTAGTGCTCTGCACACTGTAAGAGCTCAATAACTACCACTGATTGATAGACCTTGGGTTAGACAAAGTTCCTGCCCTCAATAATTTACAATCTAGTGCTTATTAGGTTGACCTCTGGGTGGCACCCTTCCCACCTTTCTTCAAGAGGAAAATCTGGGAGAAGCAAAGGCATCATTACCATGGGGGCAGCTTGGACAATTGCTCCAAAATTTAAGGGAGTCCGTTTTAAGCTTTCAGAGGAGCCAAGATCATTCTTCTGGCGGAAGTGTGAAGGTTTTTGGATCAGCTAATCCTCTGGAGAAGACAGTAATGCAAGGAAAAGTCCAGGAAAAACATGGAAGAGGCAGACCTTCCATTCAATCATATTTATTGAGTGCTTACTCTGTGCACAGCACAGTACTAAGCGATTGGGAAAGTACAATACAGAAGTAAAGAGAGACAATAGCTGCCCAAAACGAGCTCACAGTCCAGAGGGAGCTCTAGATGGATAGAAACTATAACAATGATAACGGAAGAACCATTAGCAAGGTTATAGATGATGGCAGAAGATAGGACGTTCTGGAGAAAATATATTCATAGAGTCGCTATGAATCGGAAATCACTTGACGGCATTTGATAATAACCAACAGTTTGGAGCTTGCTCAGCTGCACCATAGCTAGTTCTCAATGCACTTGCTCTAGTCGTTCTTGGATTCAGGCCCTAGTCAATCCTTCTCTCCCGTTCATCAGTGGAACTAAGAGAAGTTGAGAGAGGTTCAACATTTACGTCCTGACCTCAGGTTCTTGAAGCAATTTGTTCCCTGCTCCCTTCCCAATCTCAAACTGTAAACTTGGAGACATTTGGGGAACACTTCCCCATTGTAAGGACATGCACTGGGATTGCCCTACCCAAAACCTTTCATTCCTGCCCTCATTTACAAGCACAAGTTCAGTACTCAATATGATTTGCCAAAAACTGACTTTCTAAGGATAATATCCCCAAATCTTCATCCCACCCCCAGCACCAAAGCTTTTAAAGATATTACGACCAACATTAACCAAAGTGGATGGCACCTAGCCAGGAGTTCCTGCCCAGCAAATGGGAATGTCTCAGTATTTGCTCTGAGCTCCTTATGATAGCAATTCTCAAGAGATATCTGAAAAATCGCCTGGGAAAGGTTGTCCAGTGATACCAGAACAACTTATTCTGGCAAAGATACCCTTTACAGAAAGTAAAATGGTGAGCATCTCTGACTTGTTCTCAATATCTTCTGAAAAGACAGAAAAAAATATAGAGATTGAGCATAAAATCTATCATAGGTGTCTCTTGCCTGGGAAGGTGACACAATTAGCCTAAGAGCCACGCCACAGGAAGGTTGAACTTTACTACATTCTCTGAAGCCGTAATAGAAGGAACAGAATGATTGATTAATAAGCTAGCTCCTTGAGGCTTGATCGTAGTTTCCTAAGCACTTAATACACCCAGTGAGTAAGCACCCAGATTGACTGAGTGAGTGAACTGGAATAGCCAATGCTAACATGAGGAAAAGGCCTTTTTAGACAAGAGGGAATAAAGTCAGCACAAAAGGAAAATAGAGTTCTATTGTTCTGGTTTTGGGTGGTGCATTACGAACCTATTAAATAATAGCACATTATCATTATTTACATCTGAAGTGGAAATAGGCCTCCCTTAGTAATTATGACCAGCTTCTAAAGATACTATTAATGCCATTCATGAAAACTTCCCTGTAAGCTTGTTGTGGGCAGGGAAAATGTCTCCGAACTCTGCTGTATTGTACTCTCCCAAGCACTTAGTACAGTATTCTGCACAGAGTGAACGCTCAATAAATATGACTGATTGAAAGGGGCTAAGTCTTGTGATACCCAAATTTCAAAGTCACACAGCAAACACATGCACTGTGCAAAGCCCTGTGCAACACACTGAGGTGAGGATGTAGTTACTAGGCATGGTCCCTAACCCACATAGGTGACAGTCTAAATGAAGGAAGGCAGAGACAGAAAAAATACATAATTACAGGATTGCAGACTAAATTTAAAAATGTGATAGTAAATGAAAAAAATAAAAGGAAAAGCAATTGGGCAGTTTTATTCTACTTGATCTTTTGACTCCTCACTGCCCTAATTAGGGCCAGCCATGACCTTCCATGGCTTTTAACATTCTGACTACCATGTGGAGTCTGGCCTCTTCTCCTATGGGGGCCATGGCTTGGACTCTCTTGTTTTCTTAGAAGTAATTTTATTCTGATGTATTTTTGCACCTATTACCTCAATCAGTCAATTGTATTGAGTGCTTACTATGTGCAGAGTGTTGTACTTCATTACTTCATCTTGTCTTAATTAAAAAGCATTTCTGGGATGGCATGTAAGTGTATAGAAGAGCATGTAATTTAAAACTGATATCCAGGTTCATTTCCTATTTACTTGCATTACCATTCTAATCTATATCTGATTTGTTCACTCATCTACCATTCTTCCTTTTAAACAATAGCATCAAAGAAAACGGTCCCCAGTACAATAAAGGTTGCTCAGCCTATTTCCTTCATCAGAATCCATGGACCCATCTTTCTTTCCATTTCCCCTTGGCCAAGGTTATTTTCTCCCTTTCCCCTAGGAACAGCATTCTTTGCTCCCCCCTACCTTTTTAAATTACTATTACTGCAAAAGTGAATCACAACTCTAGGGACTTTGAATAGACGAAAAAGCCGATTTTCTTTAACATTCAGAACAATGTTTGATTATCCTCATGAGACTTCAGATACTAAGCCTTTTCATCAAAACTGACAGGGACTTTAAAAAGTTTCACTGTAAAGTCCTTCGTCTTTATAATAATTGATCATCAATTTCTGGCAAGTGAAGTGCTTTGTTGTTGCCAGAGGTCAGAGACAGATTTATATGAGGTGCCTGTTAGAAATGTGCTTGGTGCCTACTTTGCCTCAGAGATCCACTTTCCACTAGTAACAGAGTCAGTGAACCTCTCCTGATAGACTTGGCAAGCCAGAGGTTAAAAAGATCTTGCCACATGCAGACTCAAGAAACATAGCTGCCAGCAATTACATTTGCCTCTATCACTCTTGGCCTTCTGGGGCTGATTGCCAGAAAGCATTGGGTTCCTGGAGAGATGGGAGATAAATCCACCAGGAAGAGGCTTGGCAGAGTCTGAGCTATGCACTCGTGAAAAAAAGGCATTTAAAAGTTTCACCTGGTTGGTATTCAACTAGTGGCAAGTCACATAACTTCTCTGTGCCTCAATTCCCTCATCTGTAAAATGGGGATTAAGACTGTGAGCCCCATGTGAGACAGGGAACTTGTCCAAGAAGCAGCATGACACTGTGCATAGAGCATGGGCCTGGGAGTCAGAAGGTCATGGGTTCTAATCCTGACTTTGCCACTTGCCTTCTGTGACCTTGGGCAAGTCACTTCACCTCTCTGTGCCCCAGAGTACAAATTGGCAACATATAGAGACAGTCCCTACCCAACAGTGGGCTTACAGTCTAAAAGGGGGGAGACAGACATCAAAACAAGTAAACAGGCATCAGTATAAAAGAATTATAGATATATACACATCGGTCCTTTGGGGAGCAGCAAAAAGCACTGCAAGTGCTGTGGCAAGGGACATTCTTTATAGCCTACTATGCAATGAATTAGATGTGCACAAGTCTTTACAGCCACATGAGCATGTAGGGTTCCAATTTTACTGTCACTGGCATTAACTATCACAAATGACAACCCTGAATTTCAGTTTGCAGCCAGTAACCAGCAGTGTGGTCTAATGGATAGAGCATGGGACTGGTACCCAGAAGGACCTTGTTTTTAATCCTGGTTCTACCACTTGCCTGCTGTGTGACCTTGGACAAGTGATTTCACTTTACTGTGCACTGTGCCTCAGTTCCCTCTGCAAAATGAGGATTCAATACCCGTTTTCCCTCCTACTTTGACTGTGAGCCCCATGTGGGACCTGACTATCTGTTATCTACCCCAGTGCTTAGTACAGTGCTTGGCACGTAGTAAGAGCTTAAGTACCACAATTATTATTACTATTATTATTAAATGATGCTGCTGCTCAGAGCCACAAATTAGAAGCAAAAACATACTTGGTTCCCATGTTGTCCCAATTCATCTCAAGACCTCAAAGCATTTTTTAAAGGCAGGATCTCGCATTCATACTCTAGACTGTAAGCTCGTTGTGGGTAGGGAAGGTGTCTACCCACTCTAATATATTGTACTCTTCCAAGTGCTTGGTACAGTGCTCTGCACACAGTAAGCTCTCAATAAATATGATTGATTGATTGATCCATAGAACATCCCTGCTGAGATCAGGATCTGGGGTGTTTCTTAAGAATGGATGCTGGTTTCCTCATAGAAAGCTGCCTTGGACTGAAGAAAATGATTTAAAATAAAAAATTCCCTCTGACAGGGAAGGCCAAGTGAGAAATGGAACAAGTCAGAGCAACCCAGTGCCCTCGCACACTTTGGCCCCAGCCTCATCGGCTGGCAACTGCACCGCAGAAATCCAGTTGACCTGCCAAAAAGTCTGGCAGGACAGGGCCGCCACATAACTGGGATTTTATTATAGGACTGCTTTATAAGGGTGGAATGCACTTCATCTCCATATAAAAAGACACACACACCTTTCTAAGGGATCTGGTGAGTCAAATTTCTTTTGTCTACACTGTGGTTGGCAGCCCCAGCTGGAATAAGCAGCTTTGTTAATGTAACAATTTAAATATCATGGCTATGGAGGTAAATAATCAATCCTGCTTGGCTGTGCACTATGAGTAGATTTCCTTGCCAAGTAGCTGTGTTTAAGTCTTGGGGGCAGGAAGAGAGAGCATGTCTCAAAGTGTCAAGAGTGCCAAAATAAAAATAGTGGTGCCAGACATCCTATTTCAGGAGGCAGAGGTGTCTTTCAACAGATTTTATCAATAAACTATCAGACAAGCTGCATGGAAAGGGCACCTGTCTGGGAGTCATGAGTCCTGGGTTAAAACCTGGCTCTGCCACTAGCCTGCTGATGACTTTGGGCAAATTACCTTCTCCATGCTTCAATTTCTTCACCTATAAAATGGGGATTAAAATCCTGTTCTCTCTCCCCTCTAGACTGTGAGTCTTGTGTGGGACAGGAACTGTGTCTGACCTACTTGCATTGTAGCTACCCCAGAGCTTAGTATAGTTCTTGTCACATAATAAATGCTCAACAAATACCACAATGATCAGCATCAGTTTCAGTATTTATTAATATTTGCTATGTCTAGCGCTCTGTACTAGGCATGGCATAGTGGATAGAGCACGGGCCTAAGAGTCAGAAGGACTTGGGTTCTAATCCTGGCTCTACCTCTTTTCTGCTGAATGGCCTTGGGCCAGTCATTTCATTTCTCTGTACCTGTGTTACATCATCTGTAAAATGGGGATTGAGACTGTGAGCCCCATGTGGGAAGGGGTCGGGGACCAACTTGATTTGCTTATATCCACCCCAGCACTTAGTACAGTGCCTGGCACACAGTAAGCCCTTAACAAATACCAGAATTATTATTATAACTAGATCTAAAATTCAATCCCTGCCTTTGAGCAACTTACAAATGAATGAGAGAGACAAGCAGACATGAAGTGAAGAAACTACAATAGTTGAAAAAATTTGAAAACAGATATATAAGTAGATAGATAAATGAAGCAATAACAAATGAATAAGCAGTACAAATGAGGGATGAGATGGTGACTTTGGGGTGTGATCTGCCATGACACATGGCAAAGGTGGTCAGAGTCCTCCCCAGATCACTGGGCCTAGGGAAATTGCCCCACTTGGCCCACAGGTATCATCCCTAAAGTAAGGCCATCATGAGACCATAAAGCAAATGAGAGTGCGCAGCTAGAGAGGTAGATTTGGAAGTTTTTTGAACAGTAGTTGGAACCAGGTGTTGGGGGGGAGGGCAGGATGTGGGGCCGGGGGGCGGGGGGGGGCACTTGGGTGTGAGACTATGGTCAGAAGGGTAAGGCCAGAACTGAACCTTAAGGGATGAACTCACTTAAGCACTGAAAGAGCAAGGAAGAGCTAGCAAAAGAAAGCAAAAAGAAGTGGTCAGAGAAGTAGGACCTGTCTACTTGTTTTGTTGTCTGTCTACCCGTTCTAGACTGTAAGCCCGCTGTTAGGTAGGGACCGTCTTTACATGTTGCCGATTTGTACTTCCCAAATGCTTAGTACTGTGCTCCGCACACAGTAAGTGCTCAATAAATACCATTGAATGAATGAATGAATGAATGGATGAAAATAGAGTACGGAATAGGGTGCAGGAAGGTCAACTTTTCACTCAGCACAAAGGTGAACTTGGAGAGGAGCATTGAGGAAGCAGGAAGAGAGGGAAGAAGATGGAAAAGAGAAGAAAGAAGGATAGGAGAAGGGAAGAGAGATAAAGGCAAGAGGGCACTTCTACTCTACTATCCTGACTGCCTAGTACAGTTCTCTGTACTCAGTAGACCCTCGGTGAATTAATCTTCCCTTGCTACTGCATGTGGGCATAGTGTCTTCTATCTCTGATTCTCTTCTTGACTCTTTTCTTTCTCCTCTCTGGGGCTTCCACTATATTGCTCGTTCTCACCAGGCTGAAAGGGTCAGACAATAGCCTGCTCTCACCTGTGATTCCAAAGCCCATGGGGATAAGCTTAGTAGCATGGCTTAGTGGAAAGAGTTCGGGCATGGGAATCAGAGGTCATAAATTCTAATCCCGGCTCTGCCATTTGTCAGCTGTGTGACTTTGGGCAAGTCACTTAACTTCTCTGTGCCTCAGTTACCTCATCTGTAAAATGGGAATCAAGACTGTGAGCCCCACGTGAGACAAGCTGATTACCTTGTATCTGCCCCAGTGCTTAGAAAAGTGCTTGGCACATAGAAGGCATTTAACAAATACCAACATTATTATTATTATTATCAGCTACCCAGAGCTGTTCTCCTCCTTCCTTGTTATAGCAGCAGACTTCAGCAGCAGCTCTGGCCCATCCTTGGCATTGCTCCTGCTTATTGACAATGGCAGGGGCAGGTGGCATTGACATTGGATGGGATAGGGGGCAGCTGTTAACAGCTCATCCTCACTGGCCCTGGGGCCTTGGGCAAGAGTAATAGACTTGAATTATTTGTTAAGTATTTACTATGTACTTACAGCTGGGGAAGATACAATATAATCAGCCCCTGTCCTACATAGAGCTCATAGTCAAGTGGGAAGGAGACCGGCTCCACCACTTGTCTGTTATTTGACCTTGGGCAAGTCACTTTACTTCTTTTGCCTTAGTTACCTCAACTATAAAATGGAGACTAAAATTACGAGCCCTACACAGTTGTATCTATGACAGCATTTAGTGTAGTGTCTGACACGTAGTAAGTGCTTAAGTACCATAAAAAAATAACTGGATCATCACTGAACTAAAGGACCCCAGATTCTGCTGTAATGCCTTGGTGTGAAACCAAAACTCCAAGGTATCCCCAAACACCAACTTCCTGAAGGACCACTCCCCCTCACCCTGCCCGACTGCATGGTGGGGAACGTCTGCGATGGGGATTAACAAGGTCACTCTGGCTTCATGAAGTCACCATGTGCTAGAAACCTTACCCTGGCACTGAACACTGAGCTTGGCTGATTTACTGGGATGAGTGAGGAAGTGTTGGCCCAAGCATAGGCCTTAGAACACCAGGAGCAGATCTTAAGCTTTTTCACCTCTATCTAGGAGGAAGAATTAGCATTAGAGGTAGGTAATGGACTTTGTCTGGAAAGCACTTCCTTGCACCAGAGTTAAACCAATTAGCCAAGGTGATTCTAAAGAGTGAGGGTTTTTCTTGAGTCCCTTCTGAAGGATAAATAAGCCTTCAAAGAGCAGAACACTTCCATGTAGTCAATGATCTTTAGAGGTTGTTCCGAAAGTCAAGGTCATCAAATGAAACCAGATTAGGATCCAGGTAAATTACCAGCCCTGGGATAGAAGGTTCTCTGGGAATCAATCAATCACTCATATTTATTGAGTGCTTACTGTGTGCAGAGCAATCATATTTATTGAGCGCTTACTGTGTGCAGAGCACTGTACTAAGTGCTTGGAAAAGTACAATATAACAATGTAACAGACATATTCCCTGCCCACAACAATCTTACAGTCTAGAGGGATTGGGGATTTTTTCAGCAGAGGCAGTGGCCACAAAAAAGAATTTTAAACTGCCACCCACTGCGTGAATTTTTCTCACAGAGGCCACTGAGATTGTTTTCCCTCCTACTGAGACTGAGAGCCCAGTGTGGGACTGAGACTGTGTCTGATTAACTTGTATCTACCCCAGTGCTTAGAACAGTGCTTGACATGTAGCAAGTACTTAACAAGTAGCATTATTACTATTATTAAATCTAGGTTTATAAAAAAGTCTCACAGAACTCCAAAGGGAAGGTGTTGCTTGAGGATGGTAGCTCAGAGGATGTCCCACTGAAGAGCCTTTCATCACATCACAGCTTCAGAGTTCCTTGTGACAGAGGTCTAGGTAGTTATGGTTTCTGGAGTCAGAGGATTTCCTAAATCCCAGGTTTCCATAGAACCAATGGGGGTAAGCAATGCAGAGCTGCTCTAGCCTGCTCCATTCCTTTCGCGCTGCTCTGAATGAAACCCCCACTCCTTCAATTCCCTCTACTTGCAACTAGAAACCATTGCCTGAACTTTTAGAACCCCACTTCCTACTCCCCACTGCCCAACACTCTGTAATTAACCATCAGGTGATGAGGAAAACATTTTCACTCTCCGGCACTCAATCACAAGCCTGGTGAGAATGGTTTGCCATTTTTATTTGGCACATAACAATACTATCTATTAAGCCCTTACTATGT
Organism: Tachyglossus aculeatus; assembly: GCF_015852505.1. Classification (NCBI taxonomy): domain Eukaryota; kingdom Metazoa; phylum Chordata; class Mammalia; order Monotremata; family Tachyglossidae; genus Tachyglossus; species Tachyglossus aculeatus. The sequence continues at coordinate 77,878,532 of NC_052070.1, forward strand.
CCCACTGTGCTATAGCTCTGGGATAGATGACATAAGCAGATCAGACATAATTCCTCTATCACATGGAGCTCACAGTCTAAAAGTAGGGAGATCAGGGATCTTATTACCATATAACAGAGAGGAAACAGAGGCTCAGAGAGGTTAAGTGACTTCCCTGAAGTCACACCGCAGGCAAGAGGCAGAGTTGGGACAAGAACTCAGGTCTTCTGACTCCCAGTTCCATGGTCTTTCCTCCAGGCTTCACTGTCTATATAGTACAAGCACACCCAAAGAGAAAAGCTGAATAACTGAATGAACAGTTCATTTTACATTTGTACAGAATGGTTGCCAAACTTTTCCAATCCTTTCCAATTGACCATATTCCCCAATTCCAAAAGAAAAATATTTCTGCTTGCTTTGATGGCTTCCTGAGATTCCCCACTTGATCCCTACTCCAGCCCAGTCTTGCCTCTCTTTAACTCAACACCTGAAAATGCATAGACCCCAAAGAAACCCAAGAAGAGTTAATTGATTAAGTCACTCAGCTTTAGAAGGAATACTAAAGTCGCTCTCTATATTAAAGCCTCTGTATCTTGGCATTGTTTCAGGTACTGGGTTGCTATTTTGTTTATATACACCAATGACTATAATTGTCACCAACTGGCAGAAAAGATCTTACCATCTTGATACATGTCTCAAAGCAATTAGAAAAAATATAGCCATTATTTTTAGTGTGTGCCCTACTCGACATAATGTTTAACTTTTCCCTCTCTTCGTCCTGACCTCCTTTAAAGTCACGGATGGTACCCACCATTCAGATTACTTTTAGTAGACATTCAATTTCTGCCCTGCCCGCTAACTGCCTTTTTGATGGTTCCAGTTTTTTGTTGTTTTTTTTAAATGGTACTTGTTAAGTGTTTGGTATGTGCCAAGCACTGTTCTGAGCACTTGGGTATGTTCAAGTTAATCAGATTGGACATGATTTCTGTTCCACTTGGGGCTCACAGCCTAAGTAGAAGAGACTAGGATTTAATCCCTAGTTTACAGATGGGATAACTGAGGCAGAGATAATTTAAGAGACTTGCCTAAGGTCATGCAGCAGCCACATGGCAGAGCTGGGATTAGAACCCAGGTCCTCTGACTCCCAGGCCTGTGCTCTACCCACTAGACTCCACTGCTTCCCACATAGAGCTCACAGTCTAAGTGGGAAGCATATCAGCTCCACCACTTGTCTGCTGTGTGACCCTGAGCAAGTCATTTAGCTTCTCTGTGCTTTAGTTACCTCAGCTATAAAATGGGGAGTAAGACTGTGAGTCCCACATGGAACATGGACTGTGTCCAACGTGATTAGCTTGTATCTATCCCAGAGCTTAGTGCAGTGCCTGGCACATAGTACGTGCTTAATAAATACCATAAAAAAATAACTGGATCCAGTAGGCCCTGCTGCTTCCCAGTTTCAGTGGTGTCAATAGCAAGTACATCCTCTGTCCTTCAGCTAACCCGGTAATCACCTACACAGCAGTGATGGGCATGATCTGAAGTGAAGCAGCTCATTCAATCACCTCATGACCAGGAGACATCTGCTGATATCCCTGAAAATCTGCCTCCATCACAGCACAGATGTGATTCCTTCCTTGGCTCTATCTATACCCATCTCTTTCCAACTGCACTGCCTGGGTGACATGCATCTGGAATCTTCACTTGGACAGCTGCCAGAAAATAAACACATGGGATTTACTCTAGCTGCTAAACTTTAGTTTCAATATGTATGCCCTAATTAGACTAGGAAATCATTTAGTGAAAAATGGATTCAGAAAAATTAATTTCCAGGCTTATGCTAAGATTTCATTGAAATAATTTTCAGTGACAATTATTTAACCTCGATTTCTTGCATCTTTGAACATGTTCAGAGCCAGAATACCAAGGAGTGAACAGCCTCACCTCTTGCCAACTTAATAGCAGAGAAAAATATTAGTAGCTAGATAGGGTTACCAAAAAATAAAAAGCACAGTTTATAAAGATTGACAGCATATTTCATTCCCAGATGTCAAAAAATATTTTTGCCTTTTGAAATCAATACCAGTGAGTACTGAATTCATTCATTCATTCAATCGTATTTATGGAGTGCTTACTGTGTGTAGAGCACTGTACTAAGTGCTTGGGAAGTACAAGTCGGCAACATATAGAGACAGTACCTACCCAACAATGGGCTCACAGTCTAAAAGGGGGAGACAGACAACAAAGTAAAACATGTAGACAAGTAGGAAGCTCATCAGTAATGATGATGATGGTGATAATAAGATGTATTAAACTCTTACTATGTTCTAAGCACTGGGGTAGATAGAGATTATTAACAATTTCAAGACTACACAAGAAACAAAAGGTCTTGGAAATGCTCAGTGCAGACTGTTCACTCAGGAAGTGGAGAACGCAGAGACCTGACAAAGCAAAACCAAACTACTATTGAGGAATATAATGAAATACCGGGATTTAACTTCAATCCATAACTCTCTCCACCCCCACTGTCACAGAGATTTAATGTTCCGAATAGTGCTGTCTCCCATATGCATACTGTATTAAATCTGACTGACAAATCATTCCTTCACAAAGACATGGAACATTTTTATAAATGGTCTTCATTCTGATGCATAAGGCAAAGGGAAAACAGTATTTTTCAAAATTGTGACTGCTGTGTTCAGTGACACATTGCATGTGCTTTGTAAAGATAAACCATAATTCTAGTTTTTAAAGTATCATCTTAATCAGTTTATTATTATATTAATTGCAGTGTCCTTTTTATTTTATGATTTTCTCTATAATTAGTATTTTCTGATATTTTTATTTTGTTTTGAATGGTGCAATGACATTCCTTGTCTTTAAATCTCTTCAAATACAATAAGTGAAAAAAAATAATTCCCACATGTGTTGTAAATTCTCAGAGGCCACAGAAAAGTCTCTACAAGACTTTGCGGTAAAATTAAGATATGTCCTGGTTTAGCAGGAACCATTGGCATAATCCAGCCTTGCAAGTGGTTCTCTAAAAATGAAGGGGTATGTTACCTGAGCATTGGCCCCTTTGTTGGCCCTTGCCACTCTTACTCACTTAGCTGTTCCCCCTCCTTTTACTCCTCCCTTTACCACTTGTAACCTGCCTAGAAAGTTTCCCCCACAAAAACCCATTCCTATGAAACCCTAACAACAATAGAACATAAAGAAATGGAGAATCCATTTATTTTAAGCCCACTGTCTATTTTATAAAACGTCCTCAGATTAGCCAGGAATTAGGGCCAGGAAAAGCACACTCAAGTTTCTTTTCATGACATGGTAAAATAAAGCTTCTGCCTAGAAATAGAAGGTGCCTGCCTCAGAACTTCAAGCTTTCTCATGCACTGTCACCACACCCACCCAACATCTGTCTGTGATGGCTCTTTTCAAGCATAATAAGAAAACAGGCAAAACTCTTTGGCCAAAACTGATGAAACAAAGGGCCTAGAAGAGGCAAAAACAGCTAAGTATGGACATATGTATATTAACTGGGCCAAAATTTTGGAAATGTGTTACCTTAAAAGCCAGACGATTCTGGGTGGGAATGTGAGAAGAGGAAAGTACTATTTTACCTTAATGTCAGCTGGTTCCAGAGTTTTCTCCTTACTGAGATTAGAGTAGTAGTCCAAAATGAATCAGGCATCATGGAAAGAGCTATTGAAAATGCCATTTTTTCCTTGCCCCTGTACTCCCCAACCCTTTTCTTTAGGTTCAAAACTAGATGAGGAAAATTCCATGGTTGGGGCAGTACCATTGGCCTCTCAGGGTCAGAAGTGGCAACTACCTTTATTTATGGCAACATTCTCTTGAGTCAACCTCAGCCCACCATGGCCCAAGAGATTAAGAGTGAACTGAGATGGAACGTGTGGGACATGCAGGATTGCCAACTGCTGTCTATGATTTTTACAAGCAATATCAATAAAAACAATTGACTTTCTTACTCACACATCAAAAGTAATGGAGAACAGGCATTGGGGAGGGTGGCTAGTGGCTGGACTCGTGACAGGCTCTGTTGGTAAAAATCACTCTCAGCAGCTGGAAACCCCAGCCATGAGGCAGGCAGTGTGCTTTGCTCCCAAACTGGAATTTCTGGCTCTGCCTCAGCCTTTCCATCTGCCTGATGGCTTTGCTCCCAAAGGGCACCTTGTTGATCTTCTCACCTCTCCTGGGCAACCTGGGGTCCAGGGTCAGAGGTGCCAGGGTTCTATCAGAGTTAGGGGTGGACAGAAGGAAACCAAGAGAAGAATTACCAGGACTCAGGTTCTGATTGCTAGCATGCTCGTGGGTTCACAGCATGGTGATGCACTGCAGCATGATGTCACTGCTCCATGGGGACTGAGCCCCCTTTTTCCTCTCCTCCTCCCCATCCCCCCGGCTCTACCTCCTTCCCTTCCCCACAGCACTTGTATATATTTGTACAGATTTATTACTCTATTTATTTTACTTGTACATATTTACTATTCTATTTTGTTAATGATGTGCATATAGCTTTAATTCTATTTATTCTGACGATTTTGACACCTGTCTACATGTTTTGTTTTCTTGTCTGTCTCCCCCTTTTAGACTGTGAGCCCATTGTTGGGTAGGGACCGTCTCTATATGTTTCCGACGTACTTCCCAAGCACTTAATACAGGCTCTGCACACAGTAAGCGCTCAATAAATATGATTGATTGAATGAATGAATGAATGGGGATGACAGTAAAGAGGAGCAGTGACTAGAATAAGATGAGGTCAAGGAAGAAGGAAGTTTGCTCAAGATGAAGTGGGGGTTCCACAGGCAAGCATTTGGATGTGGTTATATGGAGGGGGACAGGAGAGGCGTTGAGCTCAGTTTGGATGAGAGTGAGCTGAGGTATTGGTGATTCGTAGTTTGGGATGGTGATAAGAGAGGAGGGCAATGACATGGTGAGCGGAGGGTGTGGTGGGGGAATGGAGAGTGTGGTCAAGGTGAAATGCAGGAACCTCAGTGGTCAAGGTGAAATGCTGGAACCTCAGGGACCACAGCTTCAGGTCCAGGGTCTAGAAGGCCCACAGTAACCAGAACCACAGAGAGACGACACATTAACTGTACCTGGGAAGGCTGTGGTAGGCCTGTAGAAACAGAAGAGGAAGTAGACAAGTCATAGAATTTACTCAGCTGCTAAAGGACATAGTTCAATGCTCTACACACTTTGAGCACTCAAATACTATTGACTTATTGAAAAAATTTGACTTAAAATTATAAGGATGCATACACTTGATCAAATTTTGCAGGGTCTAAAGAGTTAAGGGTATAAGGTTATTTTGGTTATTCCTAGGGAAAAGGGAGTAGGAGAGCACTATTTTGAAATTACAGAGATCATCAGGACCCAAGACCTGTTTCAGTCATTCAAATGAAGATCCTAGAATGCAAATAGCAGAACGTTGTCATGCCCCGGCCATTGCCCCAGTTCAAAATTGAAGTGTCTTGAGTTTCTGAGAATAATAAAGTGTCTAACAAACGACTGTAACTGTGCTGCTGCTGCTTCTATCTCCTTTGAAGTGAAGCCTATGGAACATATTAAAAACAATAGGAAAAATATTGCGAACAAGCTAAGCAACCTCATATGTTTCAAGACCTCATTAAGGAAATCCCTTTAAAAAGATGCACATTCCATCACATTTTGACAACGAAATTGGTGAGTGCAGTGGAGGTGCAGCTGCAGTTTTCTGCTGTTCTAATTTGGGGGTGTTACAGAGGGGGCTGAATTTTTTTTTCTGGGATTATGAGCCTGAGCTATTTTTAAATTCCCCATTAAAAACTCCTCAGAAAGTGAGGAATTACATCTTCAGACAAGTACAAAAAAACTTTAATAGCTTTTCCAGGAAAATCTGGTTTTAATTTTGAAAAGACAGAGGGCAGTCAGAAAGGGTGGAAAAATAATAATCTTTCATAAATTTTTAGAACTACATCATTTCATTTTAGTGTTCAGTTGAAGAGACCAGGCTTTTCTATATTATGTCTAATTCTTATTAATTTTACCATTTATCACTCTCAGCCATTTTTTAAATTCAGAATCAGAAAACTAACATAATAATAATAATGATGGTATTTGTTAAGCACTTACAATGTGCCATGCACTGTTCTAAACACTGATGAGAGCTGTTTCTCTTTGTAAAGGGCTTTCTTGCTTAATGCCATCTATTTTTTTCTTCTTCTTCTCTTGTTCCTGCTGCTCTCATTAATAAAAGTGATTGGTGAGGAAAATCTTCACTAGTTGCTTAGGTGGTTTTCCTGGCATCCTATATTTTTGTTCTTTCAGAGATCATGTATAATAAAAATATCCAGCTCCATACATGACCTGTGTCTTTTAAAAACCAAACATTAATGCTAGTGACAAATGACTCATTTTAAGTTGCTTTCTATTTCACAACTAATGCTTAAATTGTTGCTGTTGAGTTGACAGATTGATTGTTCAATGTAAGGACTGTGAAAAATGACTCATTTCAAGTTGCTCTCTATATCACAACTATTGCTTTTAATTATAGCTGTTGAGCTGAAAGGTTAATCGTGTTGAGACCCGCCAGTGTTATTAAAATCATACTGCCAGTTAATTTTGATATTTAAAATTTTTCCATTTGCTCCTACCTTAAATTCACATTTAATTTTGAATCTGGTTAAGTCAATTCACCCGAGTTGAATCAAATCTGTATCAGGCTATCTTATTAAAACTAAATGAAATTAGACGAGTCAGTTTCTTAAGGAACCAAATAAAACTGTGTTTGGAGTCTGGATCTCTCTCATTGATTGCTGGGGTTCTCAAGGAAAGCCTCTTACATTTCCAAGCTTATGCATTCGTTCTCCAAAGTTGGGTGTTCTAAAAGTCATATCTATATCAATGAAACTATGAGTTCACCAGGTAGGCAGAATTGTCCTTTGAAGGGCAAGATTGATGAGGGAAGAAGGGGAAAATGTGTGTGAGGTAGTTGAAGGCAAAGATCAGTTCCATCAATTCACTTGTGTCTGTCTTTGCCCTACTGATGATGATGATGATGGCATTTATTAACCACTTACTATGTGCAAAGCACTGTTCTAAGCACTGGGAGGTTACAAGGTGATCAGGTTGTCCCATGGGGGGCTCCCAGTCTTAATCCCCATTTTACAGATGAGGGAACTGAGGCCCAGAGAAGTTAAGTGACTTGCCCAAAGTCACACAGCTGACAAGTGGCAGAGCCAGGATTTGAACCCATGACCTCTGACTCCAAAGCTCATGCTCTTCCCACTGAGCCACGCTGCTTCTCTACTGGGTGCAGAAGGGAGGAAAAAGAGTCATCATACATTGCTGTTCCCATCAGCTCCTCCCCAACCTCCTTCCATAAGTAACAGTGTAAGGGGCACGAAAGAGGAGGGGCACCCCTACAGACTCAAATACATCCACATATATGGCTCCTTCTCTTCCAATTGAGATGATGGGGGTGAGCTGAAAACTGTAGATAATATTTGACATTCACTAAAAGCAGCTTCTTTCTCCAATACACTTTATCAGCCTAGCCCCACTCAATCCCCCTATAACGTAGATAAGGAGCAAGCATTAGCAGTGCTTTTGTCCAGGTGGGTAAACTGAGGTTAAAATGTCAGCCCTTTAATTATAGAACACACACACACACACACACACACACACACACACACACACACACACACATATGCACATAGGCGCTTCCAGCCTTGAGGTCTCAAACCAGAGAATCTACTAGCTGCTGCTGCCAGGAAAGTGATCTCATTCCTTCATATGCCCAACCATCCCCCAGGTCCCATTCCCAATTACTCTGCCTGCCATTCTCTCAACTTGCTGTCTCCATGGCACTGGGGAGACCTTTCCCATCTCTGTTATCCTCCAACATATCCCTTATCATGACAGATTTCAACTCCAAATCCTTAAAACAATAAAGCTTCCCCACTCCCATTCTTACAATCTTCATCTCCATCCCAACAAATGCTATGGGATGCCAAAGATGGGGGTCAGCAGGAATGGGAGGGTGAGGGGGAACTGGGGTCACTAGGGCAGAGGAAAGGGGGAAGGGTGGGGAGGGTAGTTGCTCCACAGTGAGAAATGAGAAGTAGTGTGGGGGCCTGGGAGTAAGAAGGTCCTGGGTTCTAATCCCACTTCTCCACTTGTCTGCTGTGTGACTTTGGGAAAGTCACTTAACTTCTCTGTGTCTCAGTTACCTCATCTATACAATGGGGATTAAGACTGAGTCTTATGTGGGACAGAGACTGTGTCCAACCTGATTAACTTGTATATACCTTAGTGCTTAGGACTGTGACTACCATAAAAAAAAAATAAAAAAAGTTAGCAAGGGAAATACATCTTGGAGCTTCTAATAGTCATGAGAGTCAGCCATGCAAAGTCAGAGGGTGGTTCCTTCTAGAACAAAGTGCCATCATCTTCGGTGAAGTCAGATTGGGGCCATTCTTGAACATTAGAATTTTATGCCATCTCCAGTACTTTAATCTTCCTAAAGAGAGCTTAGAAAGTTATTTTTAATATTTTTAATATTTAATATTTGAATAAGCATAACTAATCTAAAAACTGAGTTTCCACTTTTCTTTTAAGTGGTATTTGTTAAACATTTACTGTGTGTCAAGCACTGTTCTAAGCAATAGGGTAGATATAAGATCATAAGTTTGGACACAATCCATGTCCCACATGAGGCTCACAGTCCTAATCCTCACTTTACAGATGAGGGAACTGAGGCACAGAGAAGTTAACTGACTTGCCCAAGATCCTCTTGAGTTATTACATGAATATGTAGGGTAACACTAATTCCACATTCCTCTTCGGCAAAACACTTTCCTCTTTGCCATGATTGAGATGGAGCAGTTGACAGAACACTGTGCATATCCTGTCACATTTGAGACAGCAAATGCCCACTGGCTATTATCCTCTAGCTTCCCATATGGATTTTTCTTTATGCATCTTTGAGCAAACTCTGAGAAGGCAAAACCCAGCTCCACCACTTGTCTGCTGTGTGACCTTGGGTAAGCCATTTAGCTTCTCTATGCCTCAATTACTACAGCTGTTAAATGGGGATTAAGACTGTGATCCCCATGTGGTACATGGACTGTGTCCAACCTGATTATCTTGTATAAACTCCAGCATTTAGTACAGTGTCTGGCATATAGTAAATACATGAAAAATACTATAAAAGTTTTCAAAAGAGGCAGGCGAGAAGACAGGGGAATGGGTTGGGGATTACTATGTGCCAGGCACTGAACTAAGCACTAAGGTGGATACAAGTTAATTATGTTAGATACAGTTCCTGTCTTTCAAAAATTAAGTTTAAAAAGAAGCTCACCTGGCATCAGCTTACTGCCATGGAACACGTCTTGTGGTCAGCAGACACTCCAATCTGACACGGTGCTCTCCCAAGCCATTCTTTGGGGGGTGAGGGGATCTCGACATCATTTCTATGTGCAGAAGTGTGGCTATGACCTCAAACCTTCCTACATTCCCATTCCACACTGCTCCCAACTTCTGTCATAGGTCAGAGCTGTACGTGCCCATAGGGCAAAGAGGCCGTTTCATGGGAGTCCTTCAGAGAAATGGGCCTTAGTTCCAATAAGCACTTCCCCCTTTCAACACTCAGTGTTGCTCAACTCAATGCCTTCACTTTAAACTAAAACTAGATGAAGTCTGGATTTTTGAATATCCAAGGTATGGTGTTTCCTAGGCAGGCTGGATTTAGCCCACAAGGACCTTTCCGAATCTCCAGATGCCTCTTTCCCTGGAAAAATGGCATCCAACTTTCAGCAGACAATATGTTCACAGAGGGAAAGAGCCAAGTATTTTAGAAGTAGTCCAAAGCACCTCCCAATTGCACAAACTTAGGAAATACCAAATCCACCTGAACTATATGAACCCCTATGCCATGTTGGAAAGAGAAGGGATAGTGTAGAACCAGAGGGTCCTGGTGGTGGGGACATCTCCATGCTCCACTATCACCAAGGAGAAAACCCATCCCAGCAGGCTGAAACTATCTCCCCCAATTTGAGAACACTGGAAAGGTTGTAAGATTTGGACATTAGAAGAACTTTGCTTGGAGGATGAGAAGCTCAAGAACTACTTCTCCTGTTTTCATTTTTTTCTGAAAAAATATTTCTTGCTGAATTTACGTTGTTTGATTTTCCCCCATCCTCTCCCCTTCTAGACTGGGAGGCACTTGAGGGACTCAGTCAATATCCTTGGACCGTTCCCCAGTGCTTAGTTCAGAGCTTTGCACTTTGAAAGCATTCAATATATGCCAAAAATCAATCAGTCAAAAAGGGATAGGAAAGAGATTTTATGAGTAGCAAGAGGAGAGAGAGCCAGGAAAGAAACAACATGAATTGGAAAAGAAACTGACCCCAAGAATCAGAAATATGCGAGAAATTTATCCCATTTAAAGGAGTCTTTTCTTTCATTTGAGAGGGAAATCAGAATCCAGGAAACCAAACAGGGTGTTTGGAGATGACACAAGCAGCATGAACACTCTAACCACCTTCCTCAAATAACATGGATGTGCTTCAGATTTTAACAATTCAAATCCTTTTTGAGGACTGCTAAGGTTCCATTTGCCCATATTCCCTGACTATTTAAAAGGAATTGAAATTTATTGTGTGCCTCCTATGTGCTAGGTCTTTGGAAGCAAATATCAGAAGTTAAAGACACAGTTCCTGCACCTGAGGGTCTCACAATTTAATGGGGTCACAAAAGATCATGAAGCACAAAATGATGGTGCCTCCCATCATAAAGAATGGATGAGCCTCTATCTAGTCACTAAGACTTCAGGACCAAGAACCTGTACAATTTTAGGTATATTGCAAAATATATAGTATAATTGTAGGTATATTGCAAAATATATAGTAGGTAAAAGGAGTAAATAATATAAGGAAACATAAGCAATTAAATAATGAAATAATGAGATAAATTAACATATTGATATTATGTGAATGGGTAAGGGTGGCTAATGGGATGGAATGATCAGAAAGATGGGGTAAATTGGGGAATGTATCTTGGAGCCAGTGGTTTTTAGGAAAGCTTTGACAATGGGGAGGACAGAGTTTGATGAATTCAAGTTGGGTGGGGAGTAGATTCATGCATGAGGATGAGCACGAGCATTGAGTTGAAGATAGAGTTGTGAGCGAGGTATAATTAAAGCGTGAACTTTGAAAGAGTAACAAATTTAAGGTGGGGTATAGTAGGAGAAGAGAGCAGGCTGGCAAAGAGGAAATAAGTGGTAGAAGTCCCTGAAGCCAGTGGATAGGAGTTTTTGATAGTTTGAATTTACTGTCAAAATGCCCTCCCTCAACTTCATATAATGAATATGCAGCTCAGTCTTATTAACACTGAAATAACATAGTAATGATGTTTATTGGGTGCCTACTTAATGCAACATACTGTACTGAGCACTTGGGTATAACAAAAGAAGCACACGTCATGTTTCTTGCCCTCAGGAGCTTTCATTGTAAGGGAAGAAAAGAATCATAGTAAATAAAACTGAATGTTCAATTAATATACACATATACAACCAAGAGTGACCAATGACATGGCCCCACTGAAATAACAGTCATGCTACCTTTCAATGAACTGAAGCACCAGTGGGGATTCTGTATGGTGGTTCTCCAACCTAACTTTCTAAAATCCACCCTTTCCTCTCCATCCAAATTGCTACCACATTAATCCAAGCACTTATCGTTGATTACTTTATCAGCCTCCTTGCTGACTTCCCTGCCTGCTGTCACTCCCCTCTCCAGAGCATACTTCCCTCTGCTACCCAGATCATTTTTCTAGAAAAATGTTCAGATCATTTTCCTTCATTCCTTTAGAACCTATCATGGTTGCCCATCCTCCTCCGCATCAAACAGAAAAGCCATACCATCAGCTTTAAAGCAATCACCTTGCCCCCTTCTACTTCACCTCACTGCTCTCCTACTATAACCCAGTCACACACTTCACTCCTCTAATGCCAACCTACTCACTGTACCTCAATCTTGTCTATTTCACAGCCGACGCCCCTCACCTATATCTTGACTCTAGCCTGAAATGTCCTCCCTCTTCATATCCTATGGACAATTACTCTCCTCACCTTCAAAGCCTTAATGAAGACACATCTCCTCCAAGAGGCCTTTCCTAAGTCCTCATTTCCTCTTTTTCCTATTCCCTTCTGCTACACCTTGATTTGAACCCTTTATTCACCACCCCCATCAGCCCCTCAGCACTTATGTACATATATTCATTCAATCATATTTACTGAGCACTTACTGTGTTCAGAGCACTGTACTAAGCACTTGGGAAGTACAAGTCAGCAACATATAGAGACAGTCCCCACCCAACAACAGGCTCACAGTCTAAAAGGGGGACAGACAACAAAACAAAACAGTGGGATAGTTTATATGCAATAAACTATCCTACAGAAAAAGTTGTCCTTGGACTGTAACCTAAATACTAGAGTAGAATTACATCAAAAGCTGTAGAGAAATTAACCAACATATGTGTATTTTTATGACCAACAGGAGGTGTAATTTCAGCATGGTGCTTATATTACAAAATATATAGTCCACTTTACTATTCCTCCTGTATTGTTTTAGTTACAATATTCCTGCTGGGTTCAGAAAGTTTTCAGTCAGTATAAAATCTTCTAGAATCAAACTCTGATTTAAGTTGAAACATTCCATAAGCAAAGACAATGCTGGCAGAAGACAAAAATCGGTATATTGAGTCTTAATCTTCTGTCCTGGGTCCTTTTGCTTTTCACTAGCCAGTATAAAGAGTCTCATCTCACAAGAATAATAATTATGGTATTTTGTTAAGTGCTTATTATATGCCAAGCACTGTTCTAAGCGCTGAGGTAGATACAAGGTGATCAGGTTGTCCCACGTGGGGCTCACAGTCTCAATCCCCATTTTACAGATGAAGTAACTGAGGCACAGAGAAGTTAAGTGACTTGCCCAAGGTCACACAGCAGACAAATGGCAGAGGCAGGATTAGAACCCACGACCTTTGGCTCCCAAGCCCATTCTCTTGCCACTGGCCATGCTGCTTCTCTAACCCACAAGAAGATGGGTTACATCTGTTAATACTGTTTATCTGTGTCCTCCATTAAAATTTAAACTCTTTGAGGATGATTCTGTAACCGCCCTGAGAGCGGATTCGTAACTATCAAATCTATAATATTGTAGTCTCCCAGATTCTAGTGCAGTACTCTGCATATAGCCAGCACTCAATAAATATAGTAGATTGATTCTGTGTGTCTGGCTATTGTACTCTCCCCCGCTTTTGGTGCAGTGCCTAGCACTTAATATGGGCTCAGCAAATGCCATTGATTAAAGATTGAAATTCAACAAAGAACATCTTGTAAGAGTGGAAGAAATTACAAAAAAGTCATGGATAATCAAAACGGTGGTATTTATTAAGTGCTTACTATGTGCCAAACACTGCATTATGCACTGGGGTAGATACAAAAAAATCAGTTTGGACAAAGTCCTTGTCCCACAGGGGCCTCACAGTCTAAGTAGGAGAAAAAGCCGTTATTTGATCCCCATTTTATAGATGAGGAAACAGGGAAAGAGAAGTGAAGTGACCTGTCCAAGTTCACACAACTGACAAGTGACAGGATCAGGATTAGAACCCAGGTCCTCTGATTCCCAGAACTGCAGTTTTTCCAATAGACCACATTGTTTCTCATGTATGGGTATACTCTTACTCCTAAAGCCGTTTCTCACTGAAGAACTATATGTAGGACTCTAAAAAGAAAAATTATTATTTTATTAACTCAGAGATAAAGCCATATTCATATGCCTTGTGGTACACAGGCGCAGGATACATTTGAGATATCTGAAAATTTGGCTGGAAAAGAAGCCCTTTTTTAAACAAATTACCATTAATCAACATGTTAAATATAGATCATCCAAGCTTAATTAAAAGTTAACCCAATGATGAGCTTTCCCAACCCCTTCGAGGATTTTAATAGTATTTCCTGGCAGGGAGTTCTTTTTTTGAGGAAATAATATTTGTTAAGTGCTTACTGTCTGCCAGGCACTGGTCTTAGTACTCAGGTAAATACAAGTTAATCAGGTTAGACACAGTCCCTGTCCCAAATGAGGCTCACAGTCTTAATCCCCATTTTACAGATGAGGTAACTGAGGCACCGAGAAGTGAGGTGACTTGCCCATGGTCACACAGCAGACAAGTGGTGGATCTGGGATTAGGAACCAAGTCCTTCCGACTCCACTAGGACACACTGCTTTCTCATACCTAACTGGTGTGCCTTTTGCTCCAATTTAAGTCCTCTGTCTCATGCTGTGATGGGAGAGGAGGCCAGAAACAACTATCCACCATCCTGTATGGGAGATTGAAAAAAGGATATATTCTGTTCTACATCTGATTAGTTTACGCCCTGCTGTATAAGGATCTCCCTTTACCATTTTACCTCAGCATAAGAGTAAATGTAAGTCCATTATGCTGATGGATTAAATTACTGCTGACCATTTATGTGCAAAATCTTTTCTTGCTCGTGGCCATATTCATCCACCTTGAGTTAATTGTTGTGAAGTCTACAAAATCAAAGAACATTCATCTGAGGTGGGAGTTTGTACCTGGAGGAACAGATGATGGCTCTAAGCAGGAATCAAGCTAACACAAGTAATCATATTAAGGAATGAATTTGGTTGCAGCGGTCAGAACCACAAAATAATGATGGAGTCTGAGGTAGCTCTGGAGTCTTCCCAGCCAAGCAGCATATGGTGAAAGTCATGGACAGGATGTGGGAACCAACTTATGTGGGAGCCAACTTCCTTGAGAAACGGTCAACTCCAGCCCAAAGGCACAGAATCATGAGCAGAATCAACAGGAGTCACTACAGTTACTTATGCATGATTAACTTCCCTCCAAGTTTTCTAGGCTCATCAAGAGCTACCTTCCTTAGCATATGTGACTATAGGAAAGTAGTTCGGCTTACTGGAAAGAGCACAGGCCTAGGAGTCAAGGGACCTGTGTTTGAATCCTGACTCTGCCACTTGCCTGCTCTGTGACCTTGAGCAAGGCACTTTTTTGGGCCTCAATTTCCTCATCTGCAAAATTAGATTAAAGATTAAATGATCATTCTCCATCATACTTAGACTGTGAACCCCATGTGGGACAGGGACTGTGCTGACAATTATCTTAAATCTACGATAGTGCTTGGCACACAGGAAACACTCAATTTCCACTATTATTATAATAGATCTTCAAAGTCTCCTGGAGTCAGTGTATTCTTCTGCCTTGGCAACTGGCTGAAGATCAATACCCTAAATGGAAGGATGAAAATTCAGAAAGATTATCTTCGCCAACAAACCTACTGCCTATTCTCTGGTTATATTGTTCCTTCAAAGGAACAGTCAGTAGAGCCTGGTGTCAATAGCATAAGCCATACAGCCTGAATAGAGCAGCAATGAATAGGCGATACTTGAGAACAACTGCAAAAAAAAAAAAAAAAGATCTGTTCTCCATTTTTATAAAAGGATCAGCTCTGATTGGACTCTCACTTAGACTGTGAGCTCCCATGTAGGACAGGGACTGTGAACAACTTGATTATTTAATAACTATTCCAGTACTTAGTATTATGCTTGGCACACAGTAAGCACTTAGGAAATGCCACAATCATTATTTAATCTTCACCTTTAAAAATAAAATTGTAAATATTTGCAGAGAAATATAAATATCTGATCGTCAAGTCAATTATGGGTTGGTATTGCAGAAAAAGGTCTGGCTAAAAAGACAAAAATTATTGGAACAAAAGAGGAAAGAAAGACCATGTTAACCTAAATTCCTTTAAAAAATGTTTAAGACAGGCTTAGGCACTCCAGGACTAGGGTGACCACTGACATCCCTCAACAATACCAGTCGCTCCTGGATCATGGATCACTGAAGCAATGAACACAAAACTGGCAGCGGTGGCTACCCCATGGCCACAGCCCCCTCTGGAGCATAACACCCAAGCCCCCTTTGGCAGGGTGGCCATTTTTGGTTTCCGGTGTTCAATTAAACAATCAAATTCAACCGTTCAACCAAGACAGTGTATCACCCTTATTTACTTCTAACAGCAGAACATAAATAGTGGGAAGTCATCAACACAAAGTCATTGAAAGCCATCCAATTTTACTTTAATTATAAAGAACTACCTTAGGGAGCTTTTCAGCTTATAACAAGCTATAAATCTTGTCCCAGTTATTGGATCCATTAGTTTAGATAATATTGATGAGGCAGCCTCCCCTCAGTTCAACTTGCTTTATGAAATACCTCAAGATGAACAGCATTTTTCCTGTTCAAATAAACAGGGTGGGGCGAGTATGAAGCAGCAATTGAAGGTGAGGGAAGTGTCAATGTGGGAGAAGCTGCCATGTCTGCAGCCAGGCCCTGGGTGGATGGGAGTAGGCACCCCAAAGGAGATGATCTGCAGTGCTCAGCACATAGTAAGCATTTAATGAATACCACTGATGATGATCTCATAGCTCTTCTGTGGTCACCAGCTCTGAGGACAGACTCCTGAAAAGGACTCATTGCAGGTCTGAACACTTTAAACTAACTCCCTCCCTTCCTCTCCTGACTCCAAATCAACAATGATCTCTATACTACTTTGAAAAACACAAAGTAAACTCCCTGCAGAAGAGGTATAGATAAATTTTCCTGGTTGCCCCCTTTCACCTAAAACCCTACATTCTTAAGGCCAAAACAAGGCTGTTCCTTTATCTATGGATGAGGGCCTACTAGGCACCCAATGTGAATCTTCCCCACTCCTTTCAAATAATCCCATCACTGCCATACTGAGAGAGTCATTCCAATCAATCAATGGTATTTTTTAAGGACTTGAGTGCAGAGCACACTAAGTGCGTGGGAGGGTACAATAAAAGAGAGTTGGTAGATACAATCCCTGCCCACAAGAACCTTACAACCTAGAGTTTACAGTCTAGTCTACAGTCTATAGGGTCAAGAGTATTTGTTGAGCACCTGCCATGAATCATATAGATGGTGACACTGATGGTCAAATATTTTCCATGTGTGCAGGGGGGTTTTAGCAGATTGATGCAAGACCAACACACCTTGCTGCATTGTCTGGAATGTTACATTTAAGGATAGATTCCCCAGTGTGCTAATAATAATGTTGGTATTTGTTAAGCGCTTACTCTGTGCCAAGCACTGTTCTAAGCGCTGGGGTAAATACAAAGTAATCAGTTTGTCCCACGTGGGGCTCAAAGTCTTTATCCCCATTTTACAGATGAGGTAACTGAGGCACAGGGAAGTTAAGTGACTTTCAAAAGGTCATACAGCTGACAAGTGGCGGGACAGGGATTAGAACTCACAACCTCTGACTCCCAAGCCTGTGCTCTTTCCACTAAGCCACGCATTTGTCCCCTATGGGACCTGTCTCTATTTAAGCTCTGGGAAGAATACCATAGAAGTAAAAGACACTCATTCATTCAATCATATTTATTGAGCGCTTACTGTGTGCAGAGCACTGTACTAAGCACTTGGGAAGTACAAGTCGGCAACATATAGAGACGGTCTCTGCCCAACAATGGGCTCACAGTCTAGAATGGTTTCTGCTTACAAACTAATGGGGCACACGGGCAATCCAAAATTATTTTCAGAGTGAGATCATGAGAAAGAACAAAGATAAAACAGGTACTAATAGCAAGAGCATGAAAGAGATGACTAGAAGAAGAGAATTAATACATAGAGAACATAAATCTATGAATACATAAGTGCTAAAAATGGGATTATTGTGATGACACAATCTTGCAAGGAGGAAATTAATCAGGGAGTGCTTCCTGGAGGAGGTGGAATTTCTGGATGGCTTGAAGATAGGGAGACCTATGGTCTGCTGAGTTAGAAAGGGAAAGGAGTACCAGAAAGAGCAAGTCTCAAGATTCTATCTCAAAAGCAGGGGTCCAGTGATTATTTCACTGTACATTTAATTGCTTACTTTTGTTTCTAGCATTGTTAGCTAGACATATAATGTCTGTCTCCCTTTCTAGACGGTAAACTCGTTGTGGGCAGAGAATGTGTCTGTTTGTTGTTATACTGTACTCTCTCAAGCACTTAGTACAGTGCTCTTTACACAGTAAGCGCTTAATAAATATGATTGATTGAATGAATGAATGAACACACGCACTCTTTCACACACCTAAACTGTAAGCTACTTGTGGGCAGGGAATATGCTTCTCTGGTACTTCTCAAGCCTTAGAATAGTGTACTGCACACATAAGGTATCAACAAATATCATTATTACTATTACTACTATAGTTGGCAATGTATAGTCTCTATTACATTGTAAACTCTTTAGGAAGAGACCTTTTTAACTTTTGTTCTATGTTCCCAATTTCTTAGCATAGTGATCTTGCATACAGTAGGTTTTGTTCTTGGGGAAAAAAAATCATTAGTACTGGTCCTCAATTCAACTTTACTTTGGTTATGTAGACCTGTCCTTAGGAGGTCAGTTGGCAGCATGGTCTAGTGGAAAGAATCCAGGTCTGGAGAAAGGAGATGTGGATTCTAGTCCCTGCTCTACCACTGGCCTGCTGGATGATCTCAGGCAAGTCACTTAACCTCTCTGTGCCTCCGTGTCCTTAACTGGAGTATGGGGATAATGATATCTCCCTATCTCATAGTAATGTTGCAAAGATAAATTTAGAACTTTGATGTGATGATGTGGTCGTGGGTTTGAATCCCATCTCTGCCACTTGTCACCTGTGTGACTTTGGGCAAGTCACTTAACTTCTCTGTGCCTCAGTTACCTCATCTGTCAACTGGGGACTAAGACTGTGAGCCCCATGTGGGACAATCTGATAACCTTGTATCTATCCCAATGCTTAGAACAGTGCTTGGCACATAGTAAGTGCTTAACAAATACTATTATTATTATTATTATTATTATTATTATGTCAGGGAAATGGCATGGGGAACCCACTTTGGTTCTTTCCAGGAAATGCCTCTTGGCCACAGAGACCAGAAGTGAGGGGGGGGGGGGGAGAGGGAGAGGGGGAGGGAAAGGGGGAGGGGGGGGAGGGGGAGAGAGAGAGAGAGAGAGACAGAGACAGAGAGAGAGAGAGATCAAGAGAGAGATAAAGAGAGCTGTGGGTGAGGTGGGGGCCGGGGGAAATCAATCATACCTGATCCCCAGAAGCTCCTGAGGAAAAACAGGATCCTCTTATGGACCACTCAGCACCCTACTACAGGGCCCTCCCACCTCCACTCTGCAGCTCGATCCACCTCCAGGAGTTCATGAGACAGAGCTGGCTGGGGTGGGCTCTGTGTGCTATTCATTCATTCAATCGCATTTATTGAGTGCTTACTGTGGGCAGAGCACACTCCCAGAGCTGTGCTCAGCTGGGAGGATGTAGGGTGGAGGTGATTGCAGCAAGAGAGGTGGCATCACGACAAGGAAGCACCTGGAGGCTAGAGCAAAACCCCAAGCCAGGGCCTTCCAGGGTCTCCCCCAACTTCTTCATCAGCTGTCCTCCCGCCCACTGGAGCTGAGCTACTGTCTCTCTCTTGGTCGCCTTCCCCAACTCCATCACTTCTCCCACATTCCTTCCTCTCCCCCTCACTCCTCTTTGCAAAATAAGACTTCCTGAACCCCACTTTCCCTTCACTGAACAGAAAATTGCTGGAGAAATAAAAGATGGCTGCCACATATGTGCAGCAACTGAGGAAACTGGAAGGGGGAGGGTGATGGTGGCTGCATGTGAACTCCATCCCTGCCTCCTCTAACATTGTAGCTGCATGAAAGCCATTTTAGGAAGGTCTGGACCAAGCTCCTTCTTGGAAATTCCCAGTGGTAGTCACCTTGGTATGGTCAGGCAGTGTACAATTACCAACTGAAGCAGTGGAGACTTAAATCAGGCAACTCTGAAGGCCTGGAACTGTTGCTCCTAAAGCCTCTGCATTAAATTACGGTAAAGGAAATAACCATATTCTCAAAGAATGTACCCTGGTTGTACTGTGGGGCTCACCTGCATTTTAAACAGGGGAAGCAGCATGGACTAGTGGAAAAGAGCACCAGACTGAGAATCTGACTGTCTGGGTTCTAATCCTGGCTCTACCACTGTGTGCTGTGTGACCTTGGGCAAGTCACATAATTTCTCTGGGCCTCAGTTACCTCATCTGTAAAATGGGGATTAAGACTGGGAACCCTATGTGGAACAGTGACTGTGTCCAACCGAAGTAGCTTGTATCTTCCCCTGGGGCTTAGAACTCTATTTTAGACATATAATAAGCATTTCCCAAATATGTTGAAGGCAAAGTCACAAGTCTCCTTTGTGCTTGGCACACAGTAAGGGCTTAACTAGTATCAAAACTTTCATTATTTTATACTGTACATAAATATTTTTAAGGTTGCATTATTGGAAAGGAAATGCTATTACTGCCATAGAATATACTATTTCTTGCCAAAATCAAATTGTATTTTCTGTGCTAGGGTTTTTTTTTTCTTTTAAGGGAAGTTTTGAAGGGGTTAGTAACAAAGGCTTTTCTGTCTTGTTTCTCTTCAGTACTTTTTGTGGTAGTGGTTAAATGCTTACTATTGCAAAGCATTCATTCATTTAATCATATTTATTGAGTGCTTACTGACTGTGAGCCCACTCTTTTAGACTGTGATCCCACTGTTGGGTAGGGACTGTCTCTATATGTTGCCAACTTGTACTTCCCAAGAGCTTAGTACAGTGCTCTGCCCACAGTAAGCACTCAATACGATTGATTGATTGATTGCAGAGCACTGTACTAAGCACTTAACTAAGCATTCAGATTGATACAATATAAACAGATCAGACATAGTCCCTATCCCACATGGGACTCAAAGTCTTAAGAGGAAGAGAAAACAGGTATTAAATCTCCATTTTATAAATGGGGAAAGTGAGGCTTAGAGAAGTTAAATGACTTGCCTAAGGTCACAGAGCAAACAAGTGGCAGAACCAGGATTAGAAACCAGCCCCCCTGATTTCCATGTCCATGCTCTTTCCACGAGGCCATGCTACTTCTCAGGATTATATCTTTAACTAACTTTGATCTTGGCCACTTTGGTTTGCTGACAAAATTAGTCTGGTCACTTAAGTAGCTTACTGTAGCCCTATGCTGGCTACCTACAATGGACAATAGTTATGGCTATTGGTTAATGGTAATGGGGCCTGCCCCTGGAAAAGGCTGCTTTTTAAAGAAAAGTTAATAGCCAAAAATAGGCAAAAGTCTTCTCAAAATGAAATATTCTTGCAGTTTCCCTTCTCTAGTTTGAGAGCTAATTCTTTTCCTGTTTATAAGACAATGGCAAATTTGACTTAGGAAGTTCAAGTCTTCTATCCTTCTATGCTTCTATCTTCTATCCTAGGGTTTGCTACACTTTGGCTACACTTCTAGACTGTGAGCCCACTGTTGGGTAGGGACCGTCTCTATATGTTGCCAACTTGTACTTCTCAAGCGCTTAGTACAGTGCTCTGCACACAGTAAGCCCTCAATAAATATGATTGATTGATTGATTTGGCTAACTCCTAAGGAATCTTTGCTTTGAAGTTAGCGAGATCTTTGAAAATCACTTTGAGCCTGGGTTAGGGAAAATGGCAACACCCAAGAAGAGAGTAACTGAACATTTGGAGTGGGCAAGGCACTTCAGTCACCCTGCTAATGGAATACTATTCTCATGGAATGGCCACGAGAAGCAACATGGCCTAGTGAATAGAACACAGGTCTGGGAGTCTGAAGGACCTAGGTTCTAATCTCAGCTTCTCCACTTGTGTGCTGTGTGGCCTCCTGGCAGGTCACTTCACTTCTCTGTGCTTCAATTACCTTGTCTGTAAAATGGGCATTAAGACTGTGAGCCCTATGTGGGACATGGATTGTGTCCAACCTGATTAGCTTGTATAATAATAATAATAATGGCATTTGTTAAGCGTTTCCTATGTGCCCTTCTAGACTGTGAGCCCGTTGTTGGGTAGGGACCGTCTCTATATGCTGCCGACTTGTACTTCCCAGGTGCTTAGTACAGTGCTCTGCACACAGTAAGTGCTCAATAAATATGATTGAATGAAAGAATGAATGCTAAGCACTGTCCTAAGCGCTGCGGGGAAACAAGGTAATCAGGTTGTCCCACACTGGGCTCACAGTATTTATCCCCATTTTACAGAAGAAGTAACTGGGGCACAGAGAAGTTAAGTGACTTGCCCAAAGTCACACAGCTGTCAGCTGAGAAATAGCGTGGCTCAGTGGAAAGAGCACGGGCTTTGGAGTAAGAGATCTTGGGTTCAAATCCCAGCTCCGCCAACTGTGAGCTGTGTGACTTTCGGCAAGTCACAACTTCTCTGTGCCTGTTACCTCATCTGTAAAATGGAGATTAAAACTGTGAGCCCCCCGTGGGACAACCTAATCACCTTGTAACCTCCCCAGCACTTAGAACAGTGCTTTGCACATAGTAAGCACTTAAATACCATTATTATTATTATTATTATTATTATTATTATTAAGTGGCAGAGTATTATCATTATTATAAAGTGGCAGAGCCTAGATTAGAACCCATGACCTCTGACTCTCAGGCTTGTGCTCTTTCCACTTAGCCATGCTGCTTCTCTACCTGTATCTACCCCAGCACTTAGTACAGTGCCTGGAACATAGTAGGCACTTAACAAATACCATTTAAAAAATACTAGGATACTGAACGTCTGAATTCTAATCCCAATCAGGCCTTTATTTCTGTGCTTCTGTAAAATGGGCATAGTAAGAATTGTCACCCTTACAGTTGTGAGAAAAGGAGAAACAGTGGGAAAACTGCTCAAAGATAAAGGGGGCGTGCAAATTAATAATGATCACTGGATATTACTAAAGGAAGTTCTCTGTACTGCATCAGCCTCCTCTCTGATCTCCCATCCTCCTGTCTCTCCCCACTTCAATCCATACTTCACGCCACTACCCAGATCGTCTTTGTGCAGAAATGCTCTGGGCATGTTACTCCCCTCCTCAAAAATCTCCAGTGGCTACCAATAAACCTATGCATCAGGCAAAAACTCCTCACCCTTGGCTTCAAGGCTCTCCATCACCTCGCCACCTCCTACCTCACCTCCCTTCTCTCCTTCTACAGCACGGCCCGCACCCTCCACTCCTCTGCCGCTAATCTCCTCACTGTGCCTCGTTCTCACCTGTCCCACCGTCGACCCCCGGCCCACGTCATCCCCCTGGCCTGGAATGCCCTCCCTCCGCAGATCCGCCAAGCTAGCTCTCTTCCTCCCTTCAAAGCCCTACTGAGAGCTCACCTCCTCCAGAAGGCCTTCCCAGACTGAGCCCCCTCCTTCCTTTCCCCTTCCTCCCCCTTCCCCCGCCTTACCTCCTTCCCCTCCCCACAGCACCTGTATATATGTATATATGTTTGTATGTATTTATTACTCTATTTCTTTAATTAATTTGTACATATTTATTCTATTTATTTTACTTTGTTAATATGTTTTGTTTTGTTGTCTGTCTCCCGCTTCTAGACTCTATATGTTGCCAACTTGTACTTCCCAAGCGCTTAGTACAGTGCTCTGAACACAGTAAGCACTCAATAAATACGATTGAATGAATGAATGAATGAATGTACAATCTGCTTGAATTGGTAGCTGAAAGGTTAAGGCAAAGTCCAACATAAATGCAATGTCCTGAAAAATGAAAGTAGAATTCCAAATAAATTGACTAAATATAATCACAGGAAATATGTGCAACCGAAAGGGCAGCCAGAAAAAGGGTCAGCAGAGGCTGCTGATTACTTTACAGTGAAGAAAAACTGACATCAGAAAAATGAAGACTGGTAACTGCCAGATGGAGCTAAATATATATAATGTCCACCCGGTATTCCTCTATTATTTCTAAGATTCTGTTCTGTTGATGCAGGCTTTCAGCACTGGAAATCAAGTCCTACTTATCTACAAGTGCAGTTGATCTCAAACCCCAGCTGCTCTTCTGACAGAACTCTGGAGCCTTCAGAGGCTGACTGGTAGCCTACACTTACTCTCAGCCAAGGACCCAAGAAATTTGTGTCTACACTCACTAGATGTAATGTTCTAATGAAACATTCTTCAACTACAGTACTACTGACTTTGAGAAACTTTTTTATGTTATATTATCAGAAAAGATGCTCTTCTAGAGATTACTAGAGATCTGAGGTCCTCTTCATTTGATCTAGTTGTTTTTTTTTTTAGAAGTTCAGAACTACTCACCGACAGACTAATTGAAAGAGGTAAGTTCATGAAGCACTTTTTTATCCATAGTCTCAGCCTAATCCTTGAGGGCAGGGATCATATCTACTGAATTTCTGGTAGTCTATCAAGTGTTTACTATGCCTTACAGACCCTACTTGACTGCTAGTCTTCCTACTTTCTAAATTAATAACAATAATCACTGTGGTATTGTTAAGTACTTACTATGTTCTCAGCTCTGCACTAAGCATGGCATTTTGATACCATATAATCACACAGGACACAGTCTCTTTCCCACATGGAGCTCACACTCTAAGAGGGAGGGAAAACAGGTATTTTATCCCCATTTTACAGATAACAGCCACACAGAATTTAGGTGACTTTCCCAAAGTCACAGAGCAGGCAATAGTATTCATTCATTCATTCACTCAATCGTATTTATTGAGCACTCACTGTGTGCAGAGCACTGTACTAAGCGCTTGGGAAGTACAAATAGGCAACATATAGAGACGGTCCCTACCCAACAACGGGCTCACAGTCTAGAAGGGGGAGACAGACAACAAAACAAGTAGACAGGCATCAATAACGTCAGAATAAATAGAATTATAGCTATATACACATCATTTAATAAAACAGAGTAATAAATATGTACAAATATACACAATTGCTTTGGGGAGGAGAAGGGGATAGGGCTGGGAGGTGATGGGGAGGAGGAGGAGAGGAAAAGGGGGGGCTCAGTCTGGGAAGACCTCCTGGAGGAGGTGAGCTCTCAGTATGGCTCTGAGGGGAGGAAGAGAGCTAGTTTGGCAGATGTTTGGAGGGAGGGCATTCCAGTCCAGAGGTAGGACGTGGGCCGGGGGTCGACAGCAGGACAGGCGAGAATGAGGCACAGTGAGGAGGTTAGCGGCAGAGGAGCAGAGAGTAAGGGCTGGGCTGTATAAGGAGAGGAGGGAGGTGAAGTAGAAGGGGGCAAGGTGATGCCGAGAGGGAGGAGTTTTTGCTCCATTCGAAGGTTGACAGGCAACCACTAGAGATTTTTGAGGAGGGGAGTGACATGCCCAGAGTGTTTCTGTACAAAGATAATCCAGGCAGCAGAGTGAATTTTAGACTGAAGTGGGGAGAGACAGGACGATGGAAGGTCAGAAAGGAGGCTGATGCAATAATCCAATTGGAATAGGATGAGAGATTGAACCAGCAAGGTGGAGGTTTGGATGGAGAGGAAAGGGCGGATCTTGGCGATGTTATGGAGGTGAGACTGGCAGGTTCTGATGATGGATTGGATGTGTGGGGTGAATGAAAGAGCGGGCTTGTGAGACAGGAAGGATGATAGTGCCATCCACAGTGACAGGAAAGTCAGGGAGAGGACAGAGTTTGGGAGGGAAGATGAGTTCAGTCTTGGACATGTTGAGTTTTAAATGGTGGGAAGACATCCAGATGGAGATGTCCTGAAGGCAGGAGGAGATATAAGCCTAGAAGGAGGGAGAGAGAACAGGGATGGAGATGTAGATTTGGGTGTCATTAGGGTAGAGATGATAGTTGAAGCCATCGAAGTGAATAAGTTCACCAAGGGAGTGAGTATAGATGGAGAACAGAAGGTGACCAAGAATTGACCCTTGAGGAGCCCCTACAGTAAGAGGATGGCAAGGAGCCCGCGAAGGAGACTGAGAATGAATGGCCAGAGAGATAAGAGAGCCAGGATTAGAAACAAGGTCCTCTGACTCACGGGCCTGGGCTCTTTCCATTGAGTAACACTATCCTCTCTTCCCACCCTCAGTGCTTAGAAGTTGGATGTGAAATAGCTAGTCATGGAGAGGAAATTAAAAGAGAGGAGGCAGAGGACCATGAGCAGAGACAACTTAAACCTTGGGCTCTTGGGGCTGAAGCCGAGGGAACTGGTGTAGTCCCCACCCCTACAGACGATCCTCTTCAAGAGATAGCGTTGATAATCCCATGCCTCTTGACTCTACCAATATGGCCACCAGTTGAAACATGAAGATGGTGCATGTGGGCAGGGAACGTTTCTGCTAATTCTCTTATATTGTACTTTTGCAAGCACTGAGTACAGTGTTCTGCATATAGTAAGTGCTCAATAAATACTACTGATAGATGACATAGACATTACTAAAATGGCCACTGCCATGCTCAGTGTCACCATGGGCAAGGAAGGGCTGGAGATGACCTGCAATCCTTGCCACCCAACACCACCCCGACCCCATTTCCTCTGTTGCTGCACCTGCATGGTGGCCAATTTAAGTTTCTTTTCCCTGAAAAGGAGAGGGCTGCTGATGGAGGGCTGTGGGGAGGGAATTCCATGGGGACTGGGCACTTTGAGCTTGACTCCAGTGTTCAAAGGGAGGAGGAATAACAGCTCAGAAAGCATTGCCATGTCACAGAAAGGATAAGATGGAGCCCGAGCTTCTCCCTTCACCTCTTGACATAGTGGTGACCCCTCCCCACTCCCCTGCCCCGCTGGCTCCTGCCCACCAACAACACCAGACAAAAAGACAACTAGCCTGGGCTGCACAGATGGGCATGCATGGAAATCTGGAACTGCCCACAGCTTCCTTGTATCTCTGCTGCCCCTTTGGCCAGAGAGACAAGGCACTGCTGTGACATCATTATGTCATGCTAAATAAGACACCATTATATCCCACTGCACATGAAACCATCTGCTCATGTGTTATTTGAGAGGCCCTGCAAAACTTACTAACCCCAAGCCTAGAGATCTTTTGACCCAGTGCTGGCCATGGGAACTGAGACTTGAGAGTTTTAGGGAAGGTTTCTGTCCCAAGCAACAGTGGCAGTCACTGGGTCACAACCTCCTTCATCCTGGTTCACGAGCGGCCAACCACTTACAGTCCACTGATCACACATGACTAAGTTGGTCTTGTGGGTCTCTCAAACCCTTTCACTGAATCAAATGAGTGGACTCAGTGCAGGTCCACATATTGTGCTTACTCTGCAGTTTGCTCAGAAAGAAACAACCCAACTTTGACTGATCTACACCAACATCTGTCGAATGAAGAGTAGCATATGAAAGATAAAAATGAGAACAGAACAGGTCTTTCACTTGAAATTGGCTTTGAGGCTTTAGGTTTCCCTAAATTGATATAGAAGGAAAAAAAAAAGATTGTCTCTGCTTGTGCTACAATTTCATTTCAGCAACACATTCTCCCTGCTCTGGCCATAAGAGGAAAAGACATGACAAATCTGCCTATCTCATCACAAAGAAGCTCTGGCAGAGGGACCAGGGGAGGAAGGGCTGGAGGAGGAAGGGCTGGGTCAACTACCACGGGTTCTTGAGCTCTCATGCCCTCGGATGTGTGTGTTGGGTGAATACATCCCCCCTCCACTCATGACAAGAAGTTTCTAAATAGCAAGCAGGAGGGGGATTTGGCCTTTTAACAACTTTGCTGTGACTCACATTGCAAAACTCCGGAACACTGGAGTATGAAGGATATGCAACTCACCCAAACTCATCTCCTCTCCCCATGGATGTTTTGCTAACAGTCATGACTGAGATCAGAACTCCCCAAAGGAGAACTCTCACCAGATTGTGGAGTTCCAGGATCAGTCCCTGCCACTGTGTGGCTTGGTAGGGAGTGGATTCCCTACTCTGGCCTCATTGTCTAAAACCTGATCCTCCAGACCTGAGCTCCACAGATTCATTACTGGTGACCAACTGCTAGTGCTGAGGGAACTAGAGGACTCCTACATTCCCAACTATCTTCCATTTCCCTGCCCCATCCTTTCCCACTGTATCAGTTAGACTAATGCCACTCGCCAACAAACAGACTCTCTGATTTACTCCACCTGACAACTCTCCTGGTGTATCCTAAAATAAGAGTGAAGAGGAGGAGGAGGAGGAAATCCAGGGCATCCTTGAAGCCCTGAGTGCTCAGAGGTATCAGGACAGCTCTCAAGTGTACAGATATACTGGGGACCCCAGGTAAAGTGTCTCATTCTCACTCTATTCCTCAAAAATCTCCACTCCTGCCCCATATCCACTCCCTTCAAGTTCCACATTCCAAGTAACATCTTGAAGAGTTCACCCACATCCTCTCTTCTTTCTGCCCTTCAGGAAACTGGAGGACTCACAAGTGTCCATTTCACCTCAAAGAAGGGGTGGCAGAGGGAGGTGGGAAGAGGAGGTGGGCTGATGGGAGCCTGAGCCAGCAGGCAGCATGAAGAACAGGGTCCCATGCAGCCAGGTAAGGGCCAGAGGAAAGACAAGGAGGTGACAAGCAAAATCAACACACAGGCAGGCACAGGTGGAGATAGCGGGCAGTGGGAAGATCAAGAAATGGAAGAAGCTGGGGAGGGGCTCCACATGACCTTAGGAGTGGCTGCCTGAATGCTGACTCCCCTCAACCAAGACATCTGCCCATGGTCACAGAGCAGACAAGCGGCAGAGCAGGGATTATAACGCAGGCCCGTGCTCTTTCCACTAGGCCACGCTGCTTCTCACAGTGTTAAGAAATAAGTGCCGAGGGTCAGGGAGGAGTGACAAGAGATGAGAAAGACTCCTCTTCCATACCTGCAGTGCTAAGTACTTAGTACAGTGCTCAGCACACAGTAAGCACTCAAGAAATAGTATTGATTGATTATCTTAGAAGCTCTTACCTTGAGTCGGGGAGCAGCAGGTGGGGCAGGGTAGCACTTGCTCTTCTGGACCCTGGGGTGGTACCGGTACTGCTGGGCTCTTCTTGCCCCACTGAGAGTCCCAGGTCTCTCTCTGCCATTCCTCAGATCCTCAGGGCCTAAGCTTCTTCCTGTCCCCAGAGGTGCTGGCAGTTGCGGTGGGAGAGAGGAGGGTGATGCCCAGCATCTCTTGGCTCCCCCCTGCGAAGCCCTCTTCCACCCACCAGACGGGGTAGGGGGCAGAGCTTGTGGCATTACCAAAGGCCTCAGGTCAGTCCTAGGCCAGTGGGCTAGCCCCTGTTGGTCTCGAGCGTAAGCAGTGGCCGAAGGGAGGCTCCAGCCTGCAGAGGGGCCGCTGCCATCGCCCATTGCCTGAACTGGATTATGAAGGTTGCATGGTAGTGCCAGTGACTGCCCAAGGCCCTGACAAACAGGAGGAGAGTGCTGGGCAGCACAAGACCCACGGCCCACCCCTGAAACCAGATCCTTGGCTTTCTCCTCCTCCTTCAGTTCTGGGCAACGGAAAACAGCTGCCTTTTCCGTCCTGTCCGACAGCAGCAGCAACAGCCGAAGGGGAGAATCCACGTCCCTCCGTGCCTCTCCGAGCCCCGGCCCTGCCGTGGAGTGGGTCCTGGGAGCCAGGGACTTCTTCTCTGTGGCTCTCCCCAAAGCTGCCGTCTGAACAGAGGGGATGGCTTTGGCGGCTGGAAACTGGGCGTGGGACGTTCGGGCAGGGGAGGGCTGCAGCTGGATAAAGAGGAAGGAAGTTTTCATCTGCTGCTGCTGCTGTGGCTGCTGTGGCTGCTGCGGCTGCTCAGCCATTTCCTCCAAGGGGCTGGGCTGCTCCTTGTCTCGGTCTGGGCTCAGGGCAGCAGGGTCCGGGATGTGGACATCTCGGGGAGCCCAGCCTGGGTACTCCTCGGGCTCACCCACACCATCCCATTGTCAACCTGAAAGGAACAAAACAAGCAAGTGAGGTTTTCTTACTCAGTGACTAACTTTTCCTGGTGGGTCACGGTGATAATTTGTGTTGTGTGGAAGGAGACTACTTGCAACTGTAATACTAAGCATGACAAGATCAATTCCTGGGGAATGCAACAGACTTTGGACAGAGGTGTTTGCACAAACAATAAACTGAGCCAAAATTTGGTTATCTCTCTCCCTTGTTTCTCTTTCATACACTTTCCTTTCTTTGTTTACGCTGCTTTGTCGGGGAAGAATTATTCTCCTGAAACCTTCTTTTTTTAAAATGGTATTTGTGAATTGCTTACTATGCACTTGGCAATGTATTAAGTGCTGGTGTAGATATAAGTTCATCAGGTTGGACACAGTCCCTGTCCCATTTGGGGCTCTCAGTCTTAATCCCCTTTTGAGAGTTGAAGTAACTAAGGCGAGAAATGAAGTGACTTGCCAGGGTTACACATCAGACAAGTGTCCCTATCTCACCCCTTCAGTAATGCCACCCCTTTTTTGTGAATATTATGCCATCTCCTAAGCGAGACACCTACAACGGGGTGTGTGCCCCGTAAAGTCAGCATTTTATCATTTACAGGTTAAGCAGAGGATGAATACTTTACAAAACAAAAGAATGCTTGGACTTGTCTTCCTTGTGTTTATTTGCACATAACATTTTAATTCCTCTCTGTAAGAGAAAAGAGACATGAAAAATAAGCAGTGGAACCAACAAAACTCAATGACGCTTCAGGTAAGTTGCACATCTAAGACTGTCCCTAAGGCAGGGTCATAATGCAGTGGTTTATTTCACCATAAAAACAGCTAACAGTGAAGCATGAATCAGACTAACTGGGACTGTGATATTTCAGCCTTTAGACAAAAAGGATGATGCAAATTTGGACTTACAAATGGGTATCATTTACCTCCACAGGACTTTACACTGACTCCTCACAAAGAAAGCAAGAAGGAAAGGGAGACAAAAAGAACTTAGACATTATGAATAAATCACCCTAAATTTAATTGAATGGTCAAAACACAGAATCCTTAACAGAGGAATCAAGTTCCTCAAAGTGAGAAATCAGTTTTAGCTGAGGGAGGCATACAGGAGCCCCAGCGTAGAAACTGAAATGGCCTAGGAACCCTCCACCTCAAAAAAAAAAAATGCCCCTCCGGCTTCACCAATCTACAGGAAATGCAATAGAAAAGAGCAAGGGAAAAGTCAGCCCATGGCACGGAAAGTCTGGCACTCTGGTTGCTAAGCACAGACGTCTACGTACAGTTCTGTCATTTCCTCCCTGGACTCCTTGTCATTAATTCCCATTTACAGTAATCTCAGATTATTTAGAGATTAAAGATGCTGACAGCCACATGTGCTGTAACTGGAGAATCACTTCACACGCATTTCTTGGCTGGGAGGTGGGATCCTGTTGAAAAATTAATTTTGGAATATTTTTGTGGCTCTCACTGCCAACAATCAATCAATCAATCAATCATATTCATTGAGTGCTTACTGTGTGCAGAGCACTGTACTAAGTGCTTGGGAAGTACAAGTTGGCAACATATAGAGACAGTCCCTACCCAACAGTGGGCTCACAGTCTAGAAGGGGGAGACAGAGAACAAAACAAAACCCATTAACAAAATAAAATAAATAGAATAAATATGTACAAGCAAAATAAATAAATAAATAAACAAATACATGCAAACATATATACATATATACAGGTGCTGTGGGGAAGGGAAGGAGGTAAAGCAGGGGGGATGGAGAGGGGGAGGAGGGGGAGAGGAAGGAGAGGGCTCAGTCTGGGAAGGCCTCCTCAAGGAGGTGAGCTCTCAGTAGGGCCTTGAAGGGAGGAAGAGAGCTAGCTTGGCGGATGTGGGGAGGAAGGGCATTCCAGGCCAGGGGGAGGACATGGGCTGGGGGTCGACAGCGGGACAGGCGAGAACGAGGCACGGTGAGGAGATTAGCAACAGAGGAGTGGAGGTTGCAGGCTGGGCTGTAGAAGGAGAGAAGGGAGGAGAGGTAGGAGGGGGAAGGTGATGGAGAGCCTTGAAGCCGAGGGTGAGGAGTTTCTGCCTGACGCATAGGTTGATTGGTAGCCACTGGAGATTTTTGAGAAGGGGAGTAACATGCCCAGAACATTTCTGGACAAAGACAATCCGGGCAGCGGCGTGAAGTATGGATTGAAGTGGGGAGAGACAAGAGGATGGGAGATCGGAAAGGAGGCTGATACAGTAGTACGAACGGGATAGGATGAGAGCTTGAACTAGCAGGGTAGCGGTTTGGATGGAGAGGAAAGGGCGGATCTTGGCAATGTTGCGGAGCTGAGACCGGCAGGTTTTGGTGACGGCTTGGATGTGAGGGTGAACGAGAGAGCGGAGTCAAGGATGACACCAAGGTCTTGCTTGCTGTTGGGAAGCAGGTAGGAGAACAGTGCAAGAAGTCTTCAAACCCCCTACCATTTCTGCTCTCATGTCTCCTAATAGGACTTCCTGGGAGGAATTTTAACCAGTCTGACTCTCAGGTTTAGGTGACCAGATGTTGGGAAACTCTAGGTGGATTGGGTGGGGAAAGGAAATCATCATGGCCAGAAACAGGCATATATCTGAAAAAAAAAACAGAAAGAGAGAAACAGAGAGGAATAAATCAAAAGACAGACACAGAAGTTGAAAGAAAAATTGAGGAGGAAAGAAGTAGAAAGAGTAAGAGATGGGGGAAACAGACGAGAAATCTGGTCACTCTAGTTGGGACCAAAGCATCAAAAAAGCAGAAAGGAACAGCTTCAGGGAAAAGAAGAAGGGATGGCAAAGAGGAAAAGGGGAGAAGGAAGAAAGGAGAAAGGGTAGAAGAAATGAGAAAAGGAGGGAGAAGGAGAAGCAGCATTGCCTAGTGGATAGAAGTTGGGCCTGAGTGTCAGTAGAACCTGGATTCTAATCCTGCCTCCACCACTTGTCTGCTGTGTGATCTTGGACAAGTCAGTTAACTGAGGCACAGAGAAGTTATCTCATCTGTAAAATGGGAATTAATATTATGACCTTCAAGTGGGACATACCTGGGTCCAACCTGATTGACTTGTATCTACTCCAGTACTTAGAACAGTGTTCTGCACATTGCAGGCACTCAACAAATACTATTGATTAACAAATACTATTTTAAAAAAAGGAGAAGCCCTGAGAGCCAGGCCTGAAGAGTTCCTAGCTCAGAGGGCCATAGTTTCCTCCCTCTTCTCTCTTCTCCCTCCCTTCTCTTCCTCCTCTTTCCCTCTTCCCTGAAATTAATAAGGTGGAAGAGACGGGTCCATGGGTCACCCCCAATATAACCCATCCATCCAGTTGAAGTGCACACCCATTTCAGCTGATCTTTTCTTCCCCTTTGGGTTTGGGGGACACAAACACATCTGAAAGTGGAAGGCAGGTCAGACTTCCAAGTCTCAGAACTGTCCTGCTTAAATTGGAAAATTTGAACACTTTATCCCACGGGACCTCCCAAAATACCTGTCCTGAATTTCCAAGACACTTAATTTGGCCCTGCCAACCAGGGAACCTCAAAACCTACCCAAGTTTCCAGACTAGAGACAAATAGTGTCCTGCGCTAGCTGGGGAGGCAGCCGTGAGACATAAGCATATGAAGACAAAACCTAAAAGCTGGGAAGTTGAGGGGGTGAGGACCTCTCACTTCTTAATCTAAGCCTACCTGCCTAGATGATGCTTTACTCTGGTGATGAAATGGACCCTGTGACTGAGGACTAGGGTTATATCTTCTGGCTTTGACCTTATTTGAGTCTAAACTAACTTCAGGTATCTCCCTTCCCTGAGGCAGGTCTGGGAGTGGAAAATCTAGAGTTCTCACTCTGCTGGGGATAGTTCTCACTCTAGAGTTCTGCTGTTTCACTTCCTGGACATTTGTAGAAAGAACCAAATCAGCTTCTGCATTTCCAGGGGACCAACAACAGAAGAATCCAATGGAAACCCACTCTTTTTGGATCTCCCATCCTGCTCCCAGGGATCTGTGAAGGCCCCACACAGTTCCAGGTCACTCCAACTGAGCAGCAAACTAATTCACTGAGGAGAAGTAGTCCGGTGTACTGGGAAGAACATGGGACAGAGTTAGGGGACCTAGGTTCTAGTCCCAGCTCTGCCACTGGCCTGCTATGTGACCTCTGGCTAGTCACTTAACCTTTCTGGGCCTCAGTTTCCTACTCGGCAAAATGGATGCGATATCTGCTCACTTAGACTCTTATGGAACAGGGACTCTGATCTGAATGTCATATCTATCCCAGTGCTTAGAACATAGTGTTTAATAAATATCACAATCAATACACAACAATAGGTTTCACTAATATTCTTAAGGATTTCAATAGCTCTGTGGCAAAAAGTGGATCTCATCAGATGCTGCCAGACCTTGGGTTCATATCTGAATTGAAGGGCGGTGCTTCCTGAAGGATAGTGACACGTAGTGCTTGAGCACTGGACACAATTCAGCAGAAGTATAGTTTCCAGGCTTCACGCGGGCCCCAAGATCCCTTTAAATTACACATCCCAAATCGTAATCCAACCCAACCTGGCTTCTGGCGTCATCTCCTCTCAGCATTATTCATTTACTTATTATTTTATTATAGTATTTGTTAAGTGCTTACTGTGTGTCAAACACTGATTTAATTGCTGGAGTAGATAAGTTAATCAAGTTGGACACAGTCCCTGCCCTACATGAGGTTGCCAGTATAAGGAGGGAGAATAGGTATTGAATCCTCATTTTACAGTTGAGGTAACTGAGGCAGAGAAAAGTTAGGTGACTTGCCCAAGGTCACCCAGGAGTCAATTGGTAGAGCCAGGATTAGAACCCAGGTCCTCTGACTCCCAGGTCCATTCTCTCTCCACTAGGCCATGCTGCTTCCTTATAGTGAACCCACCACCAGTGCCTGTTCTACCCTATCTATCCATTATCCTTTAGTGTTTCCGAGAAAGCCAGCCCCTTTGTCCCAGGAGCCTGGACCATTCCAGCACTCAGTTACCATTAATATTCAACAGAGGTTACAGCAAAGGGCATCTAAATTACTTCTCCTGGCAACAGGAGGCTCAGAACTTTCATTTCTCTAACCAGAGAGAAAACAAAATCCAAGGCCCAGAGAGATGAGACGATTGAGCCACAACCATGGCTTCAACTATCATCTCTACACTGATGACACCCAAATCTACATCTCTGCCCCTGCTCTCCCTCCCTCCCTTCAGGCCTGTGTCTCCTCCTGTCTTCAAGACATCTCCACCTGGATGTCTGCCCGCCATCTAAAACTCAATATGTCCAAGACTTAACTCCTTATCTTCCCTCCCAAACCCTGCCCTTTCCCTGACTTTCCCATCACTGTTGATGGCACTACCATCCTTCCCGTCTCACAAGCCCGCAACCTTGGTGTCGTCATCGACTCTGCTCTCTCGTTCACCCCACACATCCAATCCATCACCAAGAACTGCCAGTCTCACCTCTGCAACATTGCCAAGATCCACCCTTTCCTCTCCATCCAAACCACTACCCTCCTCGTTCAATCTCTCATCCTATCCCGACTGGATTACTGCATCAGCCTCCTCTCTGATCTCCCATCCTCCTGTCTCTCCCCACTTCAATCTGTACTTCATGCTGCTGCCCAGCTCGTCTTTGTGCAGAAACGTTCTGGGCATGTTACTCCCCTCCTCAAAAATCTCCAGTGGCTACCAATCAACCTACACATCAGGCAAAAACTCCTCACTCTCGGCTTCAAGGCTCTCCATCACCTCGCCCCTCCTACCTCACCTTCCTTCTTTCCTTCTACAGCCTAGCCCACAACCTCCGCTCCTCTCCCGCTAACCTCCTCACTGTGCTTCATTCTCGCCTGTCCCACCATTGACCCCCGGCCCATATCCTTCCCCTGGCCTGGAATGCCCTCCCTCTGCAAATCCGCCAAGCTAGCTCTCTTCCTCCCTTCAAAGCCCTTCTGAGAGCTCACCTCCTCCAGGAGGCCTTCCCAGACTGAGCCCCCTCTCAATCCCCCCCACCTTACCTCCTTCCCCTCCCCACAGCACCTATATATATGTATATATGTTTGTACATATTTATTACTCTATTTATTTTACTTGTACATATTTACTATTCTATTTATTTTATTTTGTTAATTTATTTTGTTTTGTTTTCCATCTCCCCCTTCTAGACTGTGAACCCGCTATAGGGACCATCCCTATATGTTGCCAACTTGCACTCCCCAAGTGCTTAGTACAGTGCTCTGCACACAGTAAGCACTCAATAAATACAATTGAATGAATGAATGAATGAACCACCAGATGAATAGCAGAGCTGGGGTTATAATTTAAGGTGTGTTTCACCCAATCTGCCTACCTCTCTCTCGACTCCAGCTGTTCCAAGTCCCACCCCACCTCTCTTTACAAGGCAGCCTGGCTCACTTCCACAGTAGGAAGCCACACAGCCCCAGTTCTTCCTAGTTGTCATTATTCCTTGCAGAACTAGCTGGAAAAGCTCAGACATCATTTTAATTAGAAACAATCTTCAATGTCCACCATCGGATATCTTGCCTTTTCTAGTGTCTTGTCTTTTTTTTAAAATGGCATTTATTAAGCGCTTACTATGTGCAAAGCACTGTTCTAAGCGCTGGGGAGGTTACAAGGTGATCAGATTGTCCCACGGGGGGCTCACAGTCTACATCCCATTTTACAGATGAGGGAACTGAGGCTCAGAGAAGTGAAGCGACTTGCCCAAAATCACACAGCTGACAATTGGCAGAGCCGGGATTTGAACCCATGACCTCTGACTCCAAAGCCCCTGCTCTTGCCACTGAGCCACGCTGCTTTCTCTTTATACTCTACATTTCTCAAAGCACAAATGTGTTCATTTTTATTTCAAGATGATCTGTTCTTGAAGGAGCATAGCCCATTGCAAAGAACATGGGCTTGGGATTTAATCCCCATTTGGCTACTTGTCTGCTTCTGTGACTTTGGGCAAGTCACAACTTTTCTATTGCTTCAGTTTCTTATTTGCAAAATGGAAACTAAATCTTACTCCCTCCTATTTAGACTGTGAACTCCATGTGAGGCAGAGACTGTGTCCACCCTGATTATCTTGTATCTACCCCATGATTTAGTATAGTGTTTGGCACATAGTAAACACTTAACATGTGCCTTAATTACTATCCTTTGTTTATATTATTATCTGTTTCCCCTTCTAAACTGTAAGCTCAATGTGGGCAGGGAATATGTCTTTTTATGCTATAGAGTACTCTCCCAAGTGCTTGTACAGTGCTTTGCAAACAGTAAGCGCTCAATATGATTGAATGAATGAGTGAACCTGATTGCTCAGGTAGACTCCTTTTGACATAAATGTGAATGGGCCTAGGAAAGGTGTCATTTCTTATCATCCTTGAGATGGTCACATATTCTGCCTTTTCATAGCTCCTTCTGTAATTTCCTGATGCTTGGACAAGAGGTGGTTAGTTCATCCTATACCCTAACACATCATGGCAGCCTTCATTTCACAGTTGGAGAATTTAAGACCCAGAGAAGCAGACATTTAGCTTAGGTCACACAGCAACTTAGTGGTAGAAGTGGAACTAAAACCTGGGGTTCCTGAATAGATTCAATACTGCCAAAATAGGTGTCTTCACTAGAGTTCTTTTTAACTAGAACATGGTTAGGAATTTATGGAATGTTCTTCTGATGATGCAAGCCTATTTGGGCTCAGTGTGATGATAATGATAATAATAATTGTATTTGTTAGTTGTTTACTATGTGCCAAGCACTGTGCTAAGTGCTGAGGTAGCTAACAATACAGTCAAATCAGACATGGTCCCTGTCCCACATGGGGCTCACACTCTAAGGGGGTGGAAAAACAGCTATTCAATCTTCATTTTACAGATGAGAAAACTGAGGTACAGAGAAGTGATCAGAAGAAACTGCTGGGGCACATGCTCACAGTGTCAGACTGTGTGAGTACTACAGAGTGAGTTTGACATAATGTCAGGTTTTTTCAAGGATGCAACCCTCACTTTTTTCTTGGTCCACAGTCAGGTAGGTTCTAGTTGTCCCAAACTAGTGTCACAGGAGGACAAAATGACTGGGAATAAAGTGCAGATTTTAGAATGTAAGCAACTAGAGGGCAGAAGCTTTACTTTAAGCTTGTACTCCCAAGTAGAAAACACAGCACCACCCCAGTGGGAAGAGAATACTAGAAGGCAGAGCCTTTATTTTAAGCTTGTACTCCCAAGTAGAAAACACAGCACCACCCCAGTGGGAAGAGAATAAATACTAATGGGAAAGAAATGGAGGCTCTAAAAGTATCCCTCCTCTTCTCTAAACCTGTTCCCCCACCCAAACCCACCCAAGATGTTTCAGCACTCCAATTTTTTTAAGATAATTAACTCATGTCAGGTTACAGTTACATGTTTGGGTTTATTATCTTAGATTTGCACTTGCATAATAGCAAAAAAAAAGAAAAAGAAAAGAACATCTTACCTAATGTGCTAGCTAGAGGCCATAACTCACTAGAACTCCACCAAGATATTCAACATTTAGAAAGATAGACACCTGACCCAGTGACTTCAAAGAGAGGTGTGGTTTGAATAGAAAGAGTTCTGTCTCATTGTTCTTCATCTTTCTGGCTGAAAATAGTGCTTAGGTAGTCCATTTTCAAAACCTAGTTACAAGATTAGTGGTTTTCACTGTTAGAATCCATGGCTCAGGGAGGATGTCAGAATCAAAATACACCACCCAGAAACTAGCAGAATAATCATGTTTTTAAACCAGCCCTCCTCTACTGGATAAAACAGTCTAAAAAACATCTGTTATCTCTTAAGTTTAACTAGTACAAAGACAAGAGCTAACTCCAGAACTTTGGGATATGATAGAAATATCTGTCATGCTTTAGGGAAACTCTTGAATAGAACATTTTCACCATTAAGAAAGGAAATCCACAAAAATTTTGCCAAAAGCCAAGAATCTTTCACTGCAACAGAGGCCAACACTTTGAGCCATTTATCCTTATCTATGACCTGAAAGACAAAAAACATCAAGAACATGCTCAGCAAATTTACTGATGATATTTAACCAGATGGGAATGCTAAAACCTTGGGAGGGAGCAATAAAAGTGGCCATTACACACTTGAAAAAATAATCCCACAAAATTAGGATTAAAATTAGTAAAACAAATATGAAATACAAGACTTTGGGGTAAAAAATCAGTATAGGATGAGGAAAGTTAATGGAGGCACAAGGGAAGAAGATTAAGGCCTGGGATTCATAGTAGCCCTAGAAATTAAATGATTCTGTAATAGAGCACAAGTATTAATAAAGCCAACAACATAGTGGAACGCAACAATAGAAATATGACATGCAAGGAGGAATAGTTATCTGTCTGCTCCGCTATGTATCATTTAGATATTTTTAGATTATTCTGACCAGATCGGATGACTACACTTAAAAAATATGAAGAAATTGAAGACAGTTTAGAGAACAGCAACAAAAATGAAAAAGGAAGGAAAACCATCTGAAGAGGAAAGGTTAAAGTAATTCACATGAAGGTTATGCAAGGTTTTTTTTAATTGTTTTGCTATTTTTACTGGGAGGGTGTTAGCCAAAACAGGGAGGATATGGGCTTAAATAAAAGCAGGAGAGATTTTGGTGCCCCTAAGTAAGAATTTAACTTCCTCCGCTTACCCAGACAAAACAATCATTTAGTGTATTTTTATTGTCACTAAGTTATTGGTATTTAAATGATGATATTCAATTACTATAATATGCAGTAGACCTTTCTAACCGATACATTCCCTCATGATAAAGTATTCCATCCCTTACTATATAAATATCTAGGGGTGGATATTATTCTTCTACCTCAGGAATGAAGTTGGAAATTATTCAGTGATTTCCACAGAAATAAACATCAATTCATTCTGCATTAGTTTATGGCTTTGTGCCAAGCAATCCAAACCAAGAAATGGTGTTCTATGAGTTGAAGGGAACAGTACGGCCTTGTGTATATAAAGCATGAGCCTGGGAGTCAGAAGGACTCTGGGTTCTAATCCCAGCTCGGCCACTTGTCTTTTGTGTGACCTTGGGCAAGTCAATTAACTTCTCTGTGCCTCAGTTACCTCATTGAGACAATCTGATTAGCTTGCATTTACCCCAGCACTTAGTACAATGCCTGACACATATTAAGCACTTTACAAATACCATTAAAAAAAGTGAAGGAATAC
The DNA here is from genome assembly GCF_015852505.1 of Tachyglossus aculeatus. Classification (NCBI taxonomy): domain Eukaryota; kingdom Metazoa; phylum Chordata; class Mammalia; order Monotremata; family Tachyglossidae; genus Tachyglossus; species Tachyglossus aculeatus. The sequence continues at coordinate 77,918,560 of NC_052070.1, forward strand.
GTCTAAACCACCTAAACCTTCTGAACAAGCCTCTATTAGAACAGGAAATGGATTGCCCTTCCTACAAACTCTTTCACCTATAAATAAGGCTTTGGGCAGCTTCCCCTGCCCCCCATCTTGAACTAAATATGTCCTTTCTGAATTTGTTTTGATCCCAGGAGAATATTTGCCTTTAGGAATAATCTGTAATTTGGGGCTTCTGCTCAGCATAATCATTACAAAACTCATCTTTCCTGGGGCCCAAAGCAGGGTGGAAGGTTTTTTTTTTTGTTTAGGCAAGTCTATTTAGCTTTGTTGGAAGTAACAAATTGTGCAGAACATTTATCCACTAGTTAAGAGATTTTTTTTTCAGGCCACTCTTGGGCTTGGTTAGCACAAAATGTCCAAGATTTAAAGGCTCAGATTTAGCTTAATCTTGATGAAAGGTCTGGCCTGCCTGCCAGGTTCAGATCAGACTGCTCACAAGGAACGATTATGGAAGCTTAAAGACAGCAGACAACATGGCACACTTTTTCCAATTTGGGCAGAAAGTTACATTCAGTTGGACTGACTCCAAGAACTAGAAGCAGCATGGCATAGTGGATTGAGCATGGGCCTGGGAGTCAGAAGGTCATGGGTTCTAATCCTGACTCCACTTCTTGTCTGCTGTGTGACACTGGGTAAGTCACTTCACTCCTCTGTTCCTTCCGCTACCTCAGTGAAATGGGGATTGAGACTGTGAGCCCCATGTTGGACAGGGACTGTGTCCAAACCAATTTGCTTGTAGCCAACCCAGCACTAAGAACAGTGTGAGGCACATAGTAAGCACTTAATACCATCATTATTTTTATTATTGTTATTTCCATAGTTGTTGGAACCAATAATGGATCCTGCCTATAGTCTGGTGCTACCTCTCAAGTAAGGGCTTAATATTCTTTTTGACATTATGAATAGGTGCAGAACTTCCTCATGACAAGATCCCACCATCAGTGATGACCTGTCCTGGGGAAACCAGGTCAGTGCAAGGATTTTTCCAACTCCCAGGTAAGGAAGAGTTCATCCAGGGCACAAATTGTTCCACATAATACTCTAGGACATCTTCAACTGCTTCCCCTTTGGATAAGATAGCAAAGGTAAAACCTTGGGTAATTAGAAGGAAGCCCCATGACATTAAAGGCTAAATAATAATAATAATAATAATGGTATTTATTAAGCACTTACTATGTGCAAAGCACTTTTCTAAGCGCTGGGGAGGTTACAAGGTGACCAGGTTGTCCCACGGGGGGCTCACAGTCTTCATCCCCATTTTACAGATGAGGTAACTGAGGCACAGAGAAGTTAAGTGACTTGCCCAAAGTCACACAGCTGACAGTTGGTGGAGCCAGGATTTGAACCCATGACCTTTGACTCCAAAGCCCGGGCTCTTTCCACTGAGCCACTGAGCTCTTTCCACTAAGCCACTGACAACTCATTGATGCAGACTGCATGGGTCAGTCTGATCCTTTCTTTGCGGGTGCATATCACTGTGGTCCAGTTGAGAGAAGATAGAATCTTATTCCAGGACTCAGCTTTCCTCTTTAACAGTTAATGGACCTGGGAAGGAGAGCTGAATTAATATAAGCGGCAATGTTGTCTGGGACAAGGACAGAGGACTACAGTTTCCTGAAAGGTTGAAGGTGACTCCAACATTCACAGATTAGACAAACGGGGAAATGGTTGAGTGACTCAATTGTCAAAGAAGTTGCTTTTTCTGGAAAGAAATGGAAACCCAGCCCTACCCCATCCTATACAAATCACTCAATGAGAGGAACAACCAGAACTGTTGAACCCTAGCTGGATAAGATTATCTGTCAAATGCTGACTCTGCTTTGGTAAAACTGCCTCCCGAGTCAGAAAAGTCCATCATCCGGGCCCCAAGAAAATTTGATTTTGCTGAACAACTCCAGAGGAAAAAGATCAGATTGAAGGTTTGGGAGACAAAAATAGATCAATCTGGCAGTTGGATGAGTGGCCAGATTTCGTCTCTGTGGAATGTGGCTATGGCAGGCAGTGGAGGAAACATGTGGGAAACCTACTTAGAGCCAAAACGCATTAATAAAGCAAACAAACAATCTCAAGGAAACACTGTGCCTGCTACACATAGCAAATGATGTCAGTAATTACATAACTGGTTGGGTGACAGTCAGGAGATTCGAGCCCACATTGCTAAATCACAGAGTCCCATTAGGACTCATACAGTCCCTCTAGATTTTTAACCCCTTGGGCAAGGAATGCATCTACCAACTCTGCATACTGTAGTCTCCCAAACGTTTAGTACAATGCTCTGCACACAGTAAGCACTCAATAAATATGACTGATTGATTAAGATGCGGGAATGAAACCTTTATTCAACTGAAAGAGGCAGTGTAACCTAGTAGAAAGACAATGGGCCCGGGAGTAAGAGGACTTGGGTTTTAATCCCAGCTCTGCCAACTGCTTGCTGTGTGACCTTGGACAAGTAACTAGATTTCTATGTGTCTGTTTCCTCTACTGTAAAATGGGAATAAATACCTGTTTCTCTTCCTACTTAGACTGTAAGTCCCACATGGGACAGGGACTCTGTTCGACCTAATTAACGTGTACCTACCCTTAGTGCTTAGAACAGTATTTGACACATAATAAGCACTTAACAAATACCATTAGAAAAACAAAAACAAAACAAAACTGGAATTGAAGATAGTGCTGCCAGTTAACCTACCACTGTTTTCCAATTTGTTTCCATATATTATTCCTTAAAGAGTGAGGGACACAGAACCCCTCTGCCTCAGTGTAACTAAGTTCACAAGTGACATTCCTTTCTAGACTCTTAGCTCTTTGCCTTAGGTAGAATTGCTGGTCCTTTTGGGTTGAATCATCACTCTGAAAAAGAGTGATGCTATCACCTGGAGAAGAGCATGTGCTAATCAATCAATCATTGGTATTTGCTGAGCACTTGCTAGATTCAGAACACTATACTAAGCGCTTGGGAGAGTACAGTACAATAGAGTTGGTAGACACAATCCCTGTCTATAAGGATCTTACAGTCTAGAGGGTAGACATCACTTGAAGGAGTAATCTGCCATTTTTTTTCATTCAAGCTCATGCTTCAGATAGACTCATGGATTGCAAATCAGAAGTCCCCTTTTCTGTCTAATTCTGGCAAACAAGTTACCTTTTTTCTCTGATAAGCTGCAGTCCTCTCCAAACATCCAAAGCTAATTTCAGGGAGTTAAAATACAGCTGAAAATATGGTAACCTGGAAGACCACCCAGAAGCTTCAAGTGAACAAAGTAGTGTATAGGCAGCAAAACACCTGCTCTTTGCCCTGAGAATCTGCATTTGCACATCATTCAGACTATATACACTCAGTTCTGCCAGAATATGCATTTTCACAATGCATTTTAGCAAGAACCTAACAGCAGAATTAAAGACCATTCTTCTGACAAACCTCGTCTGTCCAGATAAACCCAGTGCCACTCTTGCACCATCCCATTCACTCCATCCATCCCTCTCTTTCTCTTCCTTTGAAGCCCATGTAGAAGTGTCTCAATTTCTGTTCCCACCTACACATTCTCCTTTGGAGAATTCATTTGCTCTCTGGCTTCAACTACCATCTCTGCGTGGATAATTTCCAAATCTCCATAACCAGACCTATGACTGATTCAACTCAAGAAGCAGTGTGGCTCAGTGGAAAGAGCACGGGCTTTGGAGTCAGAGGTCATGGGTTCAAATCCCAGCTCTACCAGTTGTCAGCTGTGTGACTTTGATCAAGTCACTTAACTTCTCTGTGCCTCAGTTACCTCATCTGTAAAATGGGGATTAAGACTGTGAACCTCCCATAGGACAACCTGATCACCTTGTAACCTCTCCAGCACTTAGAACAGTGCTTTGCACATAGTAAGTGCTTAATTAATGCCATTATTATTATTATTACTACTACTTTGCCTGGGGCTCCCAACTCCAATTTTCTGATCATTTGATGCCTCTTTCATCTTCCTTCTACCCATCTCTGTCCCTGCTCCTCAGGAACTTTAATATCCACGTGGATGTCCCTGATGACCTCTGGGCTGCCCACTTCCTCACAGTCCTCTACTCTGGTGATCTACTAGTCCACCTCACTGCACTCATTCACCAACTTGCGCTTTCATCTTCCTTCTACCCATCTCTGTCCCTGCTCCTCAGGAACTTTAATATCCACATGGATGTCCCTGATGACCTCTGGGCTGCCCACTTCCTCACAGTCCTCTACTCTGGTGATCTACTAGTCCACCTCACTGCACTCATTCACCAACTTGCGCGCGCGCGCACACACACACACACACACACACACACACACACACACACACAGGATCTCACCATTCATCACTGTGCAAACCCTAACCTCATTAACTCTGAAATCCTACTCTTTGACTACAACCTTGCCCTTACCATATCTCCCAGATGCTATCTGGGAGAAACTATCCTCTCCCCCAACAAAGATCTGTGATGTCTTGACCCTCTCTACTCATCCCATGCCATCATGTCCCATTCAGATTCTCTAGCCAACTTCTCCTCTCAATGCACAAATCCACACCTTCAACTCCATCATCAATCAGTCAGTGACATTTACTGAGTGCTTACTCTGTACAGAGCACTGTACTAAGTTCTTGGGAAAGTATAATATGACAGAGTTAATAATAATAATAATGATGGCATTTATTAAGCACTTACTATGTGCTAAGCACTGGGGAGGTTACAAGGTGATCAGGTTGTCCCACGGGGGTCTCACAGTCTTAATCCCCATTTTACAGATGAGGTAACTGAGGCACAGAGAAGTTAAGTGACTTGCCCAAAGTCACACAGCTGACAACTGGTGGAGCCGGGATTTGAACCCCTGACCTCTGACTCCAAAGCCCGTGCTCTTTCTACTGAGCCATGCTGCTTCCACAGTTGGTAGATTGGTAGAGTTGTAGATGCAATCCCATCCCACAAGAAGCTTACAGTCTATGGGGGAGACAGACATTAAAATAAATTAGGGATAGGGGAAATAGTAGAGTATAAGAATATTTACCTAAATATTGTGGGGCTAAGGCTATGGTGAGTGTCAGAGTAAGAGGTACACTGTTGCTGTTGTTAATGATATTTGTTAAGCACTTACTATGTGCCAGGAACTGTTCTAAACACTGGAGTAGATACAAGGTAATCAGATTGGACATGGTCCCTGTCACATGGGCTCACAGTCTTAATCTCCATTTTACAGAAGAGGTAACAGGCTCAGAGAAGGGAAGTGAGCTGCCCAAGGTCACACAGTAGACAAGTGGAGGAGCTGAGATTAGAACCCAGGTCCCAGGACTCCCAGGTCCGTCCTCTATCCACTAGGTCACACTGCTTCTCTGCAATTTCATTGTTGGCGCATGGGGCAGGGAGGATAGGGGAAATAAAGGGCTTAGTCTGGGAAGGCCTCTTGGAGGAGATATTTTTGAAGGTAGGGAGAGTGGTGGACTGTGAGATATGAAGGGAGAGAAAGAGAGTTCTAGGCCCAAAGGAGGACACAGGCAAGGGATTGGTGGCAGGATAAGTGAGATTGAGATCTAGAGAGTAGATTGGTGTTAGAAAATGGGAGAGTGTGTGTTGTGTTGTAGTAGATCATCATCATCATCATCATCAATTGTATTTATTGAGCGCTTACTATGTGCAGAGCACTGTACTAAGCGCTTGGGAAGTACAAATTGGCAACATATAGAGACAGTCCCTACCCAACAGTGGGCTCACAGTCTAAAAGGGGGAGACAGAGAACAAAACCAAACATACTAACAAAATAAAATAGAATAGATATGTACAAATAAATTAAATAAATAAATAAATAGAGTAAAAAAAAGTAGATCAACGAGCTTAGTTCAGAGGGAGAGAGCTGATTAAGTGCTTTAAAGACAGTGGTAAGGAGTTTGGTGTGGAGGTGGATGGGCAACCATTGGAGCGTTTTGAGGAGTGGGGAGATATGGACTGAATGTTGTATTTGTTTTGTGTTTGTTTGTTTTTTTTAAGAAAAATGACCTGGGCAGCAGAGTGAAGTATGGATTGGAGAGGGGACAGAAAGAATGCAGGGGAGGTCAGTGAAAAGACAGATGAAATAGTCAAGGAGGGAAACAAATACTTGGATCAATGTGGTATCAGTTTGGATCAAGACGAATGGGCAGAATCTAAATTTGTTTTAAAGTAAGAACTGATGGAATTTTGAGATAGTTTGAATGTATGGGTTGAATGAGAGATGACTAGAGGATAATGCCAAGGTTACAGGCTTGTAAAACAGGGAGAATGTTGTCAATGTATCAATAGTGACAGGAAAGCAGCAGGAGGACAGGGTTTGGGAAGAAAGATGAGGAGTTCTCTTTTGGGCAATTGAGTCTGAGGTGTTAGCAAGAAACCCAAGCAGAGATGCTCTGAAGGCAGGAGAAAATTTGAGCATGCACAAAAGGAGAGAGGTCAGGGCCGGGGATGTATTCATTCATTCATTCAATCAATCGTATTTATTGAGCACTTACTGTGTGCAGAGCACTCTACTAAGTGCTTGGGAAGTACAAGTTGGCAACACAGAGACTGTCCCTACCCAACAATGGGCTCGCAGTCTATAGCGGGGAGACAGACAACAAAGCAAAACATGGAGACAGGTGTCAAGTCATCAGAATAAATAGAAGTAAAGCTAGATGCACATCATTAACAAAATAGAATAGTAAATATGTACAAGTAAAATAAATAGATTAATAAATCTGTACAAACATATATACAGGTGCTGTGGGAAGGGGATGGAGGTAAGGCAGGGAGGATGGGGAGGGGGAGAGGAAAGAGGGGGCTCAGTCTGGGAAGGCCTCCTGGAGGAGGTGAGCTCTCAGTAGGGCTTTGAAGGGAGGCAGAGAGCTAGCTTGGCGGATGTGCAGAGGGAGGGCATTCCAGGCCAGGGGGAGGACGTGGGCTGGGGGTCGACGGCAGGACAGGCGAGAACGAGGCACAGTGAGGAGGTTAGTGGCAGAGGAGTGGAGGGTGCGGGCTGGGCTGTAGAAGGAAAGAAGAGAGGTGAGGTAGGAGGGGGTGAGGTGATGAAGAGCCTTGAAGCCGAGAGTGAGTGTAGATTTCAGAACATCTATATAAAGATGATAGTTGAAGCCACTGCAGCAAATGAGTTCTCCAAGGAAGTGGGTGTACATGGAGAATATAAGGGGTTCCAGCATTGAACCGAAACACCCCCATGGTTACATGGTGGGAGGCAGAGGAGAAACCAGTGAAACAGACTGAGATGGAGTGGCCAGAGACATAGGAGGAGAATAAGGAGAAGAGAACTTAAGTGAAGCCAAGGTTAGATCATTTTTTCAGAAGTGGGTCATTCACAGTGTGGAAGGTAGCCCTCTCCACTAAACTCAACTCGCTTCCACCCTGTCCCTCCAACCATTTTGAACAACTAACAAACAATCCTAGATCACAACCAAAGTATGCTTCCTTCACTCATATGTTCTTGAAGCATAATGGAATTGATGAAAGTTCAGGCAGCAGGCAGCCTCATCCATTTTAATTAATAATAATAATAATAATAATAATAATAGCATTTATTAAGCACTTACTATGTGCAATGCACTGTCCTAAGCCCTGGGGAGGTTATAAGGTGATCAGGTTGTCCCACAGGGTGTTCACACTCTTAATCCCCATTTTACAGATGAGGTAACTGAGGTCCAGAGAAGTTGTGACTCACCCAAAGTCACACAGCTGACAGTTGGCCGAGCAGGGATTTGAACCCATGATCGCTGACTCCACAGCCCGTGCTCTTTCCACTGAGTCATGCTGCTTCTTATCCTTACCTGCTATATACCTCTACCCCCTCATCTACCCAGCAGCACTTCTTCTCTTCCCATATTGAATTCCACACTCGCTGTACACACTAAGCATACTAGACATTTGACACCCTCATCAAACCTCCAGTTCTCCCACCTCCCCACTCCCTTGTTCCTGATGACCTTGGCAACTACTCTGCAAGTAAAATCCAATCTAATCCAACTTGCAAAATCTTCCCCTCACCTCATTCTCTCATGATTCCCTGACATCTCTCAAGAGGAGATTATCCATCTGCTTTCTAAATTTACCACCTATTTGGAATCATGTATATAAATATATACAGTTGTCCTTCATATTCAAAGAAGGTGCCCTTAACAACATGGTGCACTTAAGGGTGTGTATGTGTGAAAAGGTCATTGTGGGATGCACAGATCCAACACTATCATGCCCACAACAGGACTTTCTCTTGCTGTCTACCATATTTATCACTTCTACCACCTGGTCCTTGATTTTTGAAGATGATGTTACTAATGGGGAGAACCCATCCACACAGGTGAGAGCAGCTGACAAGACAGATGCATGACCAACATTAAAGGGTCTGCCTCTGTTTTAAAGCCAGCCTCTTCATATCCTGTCCTGTGCAAGGCCTCCACTCAAGGAGGGCATCTCCCTGCTTCCAATTTCTTCTCACCAACTGGTATGTTGCAGCAATCTCCCAACAGTTCACAGCTGGGAGGTGTTTGAGACTGTGCTTTACTAAGCCTTCACAGTCCACTTCAGCTGATGGTTGCCAGAATTAGCTTTATGAATCAGGGTACTCTTGACTGAAGGCAACACTGGCTAGTACACTTTGTAGTAAGTAGTTTTAGGGGAAATTTTCTAGAGACAAGACAGGGCTTGTTGTCCCTGAGGCTCCCTTCATGCACTGAGTCTTTGATTAGAAGGAATCAGGAAAGAAATACTGCTCCCACAACGCTAATAAAATGGGCACATTACATATTTTCTTATGGTATTTCTTAAGCACTTACTATGCAAGTAGTACAGCTCCTATATATCCTAATCCTCCTCGACCTCTCAGTTGCCTTCGACACTGTGGACCACCCCCTTCTCCTCAACACGCTATCCAACCTTGGCTTCACAGATTCTGTCCTCTCCTGGTTCTCCTCTTATCTCTCTGGCCATTCATTCTCAGTCTCCTTTGCAGGCTCCTCCTCCCCCTCCCATCCCCTTACTGTAGGGGTTCCTCAAGGGTCAGTTCTTGGTCCCCTTCTGTTCTCTATCTACACTCACTCCCTTGGTGAACTCATTCACTCCCACGGCTTCAACTATCATCTCTATGCTGATGACACCCAAATCTACATCTCTGCCCCTGCTCTCTCTCCCTCCCTTCAGGCTCGTGTCTCCTCCTGCCTTCAAGACATCTCCATCTGGATGTCTGCCCACCATCTAAAACTCAATATGTCCAAGACTGAACTCCTTATCTTCCCTCCCAAACCCTGCCCTCTCCCTGACTTTCCCATCACTGTTGATGGCACTACCATCCTTCCCATCTCACAAGCCCACAACCTTGGTGTCATCCTTGACTCTGCTCTCTCGTTCACCCCTCACATCCAATCTGTCACCAAAACCTGCCGGTCTCACCTCTGCAACATCACCAAGATCCGCCTTTTCCTCTCCATCCAAACTGCTACCCTGCTGGCTCAATCTCTCATCCTATCCTGACTGGATTACTGCATCAGTCTCCTCTCTGATCTCCCATCCTCCTGTCTCTCCCCACTTTAGTCTACACTTCACGCTGCTGCCTGGATCATCTTTGTATAGAAACGCTCTGGGCACGTTACTCCCCTTCTCAAAGATCTCCAGTGGCTACCAGTCAACCTACACATCAGGCAAAAACTCACTCTCGGCTTCAAGGCTCTCAATCACCTTGCCCCCTCCTACCTCACCTCCCTTCTTTCCTTCTACAGCCCAGACCACACCCTCCACTGCTAACCTCCTCACTGTGCCTCGTTCTCGCCTGTCCCACCGTTGACCCCCAGCCCACGTCCTCCCCCTGGCCTGGAATGCCCTCCCTCCGCACACCCACCAAGCTAGCTCTCTTCCTCCCTTCAAAGCCCTACTGAGAGCTCACCTCCTCCAGGAGGCCTTCCCAGACTGAGCCCCCTCCTTCCTCTCCCCCTCCCCATCCCCCCCGCCCTACCTCCTTCCCCTACCCACAGGACCTGTATATATGTTTGTACAGATTTATTACTCTATTTTACTTGTACATATTTACTATTCTATTTATTTTATTTTGTTAATATGTTTTGTTTTGTTGTCTGTCTCCCCCTTCTAGACTGAGCCCATTGTTGACTAGGGACCATCTCAATATGTTTCCTACTTGTACTTCCCAAGTGCTTAGTACAGTGCTCTGCACACAGTAAGTGCTCAATAAATACGATTGAATGAATGAATATGTGCCAGGCACTGTTCTAAGTGCTGCGGTAGATACAAGATAGCCAGGTTGGACACAGTTCCTGTCCCACTTGGGGCTCAAAATCTTAATCCCATGTTAGAGTTGAGGTAACTGAGGCACTGAGAAGTGAGGTGAGTTGCCCAGTGTTACACCACAGATAAGTGGAGGAGCCAGAGTTAGAACCCAAGTGGTCCCTCTGACTCCCAGGGCCATGTTTTATCCACTTTGCCATGCTGCCTCTTTAATTCCTATCAATCATATTCATTGAGCACTTACTGTGTGCAGATCACTGAACTAAGCGATTGGGAGAGTACAATACAACAGAGTTGGTAGACACATTCCCTGCCCACAGTGAGCTCTCTGTAATCATAGTGATTACTCTAGTTACAATAAATACTCACAGGACTAATCAGTGCAAGGAGTACCTCTTAATTAGGTATGATCCTTTACGAGTCAGTGGGCTCATAAACGACATGTTACCCTGCTGTGGTCAGGGATTGTCTCTATTGCTGAATTGTACTTTCAAATGCTTAGTACAGTGCTCTGAGTGCTCTGCACACTGTAAGCACTCAATAAATATGATTGAATGAATGAATGAATATTCTGGGATCCTGCTAGTGGACTAACTGGCAGGAAAAAAGGAGAATTTACAGCTGGCTCTATATATGGCATGGTGGTGAAATTAGTGTGGGGGTGTCTGTTCTCTGACATTGTACCTTCATTTGAAAATGGAAATGCTATGAGACACATCCATGTTTAGGATTAGTAAAATGCAATGTGCTGGAAAACCAATTGATGGGGAACAGTTATATTTTATGCAACCACTTCCTTTTTTTATTTTTAGAAAATAGTCTCATACTCCTCAAATCTGCTACAAAGTCAAAACCCTTTCTGGGCATGGCATTTGTGAGCCCAGATGGTCATAGGATTTTTGTGCAGATATGAAACGGTATTCTGGGAATCTCTTCTATAGGGAGAGGCTTTTCAGGGAATCCTTCCTGTGAGTTTTCCTCCCCTTAAAACTGCCACACCCACACATTCGTGAGCACACCCACATTTTCTTTTCTCCCTCTTCTGCTCCTCTTTCCTTCTTGCTGCAATTTCCACCCGAAGAGAGAGCTTGTGGCCTGCCAGAGAGTTAGGAAGCAGTGGGACCTGTTCTCTCTCCCTGTAGCAAAGGAAAGCAAGATTACAGCAGCAGTGCTGTCCCACATTAACTGGGCATCTAATTTTCTAAGTCGAATTTTAATAGTATGCTGCCTTACTCCACCCCAAAACTTTCCCTTGCTTTTATTCCTTTTCTCTCCAATGCCTTTACCATGTGATCCTCTGTCCAGGCAAAACCAAGATTAAACAAAGCATGGCTCAGCCTGGAAAGAGCATGGGCTTTGGAGTCAGAGGTCATGGGTTCAAATCCCAGCTCTGCCATTTGTCAGCTGTGTGACTTTGGGCAAGTCACTTAACTTCTCCATGCCTCAGTTACCTCATCTGTAAAATGGGGATTAAGACTGTGAGCCCCCTGTGGGACAAACTGATCACCTTACAACTTCCCCAGTGCTTAGAACAGTGCTCTGCACAATGTAAGCACTTAATAAACACCATCATTATTATTAAAGCCCCATATCTCAAAATACTGCACATACAACCAACTTTACAGAGGTTATTATCCAATGGTGCCAAATTGGCAGTTCCATTTAACTCATGACTATACTTTGGGAGAGTGTCAGAGAATAGTGCTTACATGGCATCAATACTGGGACCAAACTGAAGCTCTATAGAGCAATTATAGTGCCCAACTTTCTTTTTAATTGAACCTACTATAGATGTGAGCAGGGAATGTATCTACCAATTCTGTTATATTTTCCTCTCCTAAGCATTAAGTACAGTGTTCTGCACACATTAAGCACTCAGTAAATATGATTGGTTGAATGATCCAGGACATCACCTGCTGATCCCTATCAGTGATTGAATGATGAATATCCTCAGCTGCATAAGTGTATAGGACTTTTGTTTAAAGGTAAGAGGAGGAAGGATCCCAATGTTAATTGTTTGTCCAGTCATTCATTCATTTATCCAGTCTGCTCAAAGCCCTCCACACTCTCTTCCCTGGTCTCCCTGTGATTAGCTGAAGTTACTGCAAGACTGCTGACAGGGTTTAGGGGTGCAACCTATAGCTAAATCATGGAAGATTTCTGCATGCTCTGTGCAGGAACAGATTCTGCCGTGCCCTCTCCAGTGTTATACACTGTTATTAAGGATGGCATTCACATCCACTGTGCAAAATATGGGATCTTTACTTGTTTATTGAAACTTGGTTTCACTCTTTTAACCCCTTACCAGAGAACTGCTGCAATAGTCATTCATTCAATCATACTTAGTGAGAGCTTACTGGGTGCAGAGCACTGTACTAAGCACTTGGGAGAGTACGATACAACAATAAACAGACACATTCCCTGCCCACAACAAACTTACAGTCTGGGGGGGTGGAACAGATATTAATACAAATAAATAAATTACAGAAATGTACATAAGTGCTGCAGGGCTGGGGGAGGCAAGGATGAACAAAGGAAGCAAGTCAGGGTGAAGAAGAAGGGGGTGGGAGAAGAGGATGAGGGGGCTTAGGGAAGTCCTCTTGAAGGAGATGTGCCTTCAGAAAGGCTTAGAAGCAGGGGAGAGTCCCCCTTTTGGGCTTGAGGAGGAAAGGCATTCTATGTCAGAGGTAGGATGTGGGCTAGAGGTTGACGGCGAGGTAGGTGAGATTGAGGCACAGTGATAAGGTTAGCATTAAATGAGCAAAGTGTGCGGGCTGGATTGTAGTAGGAGAGTAGTGAGGTGAGGTAGGAGGGGGCAAGGTGATTGAATGCTTTGAAACCAGTGGCAAGGAGTTTGTGTTTGATGCGGAGGTGAACGGGCAACCACTGCAGTTCAAGGAATGGAGAAACACGTCCTGAATGTTTTTATAGAAAAATGATCCAGGCAGCTGAGTGAAGTATGGAGTGGGGAGAGACAGAAGGCTGGGAGGTCAGCAAGGAGGCTGATGCAGTACTCCAGGCAGGATAGGTTGAGTGATTATATTAACGTGGTAGCAGTTTGGATGGAGAGGAAAGGGCAGATTTTAGCAATGTCGTGAAGGTGGGACTGACAGGATTTACTGATGGACTGAATATGTGGGTTGAAGGAGAGAGAGGAGTTGAGGATAAAGTCAAGGTTATGAGGTTGTGAGACAGGAAAGATGGTGGTGCCATCTACATGATGGGAAAGTCAGGGGGAGGACAGGGTTTGGGTGGCAGATAAGGAGTTCTGTTTTGAACATGTTAAGCCTGAGGTGATGGGGGGAGATGTCTCGAAGGCAGGAGGAAATGCGAGACTGCAGAGAGGGAAAGAGGTCAGGGCTGGAGATGTAGATTTGGGCATCACTGAAGTAGAGGTCATAGTTGAAGCCATAGGAGTGAATTAATTCTCCAAGGGAATGGGTGTAGATGGAGATTAGAAGAGGACTCTGAACTGAACCTTGAAGGACACCTATAGTTAAAGGGTGGGAGGCAGAAGAAGAAGCCATGAAGATGACCGAGAATCAATGGCCAGAGATATAAAAGGAAGAACCAGAAGAGGATGGTATCAGTGAGGCCAAGGTTGCATAATGTTTCCAGGAGAAAGGGGTGGTCGACAGTGTTGAAGGTAGCTGAGAGGTCGAGGAAGATTAAGATGGAATAGAGGCCACTGGATTTGGCAAGAAGGAGACCACTGGTGACCTTTGAGAGGGTAGTTTCTGTGGAGTGAAGGGGATGGAAGCCAGATTGGAGGGGGTCAAGGAGGAGGAGAGGAATTTGAGACAGCGGGTTTAGATAACTCACTGAAGAAGCGAACCATTAGAGAAGCCTGTTGAAGCTCAAGGTCACACAGCAGATAAGTAGTTGAGCTGAGATTAGAACCCAGGTCCTCTGAGTGCCAGGCCCATGATCATTCTACTATGTCACCCTGCTTTACAATTTTTGCCAGCAGTTGTATAGTTATAGGACTACATTAAATTATTCAAAGCTAAATTGAATTGCAGTTACAGCTTGGCCATCTCTGAGCACTAGCATTAACCTCTGAAGTTTGTTTATTTGTTTGGTATTACTTCCTATCCCAACTATACCTCCCTTTGTTAGGATAATGTAAACTATACTGTAATTGTGCTCTTTAGCCCACAGAAGGGAAGGCAGATGAATGGAATCATTGTTGTCAATTTTACAGTTTCAGCGAAAGGCCGAGCTGAACACAGAAACAGGCACACAGAAGCACTGAGACAGAGAAGTAGCGGCAAAGGCAGAAAAGAAGAGATTAAAGAGCAAGAGAGAGGCATGCAAGGAGACTCACGCACACACAGGCTTATCAACAATTATCTCATTTCCTTCCCCCACTTCAAATCCCCAAAGTTCATACATATTGCCAAATTGTACTGAGTCAATAAATACCATTAATTGATTGATTCGTCAGCCAGATGAATTCTCCTCACAAAAGAGAATACACTGTCCTGTTATTCATTGAGCTGTTGTGCACCTGGCCCCCTACTGAACTGTCAACTCTTCGAGGGCCCAAACCATGTACACATCATGCCTACTTACTCCACTGCGTTCTCCCAAGCACTTAGTACAGTGCTCTGCACACAGTATGTGCTCAATACCATTCATTCTTCCAATCATATTTGAGCACTTATTATGTGCAGAGCACTGTACTGTGTCACTGATTGATTGATTGACCTGAGCTCTACAAGAGTTCTGCAGTTCCTGTAATCTCCCTGCAGCAAATTCCCTCTCCCTCTTTTTTCTCCTTCTGTAAGTGCCCAGAACTAAATGCTGATTTGCTTGTAACCAACAATAAAACATTGGGAAGGAAACTGTTTGTGCCCAACTAGTCAATTATAATAACCAAAACTGTGATATGTGCTAAGCACTTACTATGAGCCGAGCACTGAGGTCAATACAATACAACCAGATTTGTCATAGAGAAGCAACGTGGCTCAGTGAAAGGAGCCCAGGTTTTGGAGTCAGAGGTTGTGGGTTCAAATCCCAGCTCTGCCACTTGTCAGCTGTGTGACTTTGGGCAAGTTACTTAACTTCTCTGGGCCTCAATTACCTTATCTGTAAAATGGGGATTAAGACTGTGAGCCCCACATGGGACAACCTGATCACCTCGTAACCTCCCCAGCGCTTAGAACAGTGTTTTGCACATAGGAAGCACTTAATAAATGCCATCATTATTATTATAGTCCCGGTCCCAGTTGGGACTCTCAGCCTAAGAGGAAGGGAAAACAGGTATTTAATCCCTCTAGACTGTATACATAGCACTGTACTGAATACTTACAGAGATTGCAGCCAAGTTGAGAGACATATGGGATGGTGAAAAGAGAAGCAGCAGCTCCCTAAAATGTGGTCACTTTAGCCAGACTCTTGCTCCTTAAAGACCCCAAGGGGACCTGTTGCAGAGAGGGAAGATCTTTGTCCAAGGTTTGGGCTTCTTGAATCATCCTGCTGGACGTGAGTTCTGAATAAGAGAAGAAGCCTTGGATAGAGGATTGACTCCAGTAGTCACAGGAAATGGGTTCCTGTCCCAGATGGAACCTACTAAAGTACAAAGAACCATGTGACTCAACCAACAAGCACTAGATTGGAAACACAGGAGCTGTGCACGCCAGTCATCTCTGCAAGTCACTTGAGCTCTCAAACTGAAAAGTGAAATAATGAAGCAAGACTCCCAGAGAAAGTAACAATAACCGCTAGAAGTAAAATGCTCAGTAATCTTAAAATGTCCTGGGGATAGTTAGTATTTCATTTCAATGATTCTTTTAAAATTGATAAATGAACCACCAGAATACTTATCACATTTCCTGCCAACTTTTTATGCCATTTTTATGCCAGTACACAGCTACAGTTTATTTATTTTTTGTTCTGGTGTAAAATTTAAATACTAAGCCATAATGGAATTTCCTTGGCTACCATTTACATTGTAGTGCAAATGATCACAGCACACATTTGTTTCTGAACACAAGGCAGCCCTATATCCCTGATTCTTTCCTCAGAGAGGCTGTGAACTCTCAGTTATAGCCAGGCTGACCAATTCCCTGAATAACCTTGATTCCAGTCAGAAGCCCTTTCCTCACTACAGTCTAACCTGTTCCCACCCCTACAGTACCTCGGCAATTTCTTTTTGAGCCTCCATTATGTGCCTAGCACAACTGGCAGTTAAAGTTTAGGTCTGAATTCTAACAGATTCCCAGTTTTGCAAGTGACTTGACAAGTGCAAAGCTGATAAAATCGTCCCTTCTGATTGCCCATTTTTCTCCCTTGCTTATGAATTCACTTTGTGAAACCTGGCAGACTGTGCCCTGATGATGCTACTTACCATATACTCCAATCTGCTGCTTGCATATCCTACTTCAGCCCAGCGTATTCTGAAAGGTTGCTAGATGTCGAAGAAAAACAACTCTCGGCTAGTGCTAGACCTCTCTGCATCCTACCAAGAGCTTTCTGCTCATGTTAACACAATTACTAGGAAATGACAACCGCAAGTGAGACTCGTCCTCTCCTCTCTGGCAGAATCGCCCCAATCAGAGTTTGGTTGCCAAATGGTGTGCTGTAGGAAATTTTTCCAGCTAGTCATCTCATGCTACCATTAGCCCTCGCCCCGACTCCTCCCCACAGCAAGCCCTGACAGTCGCTTTGCTCTAATGGGTGTGGGGGCAGGAGGAGGTCACAGCCAATCTATCCAGTCAACAGCTCCAGCATTTCAATGTTAAAAAATTGGTCCCCAGCCAAAAGGATGATCTTTTGCTTTTTCGGTCTAGGATTTCCGTTGGAAGGGATGCAAGTCATTTAACAACCAAGAATAAAGTCTTTTCTACTCCTACTAACCCTCTCAGTGACAAAATGTTTGGGGGAGATGTTTTAATTAATCAGCTTTATGGTCCTGTCAGAACTATAAAAATCTTGTTTGGCCCTCTACGGGCGGAGCCAGAAAATAGAAAACTGAGATAGCTTACACATGGTATAGTTTTTCTGATGATAGAAATGAATTCTCTTCTGTTCCAGAGATGGATTTCATAATAAAACCATTACAAGAAAGGCAGTAGAGTTGAGACCTCATTGAATTTACTCAGTTTTCCTATAATGTAGGGGTTACATTCCTGATGAACCCCACATTATAGTACAGTAATAGTACACATGCCTTGACAGACACTGAACACACGCATCCAACTGTTTCTTACAACATATGCTCGGTCCAGATCCGAGCATATTATTGGAAGAATATTCTCTGATTCCCCAACAATGTTTTATTCAAGAATGTAGTGAAAATATGCATTTTACAAAAGAGCATACATGTCTGCTAAAATGTAGTTATGCTGCTACAATGTAGTTGTGATTAAAAAAACCCACTGAGCAGACCTTACTGTCAGTTTGGGAAAATAGGCAATTTGGTGAAAAAAGGATCTTCCTAGGAACAGATAACACCAGCCCCACTTCCAATAGCCGAACACATTTTGCCCACAAATTCTGATGCTGGTGAAGGGAGACAGTTGATACTGTCAGACTGAATCAAAGGTTAGCAGGGGGTTCCCTAATTATCCCATGAATAACAGAATCACCTAGACAGCTAGAGTGGATCTTTTAGATGCAGGTGGAATGTCAGCAGAACGTTTTAGGATGGAAAGATCTAAAGTAAGTTCCAAATTCACTGGATTACATTGGTTCTGAAGACACAGATAGTCCACTGCTCCATTACCTTCCTTCTCGCCTTAACCATTTCTATCTGTCACCTGATGACCACTTTAAGAGGCCCAGATCTCACGAGAAATACATTTACCTTTACAAATAGTCAAGGCCAGTCACAGCTCCAGTGTTCCCCAAGAAGAGATTTTTGAAGACAGTTCAGTGGCTGTAATGGGTTCCACAGTGAGCAAACCATGGCTTTAAGTAAAAACTTGCAATTTTTCCTTTGGAAGGGCTACTCGGGTACTTGCTTTATTCCTTCCAGTTTATTATCTCAACTACCTCACTGCCAACCCATTACCCATTCTCTGCCCCCCAGCCTGGAACACCCTCCCTCCCTAAATCTGATAGACAATTCTTTCCCCCTGCTTCAAAGCTTCATTTAAGGCAAATCTCCTCCAAGAGGCCTTCCTTGACTAAGTCCCGCCTTTCCCCTTCTCCCACTCCCTTCTGCCTTGTCCTGACTTGCTCCTTTTATTCTTCCCCTCTCCCAGATCCACAGCACTTATTTACATATTTGTAATTTATTTATATTACTATCTGTCCCCCTCAACCCCAGACTGTAAGCTTGTTGTGGGCAGGGAATGTGTCGGTTGTTGTATCGTATTCTCCCAAGCACTTAGTACAGTGTTCTGCACACAGTAAGTGCTTGATAAATATGACTGAATGAAAGAATAATCAGTGACAAAAGAAACAAGCAAAATCATCACTGTTATTTGATGTCTTAACTTGAATATGGACAAATTTGAATAGTTGGCCCAGAGAGCTTAATAACCAAAGAGAGTCTGAGGGTCAGGGTTGCCTCTCCTCCATAGACCATTTCAATAGGTCACAGACAAAATTGGAGGTGGGATTAGTGGACTCGATGATGCTCCACTGATCTGGGGTTCAGATTGCACCTTTGAAGGTCCCCCAGTTCCGCTCCAGAGATTAGGTCATAGATGACCCGAGAGACCAGAGCTTGCCGGGGGCTGGAGAGCCCCTGTTTCTAGGCTCCCCCTCCAGGGGCCAGCCCAAGGGTTGCTGCATCTATTCAAAAAACCTGGACTATTTTATGCTGTGATCAGGCTCTGACACCCCCAAATTCCCTAAGAACTTCAGGACTGGGATGGTGGTCCAGCCCAGAGTGAACCACACAAGGCAGCAGAGAATTAGTATGTCCAAATCCTCTGGGCACCAGGGGCTCCCTAAAAGTTCCCAGGATTCAGGAACTTGGACTGACCAGGGCTGGTCTGTTTCCAATCAAGAGTAGATTGTGATGTAGTAGGCCTAGGTGGTCACTCTACTAGGATGATGGGAGCGATCGCCCAATTGTTTTCTGAGCTAAATGTCTTCACTTACTCATCCCAGGACTCCAATAAGACCTGAGAGTTCCCAAGCAAGGCTGAAAGGACCTGAAATGATGGCTTTCTGATTTAGCTCTTTGAAGATTGTCCCTGCCCAAACCTCATCCTCCCCACGCTCCAACCCTAAACTCCATGGCCCCTTGCCACCACAGCACTCAGAATGAAAAAGCTGGCACTTCTGTTAGAAGTGCCAGAGAAAGGGGGAAAAAATAGAGACACCCCTCCATTCATTCATCCATTCATTCAATCGTATTTATTGAGTGCTTACTGTGTGCAGAGCACTGTACTAAGCATTTGGGAAGTACAAGTCGGCAACATATAGAGACAGTCACTACCCAACGATGGGCTCACAGTCTAGAAGGGGGAGAACTCCAAGCAAATAAATGATAACGGAACTGATCATTTCACTACTGGCTCTTCCCTGACTAGTTGGTGACCTGAGGAAATCTGCTTTTCCATACTTCAGTTTCCTCATATAAATGATCCTGACCCCCCACACAGCAAGAGATTAAGTTAATGAATTAAATGAACAGAAATCTGTTTTCTCCTTTAGGCTCAGGAACATGTATTTCCCAGTCAGAGAGAAGAAAGAGGAAAGAAGACTTTTCCATATCCCTTTCCCAGATAACCTTCTTCATCCAGCTTTAACCCCAGAAGGAGAGGGAAATTATCTGGTTGCTTCAGGGAAAAGCACCCATGGCTACATGTAGTGGTCAATAAAAACTTCCTTCTCCCTCATCTTCTGTCAGGCACACATTTTCTGTGTGTAAGAACCTACCTTATAAGTGAAGAGATCTGAAAAGTTTGCCCTGGAGATTCCAGGGATAAAGCACTTTTCTGCCTTGCCTGACCTGATTTCCATGCCCTCATTTAATAATGATAATGACAATAATAATAACAACAATTGTGGTATTTGTTAAGTATCAAGCACTGTTCTAAATGCTGGGGTAGATACAAAGTAATCAGGTTGGATGCAGTTCCTGTCCTACATGGGGCTCACGGTGTAAGTAGGAAGGAGAATAGGTACAGAGAAGTTAAGTGACTTATCCAAGGTCACACAGCAGACAGGTGGAAGAGGTAGGATTAGAAACAAGTTTCTCTGACTCCCAGGCCTATGCTCTTTCCACTAGGCTAAGCTGCTTCTCTTTTGGCAAGAATCTCCTCACTACCTCCATCAAAGTGAGCACTGGCCCCAAAAGTGGTTTCCACTAGCCTGCACCTAGGAGGAGAAAAAAACAGGATTCGAGACAGTAAAGTTGTTGTAAATGCACAGGGTTAATCACACTTTTAATAGCTTACTTTCTTTTGGTAGCATGTTAATAGTGAACAATAAAGGAAAATGCTGTTCTTCATGATTACTAAATAGACAACATCTTATTGATTACTTACTAAGAAAAACAAGAAAGTTTAAAGGTTTGGCAGGGACACAGATTATTCATTCATTCTTCAGTAGCATTTACTGAGCAACTACTTAGTACCATCCATTGTACTCAGTGTTTGTCGGAGGAGATATGAGAATGATAATTCATTCCTGTTCCCTGGCCCCCAATCTAAGAATATGGGTGAGGGAAAGCAAAAGAGGAGGACTTGATGACAGATACATAATGAAAATAAAATGAAAATGACCAAAATTGAAAAACAAATAAGGAAAAAGGACACCAATAAAACCAATATGAGCTACAGCACATTCTGTAGTTTCCAAGTTTCTTCTCTGTCTTAACTCATTGTGGACAGAGAATCTGTTTACCAATTCCATTGTATGTTATTCTCCCAAGGGCTTGGTACAGAGCTCTTCACAAAATAAGCGCTCAATAAATACCAATGATTGATTGATTGATTGCTGTAGTAATCTGGTCCAAAATCCAACAGTTCCAACCTTTTGAATTTTTCTGGCAGTCTTTGCTATCATCCTGTGCCTGTTCCATGACAGAGGGGCAAGACAGTTGTTGGGAGTGGGGAGTCTCTCCCAGGATGCTGGGCTTTGAGGCTCAGATGCAGGAGGAGCTGCTAAGGCCACACACTGCTGCTTCTCCTTCCAGCCCCACTAGCTCAGAACAGAACTGCTCAAGTGGCACAGTGGAATGGGGTGGGATGGTCTGGGATGGGCAGTGTCCCTCTTGGACAGTATCACTTTTTAAAAAAAAAAATGGTATTTGTTAGGCACTTACTATGTGTCAAACACTAATCCCGGACTGCCGCATGTCTATTGTGTGACCTTGGGCAAGTCGCTTAAATTCTCTGGGCCTCAGTTTCCTCATCTATGAAATGGGAATTAAGAGAGTGAGCCCCATGTGGGACAGGGACTGTGTCCAGCCTAATTGACTTGAATCTATCCTGGTCTTAGAACAGTGTTTGGCACATAGTAAGCACTTAACAAGCACCAAAATAATAATAATTATTATTCTAAGCACCAGGGTAGGTACAAGTTAATGAGGTCAGATACAGTCACTGTCCTGCATGGGGCTCACAGTCTAAGTAGGAGGGAACACAGGTATTAAATCCACATTTTACAGTTGAGGAAACTGAGGTACAGAGAATTGAAGTGACTTGCTCAAGGTCACACAGCAAGCAATTGGCAGAGCCAGAATTGGAACCCAGGTTCTTCCAACTCCCAAGTCCATGCTCTCTCCATTAGGCCATGCTGCTTCTCAATCTCTTTCCCACGGGGCCTTGGTGCAAAGACGGAGAAATGGCTGCCAAGATCATGTTTTCTTTCGCCCGCCCCGCCTGAGTAGGGCCGAACAGAGCCCCTCCCTCGGGGCAGCGTTTCTCCTGTGGATCTCATGCTCAGATTCATAATTCAAAGATCATGAAGTATTTTTAGAAATTGTGCCCATTCTAATCTTCTTACAGAGAAACATTGTTCTCGATAATTCCCTCTTATTCAAGTGTCTTCAGGATTTGGAGCAGAGATAAACATGCACATTTAACTACATTTAAACTTCTATGATAAACACAAATGAAAAGAGTATCTAACACTGCTCCTTTAACAACATTTCTAGTCATCTGCCTTTGGTGAAAGCTATTAAGATTTCTTCCTTGGCAATGTTTCCTTAGTAACTATTCATACAGCACCCCAGATGGATTTGAATTTCTGTTAACTGTTTATTACCCTTTAAACCAAAGCTTCTTCCTATTGCTGTATCTAAACAAAAAAAAATCAGGTAGGATTTATCTTTTTATTTCTTCAATCAATTAATGATATTTATTGAGTGCTTACTATTTGCAGAGCACTGTACTAAAGAACTTGGGAGAATACAACATAATTTGTAGACGTGATCCCTGCCCACAAGGAGCTTACAGTCTACAGGAGGAGGGTGACAATAAAATAAATTCAGATAGGAGAAATAATACAGAATAAGAATATTTACATAAATGTGTAGGGCTGGGGTGAGCATCAAAGTTTTTAAAGCAAATAATCGACAAAGAGTGGAGGGCAGAAGAGAAAATAAAGGGCTTAGTCTGGGATGATTTCTTGAAGATGTGATGTTAGGAAGGTTTTCTTCGCCTTTCTCTCAAAACTTATTTCCCATATTCAGTCTTAACTAAGCATTTTTCTCTACAGCATTTCCCCAAATGTTTATACTTTCATATAGACCTGGGTGTTTGTATATTTAAGCAGTGGCATTTCAAATTATTGCTTTATGAGCTTGATTTTCCCCTTCCTCTTTGGGATTGCATGGAGACAAAGTAAGGTAAGCAGATACAAGGCATCTTTGTACAGGGGTACCTGGGTGACGACCACACCACCATAAGTGAACCCCAGAAATATGTTCAATACTATTTGCTGCTTTACCTCAGTATAAGAATGTCCAGCTTCTGTTATGTGAAATCACTGAGGTTCAGTAAGTTCTGTCCTTTCTCCCTCTTCCCTTAGCCCTGCTCCCTTCCAGCCCACCCCCATCATCACTGCCCTCTCTGGACCCCAAATTTGCCCTACTCCTTATCTTCCCAGTTTCCCTCAATCATACACCAATACTTATTTTTGAACTTTAGTGGAAATAACAGCTACAATAAGAATAATTACTGCCACCACTACCACCCATTTCCCCCATCCCCTCCGATTTTCCTGATGGTATTTGTCTAAGTACTTACTATGTAATAATAATAATAATACTAATGGTATTTGTTAAGTGCTCACTCTGTGCAAAGCACTGTTCTAAGTGCTGGGGGGATACAAGGTGATCAGATTGTCCCACTTGGGGCTCACAGTCTTAATCCCCATTTGACAGATGAGGGAACTGAGGCACAGAGAAGTTAAGTGACTTGCCCAAAGTCACACAGCTGACAAGTGGCAGAGCTGGGATTTGAACCCATGAACTCTGACTCCAAAGCCCATGCCCGTTCCACTGAGCCACGCTACTTCTCCAATGCCAGGCACTGTACTAAGCACTGGGGTAGAGATGAGCTAATTAGGTTAGATAAATTCCCTGTCCCACAAAGGGCTCACGGTCTTAATCCCCATTTTACAGATCAGGAAACTGAGGCATAGAGAAGTAAAGTGTCTTGCCCAAAGTCACACAGCAGACTAGTGGTGCAGCTGGGATTAGAACCCAGGTCCTTCTGACTTCCACTTCCAGGCTCTATCTACCAGGCTATGCTGCTCGTAATCCTGCCTCCCTGCCCAGGCCAAAGTCACAGGAACAAGGGGAGGAAAAGACTAGGGTTGGGTGTGGGGTGTAGAGGGAGGAGGGGATGGCTTGCCAGACTTAGCTCTTTATTTCCATATTTATTCTATTTATTTTATTTTGTTAATCTGTTTTGTTTTGTTGTCTGTCTCCCCCTTCTAGACTGTCAGCCCACTGTTGGGTAGGGACCGTCTCTATATGTTGCCAACTTGTACTTCCCAAGCACTAAGTACAGTGCTCTGCACACAGTAAGCGCTCAAGAAATATGATTGAATGAATGAATGAATGAATATCCCCTATCTACTCTCCCTTCTGCATCAGCTACACACTTGGTTGTGTTCTCTTCAAGCACTTTGATACTCATTCCAGGCCCACAATACTTACATAAAATTCTTATCCTGTACTGTTTCCTCCTCCATAATTTATTTTAACGTCAGTCTCTCCCTGCAGACTATAAGCTACCTCCCAAGCCTCCGTCATTACCACTGCCCCTGACCTCCAACCCCAACTGTTCCTGTGGCTTTGGCAACAGGAGGAAGAAGCAGGCAAAAGAACAGTGCTCTGAACAAAGTTAGTATTCAATAAATTCTATTGATTGCTTTACTGATCAGGCAGGAAGGGGATTTGGGGTTGGGAGTTGTGGGATGGAGGAGGGGTTGCTGCTGTACCCATAGCAATGGATGATGTTATGACTGAATTTACACAAAGAAAAAGATATCAGAGCATTGGGGAAGATAATTCAATCTTCCATTCAATCATATTTATTGAGTGCTGTGTGCAAAGCACAGTACTAAGCACTTGGGAGAGTACAATATAACAATAAACAGACACATTCCCTGTCCAAAATGAGCTTACAGACTAGAGGGGGAGACAGACATTAATATAAAGAAATAAATTACAGATATTTACATAAGTGCTGTGGCGCTGGGAGGGGGGATGAACAAAGGGAGCAAGTCAGGGTAATGCAGAAGGGAGTGGGAGAAGAGAAAGGAGGCCTTAGTAGGGAAGGCCTCTTGAAGGAGATGTGCCTTCAACAAAACTTTGAATGGAGGAAGATCGGGGAGGGAGGGACATCATCATCATCATCAATCGTATTTATTGAGTGCTTACTGTGTGCAGAGCACTGTACTAAGCGCTTGGGAAGTACAAGTTGGCAACATATAGAGACAGTCCCTACCCAACAGTGGGCTCACAGTCTAAAAGGGGGAGACAGAGAACAAAACCAAACATACTAACAAAATAAAATAAATAGAATAGATATGTACAAGTAAAATAAATAAATAAATAGAGTAACAAACATGTACAAACATATATACATATATACAGGTGCTGTGGGGAAGGGAAGGAAGTAAGATGGAGGGTGGAGAGGGGGAGATGGGACAGAGATCAGACTTCCTGGAGTGGGGATAGAAAAGCTGCTGAACGGGGAGGAAAGAAGGTGGGTACTGCAAGGGGAAGAAAGGGCAGGGAGAAATGTACTGTATCATTTTTTACTTCCCCAAAAGTGGTTAAGATTGTTTCTGGGATAGATCCTAACTATTGGCATGTAAGTCTATGGGAAAAACCCACCTCTCACTTCACATTTTCAAAGAACAAAATCCCGTTGTATCATGGAGTAAGCCTGTATTCTAGTTCATTCATTCATTCATTCAATCAAATTTATTAAGTGCTTACTGTGTGCAGAGCACTGTACTAAGTGCTTGGGAAAGAACAATACAACAATAAATAGTGACAATCCCTGCCTACAAGGAGCTCACAATCTAGAAAGAGGAAACAGCCATCAATACAAATGAATACAATTACAGATGAGTGCATAAGTGCTGAGGAGCTGAGAAGTGGGGGGAACAGCAAAGGGAGCAAATCAGGGTGATGCAGAAGGGAGTGGGAGATGAGCAAAAGTGGTGCTTAGTCTGGGAAGGCCTCTTGGAAGAGGTGTGCCTTTAATAAGGCTTTGAAGGCAGGAAAAGTAATTGTCTGGCAGATTTGAAGAGGTCATAGCTAACTCTAGCCCTCATAATCCCCTGTACCTGAATTCATTCAATCGTATTTACTGAGTGCTTACTGTGTGCAGAGCACTGTACTAAGCGCTTGGTAAGTACAAGTTGGCAACATAATGTATCCATGCTTCCAGCTACAAATAATTGTCTGTTTCTAATTCACAGCTATGATGAAATTAATCTTTGCATTGCTAAAATCCACCTTTTCTTCTACATCCAAACTGCTACCATGATAATCCAAGCACTTACTCTACCCAGTCTAGACTACTGCATCAGCTTGCTTACTGACCTTCTTGCCTCCTGTCTCTCCCCACTTCAGTCCATACTTCACTCTGCTGCCCAGATCATTTTTCTACAAAACCATTCAGGCCTTATTTCTCCACTCCTCAAGAGCCTCCAGTGATTGCCCACCCAACTCCACATCAAACAGAAGCTCCTTACCACTGGCTTTAAAGCATCTTGCCCCTTCCTACCTCTCTGATTTCCTACTAATAATGATAGCATTTATTAAGTGCTTACTATGTACAAAGCACTGTTCTAAGTGCTGGGGAGGTTACAAGGTGATCAGGTTGTCTCAAGGGGGGCTCACAGTCTTAATCCCCATTTTACAGATGAGGTACTGAGGTGCAGAGAAGTTAAGTGACTTGCCCAAAGTCACACAGCTGACAAGTGGCAGAGCCAGGATTTGAACCCATGACCTCTGACTCCAAAGTCCGTGCTCTTTCCACTGAGCTACGCTGCTTCTCAGTGTGCTACAACCCAGCCTGCACACTTGGCTCCTCTAATGCCACCCTAAATGTCTGCTAACTCTGTTGTATTGTACTGTCCCAGGCACTTAGTACAGTGCTCTGTACATAGTAAATGTTCAATAAATACTATTGATTGATTGATTCCTCTTCTACAAACTCCCTTCTGCATCATCCTTGAAGTTGGATTGGCATTCTTTTCTCACTCCATTCTCAGTCCCACAGTATTTACGTACCTAGCCATAATTTATTTATATTAATGTCTGTCTCCCCTTCTGTACTGTAAGCTCCTTGTGGGCAGGGAACATATCTATCATCTGTTATATTGCACTCTTCAGAGCACTTAGCATAATGCTCTGCAAACAGCGTGTGCTTAATAACTATGATTGACTAATTGATAGATATAGATCAAGATTTATTTGGAACTCCTCTCTTCCTCTTACCTTTCCCCCACAAACCATCACTTGAGACAGCAAACTCCCACTGGCAGCTTTCCTCTTCTTTCCCAAACAGATTTTTCTTTATGCGTCTTTGAGCAATCTCTGAGAAAGCAAATCCCACCTCCACCATTTCATTCATTCAATCATATTTATTGAGTTCATACTGTGTGCAGAGCACTATAGTGAAGTGCTTAGCACTGTACTAAGCATTTTTCTACTGTGTGACCCTGGGCAAGTCATTTAAGGTCTCTGTGCCTGTCACCTCATCTGTAAAATGGGGACTATGACTGTGAGCTCCATGGGTGACATGGACTCTGTCCAACCTGATTTTAGCTTGTATCTACCCCCACAACCTGGCACATAGTAAGTGCTTAACAAACACCATAAAAAAGCACCACCTGCTGTCTCTTTCCTGGGCTTATGCTCCACTGCTGCTCCCTTGGTCTGTGGGCCTGGTACCTTTTCTCAAAGACCTTGGTAGAAATTGTTGGGTAATAAATTCTTTAGTAGCCATAAATGACCCAATGCCTTTTTTCTCCTAAACAATCCCTATTTCCTTCTCTTTGTTTTCTACTTTGGGGAATGAAATGATGTGAGATGTGATCTAACTCTGAGATCTGGCCTAAGGAATTCTCTGAGTGCTTATATATATATTCATACACACACACACACACACACACACACACACACACACACACACACACACACACACACACACACCCCACACATTTAGACTTCATATTTTCTTTATGGACTGCACATGGGCTGCTCCTTGTGGAGATAATTAAGTTGATGTTTCCTCATCAGGACATTTTCAGAGGTTTTCTGTGTGCTACTGAGCAGAAGCAGCATGGTGTAGTGGATAGAGCGCAGGCCTGGGAGTTAAAAAGTTGTGGGTTCCAATCCCAGCTCTGCCGCTTGTCTGCTGTGTGACCCTGTGCAAGTCACTTCACTTCTCTGTGCCTCAGTTACCTCATCTGCAAAATGAGGATTGAGACTCTGAGCCCTTTGTAGGACAGGGACTGTGTCCATCCTGATTTGCCTGTATCCACCCCAGTGCCTAGTACAGTGCTTGGCACATAGTAAGTGCTTAAAACCATAATTATTATTTTATTATTATCATTATTATAAGACACACCATTCCCAAGGCTTACTCACATTCACCATCTCATTAGAAGAGGCTTCCCCACCCACCAACTTTTAGATGTCTACAAGAGAGGTGAGCATGGATTCTGGGACACTCCAACCACCTCCATGGCTTAACAACCCATGACAGCTTGTTAAAAAACATTCATGGCTACACCCCTCCCCAACCCTTTCTTACTAACAGAATTTAAAGCTCAAGTCCAAGATGAAAGAAAGCAGTCATCAGTCAATCAACAGTACTTATGTGCAAAGCACTGTATTAAGTTTTTGAGAAAGTACAATACAATAGAGCTGGTAGACTTGACACTACTCTCCTACTACAACTCAGCAGGCAAACTTTGCTCTTCTAATGCTAACCTTCTAAACTGTACCTCAGTCTCCTCTATCTCACCTCTGACCTCTTGCCCATGTCCTGCCTCTGGCCTGGAATGCCCTCCCTCTTCATATCCAACAGACAATTACTCAACCCCTTTAAATAAGGCACATCTCCCCCAAGAGGCTTTCCCTAAGACCTGCTTTCCTCTTCTCCCACTCCCTTCTGCATCACCCTGACTAGCTCCCTGAATTCATCCCCCCTCCCAGCCCCACAGCACTTATGTACATATGTTCATATCTGTAATTTATTTATGTTATTATTAATAATGACAATTATGGTACTTGATAAGTGCTTACTATGTGCCAAGGACTGTTTTAAGCACTGGGGTAAATTCAGGTTAATCAGGTTGGACACAGTTCCTGTCCCACTAGGGGCTCATTTTAATTCACATTTTACAGATGAGGGAACAGAGACACAGAGGAAGTGAAATGACTTGCCCAAGGTCACAAATCACATATGTGGCAGAGCCGGGGTTAGAACCCAGGTCCTTCTATAACATTAATGTCTGTCTCCCCCTCTAGACTGTAATTTCATTGTGGGCAGGAAATGTGTCTATTATTATACCCTCCCAAGTGTTTAGTACACTGCTTTGCACACAGTAAGCACTCAATAACTATGATCGACTGACTGACATGATCCCTGTCCACAAGGAATTTACAAATTACAGGAGGATTTATAAACTATAGGATGACTAAACCTGGATGGGGTGCCTATAAAAGGGATTGAAAAATGTTACCCAGCATTGGGTAACAATGGTTTCTTTGTGTGGGAGCTGCAAATCCAGGAATTCCTGTTTTCAAGCACTTTCTGAGTGACCAGCCCAGAATAAAGTAGAAGTACAACCTGGATACTTTCCTCCATCCTGTTGGAGAAAATTTACCCTTCTCCTCCCACCCTCACAAGATCAAGTGAACCTCCTCCAGAGGTTCAAACATTATTAAGTCTTCAAACAAATAAAGCAAAGAAAGACATTCAGTAGAATGGGAGGAAGGTTGTGGCAAAAATGAGAGAGAGAGAGAGAGAGAGAGAGAGAGAGAGAGAGAGAGAGAGAGAGAGAGAGAGCAGCAGTAGACATGGTATTTACTGAGTGTCCACTGGATGTAACATACGGTACTATCAATCAATCAATCGTATTTATTGAGTGCTTACTGTGTGCAGAGCACTGTACTAAGCGCTTGGGAAGTACAAGTTGGCAACATATAGAGACAGTCCCTACCCAACAGTGGGCTCACAGTCTAGGCACTTAGGAAAGAAGAGGAGACATGGTCCCTTCCACAAGGAGCTCGTGCTATATTGGGAGAGACAGACATAAAAATATCTACAATTAGAATAATAAGAATAAATAATTGAGTAAGTGCTAAAGATGAGTATGAATAATCAATGAATCCAAGAAAACGTGGGACAGGTCAATGTACTAATTATGCAAAACTTCTAAGATTTTTTCCAATTTAACCCTATCCCCCCATATATACATTCAATTGTATTTATTAAGCACTTACTATGTGCTGAGTACTGTACTAAGCACTTATATTATGTGTGTGTACACACACACTAAAAATAATAATAATAATAATAATAATAATAATAATAATAATGGTATTTGTTAAGCATTTACTGTGTGCAAAGATCTGTTCTAAGCACTAGGGTAGATACAAGGTGATCAGGTTGTCCCATGTGGGGCTCACAGTCTTAATCCCAATTTTACAGATGGGTAACTGAGGCCCAGAGAAGTTAAGCAACTTGCCCAGAGTCACACAGCTGACAAGTGGTGGAGCTAGGATTAGAACTTGTGACCTCTGACTCCCAAGTCCGGGCTCTTTCCACTGAGCCACACTGCTTCTCTGTAGCCACACATCTACACTTGTAGATATAGCCACACATCTACATGTGTATACATACACTAGGTTTAATTTGACTGGGAGGAGGACTCAATTTTTTTGATATGCAAAGTTTTCTTTACCTTTTCAATAGCACAATGTAGTTGTTAATAAAACCATTCAATTTGGCCATGGTTGGCATCATTCATTTTAAGGCATTTATGTGATGAATTGTTAACATCAACATTGTTGTTGGCAGAATCACTGTGTGTTTGGCAGTGTGAGATAAGAAAGGTTGGCTACTCAGTAGAGTAAGGGGAAATAAAGTCCTTGAATGAGGCTTCAAAAACTGGCAACACCTCAGAGATTTAGATTAGCCCAGCCTGCCACCTTCCAGTTTGTTGCTGGGTTGCTCTTCACAGCCATCCAACAAGGGCACAAGTTGCAGCCACTATTTGGACATTATTCTTCCCTCTCCAGAGAAAAGAACATTGGAGATTGGGAGGGAGAAGCATAAAGGGTTTTCTCTCTCCTCTATACCCCAAATTTTGGGGTTAGAGAACCTCCTCATGTACTGTGAAGGACAATTGGGATTAAGGTATACCATAATATTAGTCAGTAACTGGTGGGATTAAATAATCCAGAAAATTACCTCAAAAGTGTTCAGTTGCATTGTGAAGACCTGGTTACTGGCTGTGCCTCCACAATGAAAGATAATGAGAAAGTCACACAATTATCTGGATACTTACAACAAACAGTCCATTTGCAAATATCAGGCCTTTTTCCTGATTACCTGAGGGTTGCTTCAGTCCTCTTCAATTGTGGCTGTGGAAGCTTGACCTTAAGTACTGTTAAATATGGAAAAAAGATAAGAGCTCATTCTGCTAACCTGTTCTATTTTCCTAGGGTTTTGGCTTTCAGGGGCAGAGATGAGGGAACAGGCCTGAAAAAAAAAAAGGAGATGCTTGTACAGCACTTGGACAAAGGACAAAGCATTTTATCTTATTACGCCTTGACTACTGCAACAGCCTTCTCGCTGACCTCTGTCTCCTGTCTCTCCCCATTCCAGCCCATACTTCACTCCGCTGCCCAAATTATTTTCCTAAATAATTGGAGTCCATGTTTCTCCATTCCTCAAGAACCTCCAGTGAATGCTCATCTACCTCTGCATCAAACAAAAGCTCTTTTAAAGCACTCGATCACCCTACCCCTTCCTATCTTACCTCACTGATTTTCTACTATGGCTTAGCACATTCACTTCACCCCTCTAATGCCAACCTGTTCACTGTACCTCAGTCCTATCTACCTCATTTCAGACCCCTTGCCCAAACCCTTCCTCTGAACTGAAACTCCACTCCATAGATGATAGATGATCACTCTTCCCACCTTTAAACCCTTATTGAAAAAACACATCTTCTCCAAGAGGCCTTCCCTCACCAAGCCCTCAATATCCTTCTCCCTTTTGCATCACCTATGCCCTTGGATTGGTACCCTTTAAGCACTCGATATTCACTCAACCTTCAGCCCCACAACTTATGTACACATCCATAATTTATTTTAATGTCTGTCTCCCCCTATAGTCTGTAAGATCCTTGCAGGCCAGGAACATGCCTACCAACTCCCTGGAGTTCTGTGCTCAAATATGATTGATTAATTGATTGAATAATCCAAGAGGGAGCTACGCTATTATGTTTCATGCTTTTAACCAAGGTATTTAAACTTCTTCTAAAGATAGCCTATTTTCGAATGACAAAGAAATTGAGGTGCTAAAAATATTCTCATTCAATTCCTTCATGTGAAAACTAAAATGGTATTGTAATAAGTGCACCACCTACTAGCAACTAGGAAATTATTCTCTTCAAGAAACAAAGCAAACATTTTTGCCCAGACTCATTTTAGTTTGAAATTTTCATGAAATGTTGTGGATATTACATTAGCCAAAGGAAAGCCCACTGTCACTATCGAGATGCTTCTAGTATAAAGTAAAATGGGAACGGTCATTATGTAACATTTATATTAAGGAAATAAACTAAAAATTAAAACAAGGTAATTTTTGAAGATATGACAAAAGCAGAAAAATAAATATAACTACAACATTATTTATTTCAAAGCTTTGCCACCTTAGCATGTTAAATAGGAAGCATAACTGCTCATATTGGGATGAGGTTTCACAATGGATTGGCACATTTTGCACTTCAGCATGTTAATCAGGGGAAATCCTTCAGGATGATCTGATAAATAAGTGGTTTATAGCAGCTCCTAGGCGGTTGTCTTCAAAGTTTAAATTATGAGGTTGCCCGATCTTCTGATGAGTAGAGGGATGAGGGAGGTGGGACTTTCTGTGAAGCTTGGAAGGAAGGGCCCAAGACTGACAGTTGGTGCATAGCTCAGGGGACACGGCCTGACCACTAGGGATACACAGCTTCCTCTGCTGGACCTGGGGGTGGGCACCAACCAAAGCGGCTCTGTCCCGGTTCCTCAGGAGGGATCGTGCCCATCTGGGGCATTCCCCTCTATGTACCCTGGACCCTCGGGCTGCCTGCCCTCCAGGGGACAGAAAGGAGGCAGAGGGGCTGTGTGGGTGGAGGGAAATGTGCATATGCACGTTTTCTCCACTGGACCCAGGGTGCTGGGTATGAACTGAGGCAGTTCAGTCCTGGCTCCTCAGGAGGGTTTGGGCCTCTCCTCCAAATAATAATGATAATAATGATGGCATTTGTTAAGCGCTTACTATGTGCCAAGCACTGTTCTAAGCACTGATGACATAGAGGCTGCTCTGGCAGGGTCAGGGTGGGAGGAGAATCCAAGAAGACTATTGTTTGTTTTCTTTCTATTTGAAAAACTGAGAAAGACTAAATCCCCTGAGGCCAGCAGGGGTTGGGGGCAGGGATGACCCCCGGGCCAGGGTGACCTGCAGCCACTGCCAGGCCCACAGGACAGAGTCAGCTTATTCTCTGTCCCTCTGGCCTCAGCTGCCCCCAGTACAAACAGAGCTGACCCCAGTGAGTCCCAGCCCCCTTCTCAGGGCCCAGTGGCCACAGCATGCACCCCCTCCAACCTTTTCTTGCTGATTTCCTACTACCTAATTTGCTCCCCTAACATGAACATACTCATTGTTCCTCAATCTTGTCAATCACACCACCGACCCCTCTCCCACATCATCTCCCTGGCCTGGAACTCCCTCCCTTTTCATATACAACAGACCACAACTCTCCCCACATGCAAAGTCTTACTAAAATCCCACCTCCTTCAAGTAGCCTTCTTTGATGACGTCCTCATTTCCCCTATACCCTCTCCCTTCTGCATCATCTATGTTCTTGGATCTGTATCCTTTAAGCACTTGATATTCACCCCACCCTCAGCTGCACAAACCTTATTTACATTTCCCTACTTTATTTCAATGTTCATCTCTCCCTCTAGACTCTAAACTTCTTGTGAGCAGGGAACATGTCTACCATCTCTGCTGTACTGCACTCCCTAAGTGCTTAGTATAGTGCTCTGCACACAGTAAGCATTCAACAAATACAATTGATTGACTAATTGATAGATACACAGAGGGTGCTTCTGGGAGAGAATGCACACCAGCTTCTGAGGAGTGACAGGTTTTCAGGCCTCAGTTCAATACTTTGGGCAACTGTTGGAAGTCTCAATGAGAAAAAACAAACAAAAAAACAAAAAACTTATTCTGATGGATAAGGAAAATTCTGTGAGGACAGTTTCTTCTTCTAAATCTAAGAATAAAATAACAGCAAAAAAGGGAAAAAAATTGTTCATATTTTTGATGTGTACTTTCCAAGTGCTTAGTACAGTGCTCTGCACACAATAGGCACACAATAAATACATGGATGAATGTGATCCAATCACAGACCTTTCTTTTAATTTTTCTTAAACTGAAAATATTTATGAATCACTATACAAAAAACACAATTCAACATAGAGTTTGTAGGCTAGGAAACATTTGCATGATAATTGCTTGTAATTATGGCATCTTGTGGGAAAAATAAATGCTTCTGCTGTCAGTATACTAATGGAGAGCTTTCATTTGTTCTATTGCAATTCTGGGAAGTGTCATTGTTGCAGATCTTTGCTTTTAACATCTTGGATTATGTCCAGTGGATTCAGAGTTCTGTTGCCATTTCAGGGAGGGCCTGAATATGATACCAATCTTAAGTAATAACATCCACTAAGTATTTTTATTGAGTCTGATCCATAATCAGTCATCTAATATATTTTAAATCCTGTCATTCTTTTTCATTTGGAACAGAGGAAGGAAATTTTTGCATGACTATCAACATATTACTCTTTTAAAGATGTTTGTGAAGCACTTATTATGTATTAAGCACTGTTCTAAGCACTAGGGTTAATCAGTTAACAAGTTAATCAGATTAGACAAAGTCCCTGTCCCTCATAGGGACTCTAAGCCTAAAATGGGTGAAAGACAGGTATTTAATCCCCATTTTTCAAACGAGACAACTGAGAGACAGAGATGTCACACAGCAGGCAATTGGCAGAGCTGGGATTACAACCCAGATCCTCTGATTCCCAGGCTGGGGCTCTTTCCACTAGGCCATGCTGCTTCTCCATGGCAGGTTGGCTGTAGTCTGAACTGAGGGAAACACTTTCCACTTGGAATTCACAAGTGGTCTTACACCTGAAGATGAAACAGTACAGCTTAACACATGATTATGTGATCCAACCCTGACTGTTGGCAAAGATCAGAAACTTAATTGCTGTAATAACCCACAAGAGAATGTGCCTCCTTGGAAACTCATTGATCTCCTTCAAGATATTAAGGTTCGAGTCTACATCCTTATATCCTGCTTCTTATAACACTGCTTTATAGATAGCAAAGTAAAAACCATCACAACAACTAAATCAATCAATCAATCAATCGTATTTATTGAGCACTTACTATGTGCAGAGCACTGTACTAAGCGCTTGGGAAGTACAAATTGGCAACATATAGAGACAGTCCCTACCCAACAGTGGGCTCACAGTCTAAAAGAGGGAGACAGAGAACAAAACCAAACATACTAACAAAGTAAAATAAACAGAATAGATATGTACAAGTAAAATAAATAAATAAATAAATAGAGTAATAAATATGTACAAACATATATACATATATACAGGTGCTGTGGGGAAGGGAAGGAGGTAAGATGGGGGGGATGGAGAGGGGGACGAGGGGGAGAGGAAGGAAGGGGCTCAGTCTGGGAAGGCCTCTTGGAGGAGGTGAGCTCTCAGCAGGGCCTTGAGTGCATGTCCGGCTGGTAGTAGGGCATATACTCTTCCCCTCTTAACCACTGTTTAAACAATGCTCATCCAAAATAATAATAATAATAATAATGGCATTTGTTAAATGCTTACTATGTGCCAAGCACTGTTCTAAGCACTGGGGGGATACAGTGTAATCAGGTTGACCCACGTGGGGCTCACAGTCTTAATACCCATTTTATAGATGAGGTAACTGAGGCACAGAGAAGTGAAGTGACTTGCCCGAAGTCACACAGCTGACAAGTGGCAGAGGCAGGATTAGAACCCATGACCTCTGACTCCCAAGCACGTGCTCTTTCCACTGAGCCACGTGGCAGGAGATCAGAAATAGGCACTGCTGTGTGCATTCAGGGTGCCAGTGTGCAAGACATTTTCTCTTTCCTTTCTGTCTCAACACACCCATGGATACAGTCTCACTTTTAACAGTATTGTCTTTAACCTGAAGGGCCACCCTATTGTTTCTACACTGATTCAAGGGCACCATGGAACACAAGCAGTCACAGAAGCTCACCATGTCTCCCTCTTTCTTCCTCCTCTTGGAGTACTGGAGAGAGAAAAGGCAGGCCCCAGAACAGATGGGGTGGGAGAGGAAGAGGAGCAGGAGGAGAGGTGGACAACAGAAACAAAGAAAGGGAGGGAACTGCTGGGAGGGAGATAGGAAAGTATGATATTTAAATCAACTGGCAGGAGAACAGAGACATCTCTGCATATGTTTGCTTTCCAAACAATGATAGGAACGTACTTGGAAGGCAGGTGCTGTGGTGGGAGCTTATTAATTCCCACCAGTGTAGTCTTTCCCAATGCTTAATATGGTGCTCTGCACACTGTAAGTGCTTAATAAATATTATTACTACTACCACTAAAGTGGTTAACCCTAACTATATAACAAAGTTTCCAGTTGCACCTCATATGGGATCAGACCCTCTACATCCTGGAAGGTAATTAGCCTTTTAACTTCTCCAGCAGCCTTGGTTGTATTCCACTCAGCATGTTCCTTGATTATGTTTAGCTTTTCTCCCTAAAGATCCCCACAACGAGGCAGCAGTTTTAGTCTGGTACCATAAGATCTATATTTTCTTCCTTGCACATTATCTTGCATTCAGAGTTTGCAGAGGTGATTTGAACAACAGCAATAACTGAGATAGAAACTCACTTTTGCAAGTTTGCAGTTTTTCTGCTATTTTGCGGACTCCTCTAATGGCTTTATCCTTTTAATAACATTTAAATCAAACTCCATTGTGGCTACCACTTTCTACTGTGCAATTATCTCACAATAACTGTTTCAGTCTTTTCTACCTCTGCAAATTCAGGCAGAAGCTCATGCTGCAGTCAGGCAGCCCTGGAGGCACCTGGAAACTGTGCTCCTTCCCCTTCCCCTCTATGCTTGTCATCCTTGAGGAAAGCTGTTAGGGAGCCAGAAGCCATCTTCCCAACTGTCAGAACAAGGAAGGACACAGCAGGGCAGTTTGCCTGGAGGGCAGACCCCTACACTCACAACTTCCCTCCTTCCTGGAACTACCTCCCCCTTCATAACCAACACTTCCCTCTACTCTCCCCTTATAATGTCCTAAAAAACCCCAAAAACCCTCCTCCAGATAGTCTTTCCTGACTCACCTCTCATCTCCCCACTATATCACTTAAATCACTTGAATCCCTACCCACTAACACTTAGCTATTCCCCTTTCCCTGTCACAGCACTTTTTTTACTTCTCTTACCTGAAATTGATTTATTTATTATATTTGCTTCTCTTACCTGTAAATTGTTAAAGTGCCTGTCTCCTCTGCTAGATTGTAAGCTCTTTGAAGGTAGGGATCATGACTACTTACTCTAATATCTTCTCCTAAGTTCTTAGAACACTGCTCTGCATAGAGTAAATGTTCAATAAATACCACTGATTGACTGACTGGTAAGAGGCCTGAAGACCGTCACATCCCAGCAGTGAAATACTATGCATCTGCTTTTCTGGTGACTATTTATTGCATTGTTTGTTTGTTTTTTGTGAAAGTGCCTCATTATTTCTGTTATGTGTGTATGTGTCTTTCTTTACCCTTGTTTGCGGTCAGTGAGCTGCTAATGACTGCATCTCATTCTACATCCTTGTAACTTAACCTATTAAGACAGTGCTTTGTATAAAATGAGCACTAACAAAACATCATAAATAGTAAGTAATAATAATGAGTGTTGTGTCAATAATCCCAGAACATCCAATCATGAAATACAGTAATTTCTATTATGTGTATTTTTATTATACAATTTGGATAGAATATGCTGGACGTACAGTAAGTTCTATCAGAAGGCTTGCTCTCATTATATGATTTTAGGTAGAATAAGATGGCGGAATTAGGGAATATTCTTCCAATAATGCACATTTTTCTGGATGTGGTGTCATAAGAAGTGTCTGAGCATGTGCATGTAACACCAGAAGAGGGTAGCAGAATTGCAACACAAGTTTTGTTTTAATGAGGGGAACCTCTGGGTTTTAGGAGAACTGAATGAATTTGGGAATGTACTTCCCACATCATAAATCTGTGAATCAATCATAGATCATAAATCATAAATCTTCCCACACCATGACTGATCAATCAAAGGTATTTACTGAGCACTTACTGTGTGCAAAGCACAGTACTAGGCACCTGCGGGAGTAC
Source organism: Tachyglossus aculeatus (assembly GCF_015852505.1). NCBI lineage: Eukaryota > Metazoa > Chordata > Mammalia > Monotremata > Tachyglossidae > Tachyglossus > Tachyglossus aculeatus. Next base: position 77,956,976 of record NC_052070.1, read on the forward strand.
AATATGATAGAGTAGGTAGACATGTTCCATATCCCCAAGGAGCTTATAGACTAGAAGAATCAGCATGGCCTAGTGGAAGGAGCATGTGTCTAGGAGGCAGAGGACCTGAGTTCTAATTCTACCTCTGCCAATTGTTTGCTGTGCGACCTTGGACAAGTCTCTTAACTTTTTTGTGGCTGCTAGCTCATCTGTAAAATGGGGATTAAATCTTCCCTCAAATTAGTCTGTGAGTCCCATAGGAGAAGCAGTGTGGCTCAGTGGAAAGAGCCCGGGCTTTGGAATCAGAGGTCATGTGTTCAAATCCCAACTCCACCAGTTGTCAGCTGTGTGACTTTGGGCAAGTCACTTCACTTCTCTGGGCCTCAGTGCCCTCATCTGTAAAATGGAGATGAAGCCTGTGAGCCCCCTGTGGGACAACCTGATTACCTTGTACCCCCCCCCCAGTGCTTAGAACAGTGCTTTGCACATAGTAAGTGCTTAATAAATGCCATTATTATTATTGCTATTATTATTATATGGGACAGGGACTGTATCCAACCTGATAAATTCGTATCTGCATCAGCCCTTAGAAAAAAATAAAAGGGGAGACAGGCATTAAAATAAATTACAGATGGACATGTATGTATGTAAGTGCTGTGGGGCTGTGGAGAGGTGACAATCAAAGTACTTTAGGGAAACAGACCCAAGTGCAGAAGCAACACCAAAGGAAGGGCTTAGGCAGGGATGTGAGGACTTTAGTCAGAGAAAGCCTCTTGGAAGAGATATAATTTTAGCAGAACTTTGAGGGTTGTAGGAAGGACTTCCACAAGATAGTGCAAGTCAATTCAGGGTAGAAAGAAACAACTGCGCTAAAAAAAAAACAGCTGTGCCTGAGCAACTTGCATCAGTCAAGCTATGTTACTGCTATGATTCCCAGGCCTCTGCCTCAGATTTGCTGCACTCCACAATACTTTGCATTTCTTTGTGATTTTCCTACAGTATGGTATATAATAGAGAGAAATCACAATGGAGGGCAAGGGACAAAGCATTCTTCTAAAGGTGTATATAACAACAATATAGAAACTTGCATCTAAATATGGCAGTGACTGTGGTATCTCTGAACCATCTACATTACTATATCACACTTTTCCCCCTTAGTATAAGGTTCTTTAAGAATACTCCTTCCACAATATTGCAAAAATAACACTTTCAGCCTTTCCCACTCCGAGAATAATATCTTTTTCAGGTCTTTGGGGTTTTTTTTTTTTTCAAATCAAGACTTTTACCTCACACTGTGATGGCATTCTTTGCCTGAGTGATATCTTCTCAATGGGATTAAAAGACCCATAATTGAAACAGATGCTTACCACCCACAGCAGAAAATCATTCAGGCTGGATTCCAAAGCTGATTTGTAACTAACTGTGCTAGACAGATCAAAAGTTAGCAGGGGGAATACCTCTCAGAGCTTCTAATGGTCATGGGAGTCAACCATACAGGACATAAAAGAATGTTTCCTTCTGGAACAAAGGGCTATCTTCCTCTGACATGTCAGTTCGGGGCCATTTTTGAACACAGAATTTTATGCCATCTCTACTACAGTAGTTTCATCTTCCTAAAATTAGCTGAGAAAGTCAGGTTTAATAAACATAGCTAATATAGAGACTGTTTCCCCCTTTTTGTAATTGTAAGTGTTTGCTATATGTTAAGCACTGTTATACGTACTGGGGTAGATATCATTATTCAATATTATCATTATTATATTTGGTAAGTCCTTACTATGTGCCCAGCACTGTTCTAAATCCTGAAATAGATACGAGGTTCTCAAGTTGGACTCAGTCCTTGTCCCACATGGGGCTAACAGTTTAGTTGGGAGGGAGTAGGATCGTTTTACAGATGATGAAACTGAAACACAGAGAAATTAAGTGACTTGCCCAAGGTCCTCTTGAGATACATATATGAGTATATGTGGGGTTACACTAGTTCCTTTTTGTCAAAACACTTTCCTCCTCCTCTCTGCCATTATTGAGATTGAACAGTTGACAGAATGTGTGCATGCCCTCTCACACTTCTGGTGTTTGTCCCTACTTGGTTGAATTAATGGAGAAAAGAATATAAGCAAAGGGTACCAGAGTTCCCTCGGATGTGTTCTGAGGACTAAATAGGGCACAATAAAAATGGAAAATAGTACTTGCTTTGGTGCACTCATATCCTCAATTAAAGAAACCTGATAGAGAATTTGGATAATCACACTGTGGCAACCTATTTACGATGACATTTAGGTATTATAATTTTTAGATATACTCATCACATATTTTCCTGTTGACATATTTCTTGGATTCATATAGAAGCAGCATTATCTAGTGGAAAGAACACAAGCTTGGGAGTTAGAAGTCCTGGGTTCTACTCCCAGCTCCACCACTTGTCTGCTGTGACTTGGATAATTCACTTAACTTTTCTGTGCCTCAGTTTCCTCATCTGTAAAATGGGGATTAAATCCTACTCCCTCCCACTTAGATTGTGAGCCCTATATGGGACGGGGACTGTGTCCAACGTGATTATCTTGTATCTACCCCAGTGCTTGGTATAGTGGTTGGCACACAATAAGCACTTAACAAGAACCACAGTTTTTGAAAAAAGAGTTTCTGCTATTTCATCTCGAAGGTTATAATTATCAATAAGAAAGAGATAGCCTTAGGTCTACATGTAGAAAAACAGCCTATTCACTCACAGAATTCTGAAAGTGGCCACTTGCAAGGTTATTCTTCAAGCATTCATTCAGTTGTATTTACTGTGTGCAGAGCAATGTACTAAGTGCTTGGGAAAGAACAATACAATAAACAGATGCATTCCCTGCCCACAATGAGCTGAGACTCCAGAGGGGGAAGACAGACATCAATACAAATAAATAAATTACGAGATATGTACACAAGTGCAGTGGAGCTGGGAGGGGGAGAAGAACAAAAGGAGCAAGTCAGGGGGATGCAGAAGGGAGTGGGAGAATAGGAAGGGCAGCAGGGGGAGGCTAGACTGGGAAGGCCTCTTGGAGAAGATGTACCTTTAATTAGGCTTTGAAGTCAGGGAGAGTAATTGTCTGTAGGATTTGAGGAGGGAGGGCGCTCCAGACCAGAGGCAGGACATGGTCCAGGGGTCATTGGTGAGACTGAGGAACAATAAGAAGGTTAGCCCTCAGTTGAACTCCCTGCTGGAAGCAAAGAAGTGCCGGTGCCAGGTGTTGACTTTCTGAAGCCAGGCGTAACACAGCCTGAATTCTGAATCAAGGTTCAGTCTTGGCCTTAATCCCCCTTCTGAGGTTCAAGAAGAGATTGTGAAAGTGATGTAATAGTGTTATATTTCCAAAATGACTCAAACCTGAATCAAAGCGCCCATTGTAATTCTGCTCCTGGGTGGAAGGGGAAACTGACTCACTGATATGGCTCACCATACACCATAAAGTTGTTTAGGAGCCAGGTTGCCTGAAATGAAAAGAGTAAAGAAAAGCAGGGATGGTGGTCACAATGAGGGCTAGAAGTTAAGTTCAGGGTGACAGTTTCGGTTCCAACTCATTTTTGATCAATCATACTTACTGAGCACTTACTATGTGTAGTACACTGTGCTAAGCGCTTGAGAGAGTACTCATTTTCATCTATAGAATGTGGCTGAAGTTAACTACATTAATCAATCAGTGATTATGAGCCCCATTGGGGACAGGGTTGGTGTCCAACCTGATTACCGGGGACCTACCCCAGAGCTTAGTAAAGTGGTTGGTCCATAATAAGCATTTAACAAATATCACAGTTATTTATTGAACACCTATCAAGTGCAGAGCACTGTGCTAAGAATTTGGGAGTGTATAACAAAGGTAAAAGGTAAAATTTCAGCCGCAAGAAATTTACAATCTAAGGTCAATAATGACCTCCTTCTTACCAATTCAGTGGTCTCTATGCCTTTATCTTCCTTGACCTCTTAGCTACCTTCAAAACTGAATTCAACCCCCTTCTCCTGGAAACACTATCTAACTTTGGCTTCAGTGACACTATCTTCTCCTGATTCTTCTCCTACTTCTCTGGCCACTCTTTTCAAGTATTTTTCACAGGCTCTACTTCTGCCTCCCACCCCCAAAACTCAGTTCTGGATTCCCTTCTATTCTCCATCTACACACTCCCTTGAAGAATTCATTCACTCTCAGAGTTGCAACTACCACCCCTGTGTGGATGATTCCCAAATCTACCTCTCCAACCTGGACCTCTCTGCTTCTCAGCAGTCTCATATTTCCTCCTGCCCTCAAGATATCTCTAGTTAGATACCCTGCCAACACTTCAAATTTAGCATGTCCTAAACAGAACTAATCTTCCCATCCAAATCCTAACCTCACCCAAGCTTTCCCATCACTGTAGACAAGACTCCATCTTCCCTGTCCAACAAGCATGTACCCTTGCTATTATCCTCGACTCATCTCTCACCTTCAACAGGGATATTCATACTGTCACTAAATCTTGTCAGTTCTACCTTCTCCAGATATCTAGAATACACTCCTTCCTCCCCACCCCTCTACCTTGATACCAAACAGGAACTCCTTGCACCAGTTTTAAAACACTCAGTCAGCTCTCCCCATTCTACCTTACCTTGTTGATGTTCTACAACCCAGCCCTCAAACTTTGCTTCTGTAATGCCAACCTACTTACTATATCTTGAGCTCATCTGTCTCACCATTGACTCCATGCCCAGATTCTCTCTGGCCTGAAACTCCCTCCCCATTCATATCCAACAGGGCACCATTCTCCCTATCATTCTCCCTACTAAAATTGTATCTCCTCGAAAAGGCCTTCCCCACCTAAACCCTCATTGCCCAACCCTATTCATCTTCTCTGCTGCACTGCCTATGCACTTGGGTCTTTTCCCCTTAAGCACTTTGATACTTATCCCTCTCCCCAGCCCCAAAGCACTTATGTACCTATCCATCTGTAATCTATTTCAATGTCTGTTTTTCCCTCTAAACTGTAAGGAACCTTCTTGGGATCAGAGTTCATGTCTTCCAACTCTACTGAATTGTACGCTCCCAATTGCTTAGAACAGTGCTCTGCCCTCAGTGTTCAATAAAGATCGTGGATTGATTAATCAATGGGTGAAGAAACACAAAATTATTTACAAAGCGGAAAAAAAATCAATCAAATTTGAGCACTAACTATATTCACAGCATTGTACTAAGCATTTGGGACAGTGCAACAGAATTAGCAGACACGTTCCCTGCCCATAACAAACTTACCATCTAGAGGGGAAAACAGACATTAACATGAATAAAGAAATAATTTATAATATATAACTTAAAGATACGTACATAAGTGCTGAGGGGGTTAGGAGTGGGGCAAATACCAAGTGTCCAAATGTCACAGAATGAAGTGCATGACAACGCAGAAGGGAGAGCAAGCCAGGGAACAAGGCTTAATCAGGGAAGGCCTCTTGGAGGAGATGTGACCTTAGTAATGCTTTGAAGGTGAAGAGAGTGGTGGTCTGGTGTATATGGAACGGGAGGGAGTTCCAGGCTAGGGGGATGACATGGGGAAGGGGTTGGTGGCAAGATAGATGACATAAAAGAAGAAAAGAATGGAAGATAGGCAGTTGAATAATCAGTCATATTTACTGAGCATTTACTGTGTGCAGAGCACTGTACTAAGTGCTTGGGAGAGTGCGTGAGAGAGTGCTTGGGTTCTCTGCCCACAACAGGCTTACAGTCTAGAGGTGAAGACAGACATTAACACAAATAAATAAATTATGGACATGTACATAAGTGCTGGGGGCTGAGGGAAGGGTGAATAAAGGGAGAAAATCCAAAAACAAGAGTCATGCAGAAGGGAGTGGGAGAAGAGTATATCAAGGTTTAGTCAGGGAAGGCTGCTTGGAGGAGATGTGCCTTTAATAAGGTTTTGAAGGTAGGGAGAGTGATTGTCTTTTGAATATTAAGAGGGAGGGTGTTCCAGGCCAGAGGCAGGACATGGGCAAGAGATCAGAGGTGAAATAGCCAAGATTGAGATACAGTGAGTAGGTCGGTGCTAGAGGCATGTAGTGTGTGGTCTGAGTGGTAGTAGGAGATGAGTGAGGTAAGGTAAGAGAGGGAAAGGTGATTGAGTGCTTTAAAACCCATTGTAAGAAGTTTCAGTTTGGCCCGAAGGTGGATGGGCAACCACTGGAGGTTCTTCAGGAGTGGGGAAATATGGACTGAAAGTTTTTAAATAAAAATGATCGGGGCAGCAGAGTGAAGTATGAACTAGAGAGGGGAGAGACGGTAGACAGAGAGGTCAGTAAAGAGTAGGGTACATGAATCCATATGTACAAAAGTGCTATGGGCAGCCGTAAGTGCCTAAGTGCTGAGAAGTGAAAGTTGTCAGGTTTATGACCTAGAGAGAAGTACATAAATTTGGGAATGCCTCCTGGAGAAGGTGGAAGTAATTCTTTAAAGTAGCATATGACCCTCGAAAAACAACAATCCCAACCAATGCTATTTTTTTGTCTCCTCCATTTCCCGTCCCCAAAAGAGATAAGCATTTTGATAGTAACCCCACCCCCAGCCCCACAGCACTTATGTACCCGTTCTTATACTCTGCCACTTCCCCTATCAGTAATTTTAATGTCTGCCTTCTCCTTTAGTCTGTCTTCTCCTTGTAGGCAGGGATCCTAACTGCTGTTTTGCATTATACACTCCCAAGTGCTTAGTATAGAGCTCTGCACAAAGTGCTCAATAAATGAAATTGACTGATTGATCACAATGGTGAACATCCCAATTTGAATCCAACTGTGATTGGGGAGAATAGGAAGAGATGGTGAGAAAACATCAGAACCCTGCCTCTCTCCCTTCCCTCCCAACATCTCTTCCTACCCTATGTGTTTCCTGTCTTGCACCTCTCTGTTTATTAGGACTGTAAACATTTATTGAGCACCTACTGTTTTCTTTTCACCTCCCTCCTTGACAGAGAGAAGGGAAGGCAGCTTCTGGGCATTGTCATGGAAAATGCCTGATCCCCAAAATGCCAGGTGTCACTCCAGGTGTTTGGGGGAACTGCACAGCTAGGAACTCTTTCATTTTCTTCCACACCTGCATGACATCCAAATCAGATAGTAAGGAATTCTTGTTTGATGCAAGGGTGAATGGACAACCACTAGAAGTTTTTTTTGAGTAATGGGGAGCCATGGATTAAATGTTTTTTAGGAAGCAAAGTGAAATATGGACTGCATTGGGTAGAGACAGGAGGTAGGGAGGTCAGCAAGGAGGCTGATGCATTACTGCAGGATCCCCATTTCAATCAGTGCCTCTCCCCACTTCAGTCTATACTTCACTCTGCTGCCTGGATTATGTTTCTAAAGAAACACTCTGGGCATGTCACCCCCCTCCTCAGAAATCTCCAGTGGTTGCCTATCAACCTTTGTATCAAGGCAAAAATTCTCACTATTGGCTTCAAAGCTCTCCATCACTTTGCCCCCTCCTACTTCACCTCCCTCCTCTCCCACTCCTCAGGTGCTAACCTCCTCACTGTGCCTCGTTCTTGCCTGTCCCACCGTCGACCCCTGGTCCACATCCTACCTCTGACCTGGAATGCCCTTCCTCCTCACATCTTCTAAACTAGCACACTTCCCCCCTTCAAAGCCGTACAGAAAGTTCACATCCTCCAGGAGGCCTTCCCAGACTAAGCCCCCCTTTTCCTCTGCTCCTCCTTCCTTTCCCATCGCCCCAACTCCCTCCCTCTGCTTTTCCTTCCTCCCTGCCCCACGGCACTTGTGTATATATGTACATATTTATTATTCTATTTATTTTATTAATGATGTGTATATATTCTATATATTCTATTTATTTATATTGATGCTACTGATGCCTGTCTACTTGTTTTGTTTTGTTGTCTGTCTCTCACCTTCTAGACTGTGAGCCTGTTGTTGGGGAGGGATTGTCTCTATTTGTTGATGATTTGTACTTTCCAAGTGCTAAGTACAGTGTTCTGCACACAGTAAGTGCTCAATAAATACAATTGAATGAATTAGTGAATCAATCAAAGGCCACCAGAGACAAAGGAAGGAGGTCCTTTAGGTCACAAGTGAACCAGTGAGAGGGCTAGGAATAAAGCTTATCATGTGTATTAACAGGGAGCAAATCTGGTTACTGCATGCTTTCTTAAAAAAAAATAGCTTATAGAGAAGCAGCAAGGTCTAGTGGATGGAGCATTGGCCTGGGAGCCTGAAGGACCGGGATTCTAATCCTGGATCCACCACATGTCTGCTATGTGACCTTGGTAAATCACTGAACTTCTCTGTGTCTCAATTACCTCACTGGTAAAATAAGGATTAAGATTATGAGCCCCATGTGTGGTATGTCCAACCTGATTAGCTTGTATCTGTCCCAGTGCTTAACACATTCCTGGCACATAATAAGTGCATAACAAATATCACATAAAACAAAAACAAAAAAACTTTTTACGAATGAACCTCCATTCATGCTGTCTTCTCTGCTTATGTTGCTAATCACTTCTCTCTGCCCACTGCCATAGTCCTTCTGTTTCCTAACTTGAAAGGACTATTCGTTTACCCTAAAAAGAGCCCAGCCAGATCCAGTAGTTTCCTAGAACATTCCACCATCCTCTAGGGACAACAAGGGAGAGCTGTCTTCATGCGAATGTTGAAATCACAGAAATGAATACAACAAAGTCCTTCCCCTCAGAATGGTATTCTTCTACTCCTGTTACTCTCCCAGGAAGAATATTAAGTTCACAGCATAGGTGACTCAAATAACTGTATTACTAATCAAATGTTATGAGTCACAGTTTTTACTCCCACTCTTTTTTAACTTGAGCATATTTGACAGTAACACAATTGAATATTGCGACAGAATGGATTTCAGTGAAACCCTTGGGCAAGCTTATCTATTGTAGCCAAAGCAATTGTATCTCAGTGGACTGGTATTCCCAGCATAAGATGATTACTCAGTTGGTTGGTTAATTATGGTATTTAGTAAGTGCTTACTATGTGCCAAGCATTGTACTAAGCACTGGGATAGATAGAATTAAATCATACACAGTTTGTGTCACAAATGGGGCTCACAATCTAAGTAGGAGGGAGAACAGGTATTTTATCCCCATTTTGCAGATGAGGAAACTGAGGCACAGAGAAGTTAAGTAGCTTGCCCCAGGTAACACAGCAGGCAAGTGGCAGAGCCAAGATTAGAACCGACTTCTGATCTTGTGGTCTTTCCATTAGGAAACACGGCCTCCAGTGTAAATGCCATTTGGAGCCTATATTATCCACTCTACTTGAGGAAAGTAAGATAAATATCTATATAAAAATGAAACAATGATTGAGATTGATGATCCAACTAATCAAGCACTCTGTTTCTGACAATGGCACCGAAGTTTGTTTCGAAGGCAGAATAATGATTCTTCCTTGAAATCCACTCTGATGATCTTAAGGTACTCCATCAAATAGCCATACTTTTCCCATCTAATAACTCACTAAGGATCTTTCATTCATAAATGTATCAAAATTGGCCTTATTGCAACCCAAAATGGGTTAACTGATAAAGTTTCAATTGGGCTTCAGTTGGACTCTGCAGATTGATTCCCTATCTGCAAGTTAACCATCTTTGGAAACTACATAAACTGTTTCAGGCACTAGAAAGCTAGGGAGCAAAATGAGTGTTTCAGAGTACTTAGGGTTCCAAGAGTGCCTAACTTACAACCCAGTTTCAACTTAGTTATTTAGAGAATTGGGCTCATTGGAGATGTAAAAAAAGTGGGTTTTTTTAAGTGTAAACTTTTTGCACCAAATTGCAATGAAGAGAGACTTTACAAAGGCCCCACTATCTCAGCTGACCTGAAAAAATAAACTGAGAGGTAAGAAGTATTTCATGATTCTCTTGATTGCTACAACAGTGAACCACAGTATGTTGACAGTCTTGTTGGACTATCCTAACAGACTGGAATAAAGGGATTCATGTTAGTTAATAAATCAGTAAACGCCTTATACAGCATGCTCTCTGAGATGCTCTTTTTTTTTTTCTTGTGAAATCCCTTGGCTGTTTTAGAGGTAAGTCTGTTCTAACCAAATAGACATGCACAAAAAATGCAAAGCTGGTTGTTTTTGTCTCAGTGATAGTTACCATTGTCTGACCTGCCAATTGGCTGCCACAAACCAATCTGGGGAACAGGGAGTGTGTCAGCAGAATTGAGATCTGGAAGCAAATCAAGGAGGATATTTGACCACTGCATCCAGTTGCCATTTCCAACCCCACCCCCAAGCCCCCAAAGGAGAGAGCAGGAACTGAAGCAAGGAAGATACAGTATCCTTTTCCCTCTCACCCAGAGACCCAGGAGTCCCTTCTCCATCAGAAGTTCCAGCTTCAGAGAGGCTGGGGGCAATGGCAGGGGAGATAAATGAGTTATGTTTAGCCCATCCCATTCCACAGCTGCTGGAGTAACAAGAGGCTCCAGATCCCCTAATTTACCCTTAATCCCCTTCCTCTAATGAGCCCAACCCTGTCCTTTCTTCCCAGCACTCTCCCTCATCTCCTTCCATTCAACTCCTCCTCATCTCTTGTGCCATTCCCACTCTCCTCCCCCAACCATCATCCCTGTTATCCTATCCCAGCACTGCCCCTCACCCCTTCCTGCTGCACCAGCCCTCATCAGCTCACTCCCATTCGACCCCTTTCCATCTCACAAGCTGTCCCCTCCCTTGCACACTCCCAGCCCAGAGCCTCAGGCAACCTTGGCCTGCAGAATGCCCACTCCAGTACAGGAAAGCATCCCTTCATTCTTGACTGTTCTTGACCCAGTTACCAATCCTCCTCATCATTACTGAAACCTGATTCGCCCTAGATGACACTGTCTCCCCTGCTACTCTCTCTAGAGAGGGCCTCGTCTTCTCCCTCTCCCCAAGACTCACTGGGAAAGGGGAAGAAATGAGCTTCCTTCCCAATGCCACTTTCACGTGATTCCACCTCCCCCACCCCTCTTTTTCCCTTCCTTTGAAGCCCATATCATCCACCTCTACCACCCACTCCAGTTACTCGACATGGTCATCTACTGCCACCCAGGCCCCACCTTCAACTTCCTGAAGTTTTTTAAATCGCTTTCTCCCACTCTTTTGCTCCTTCTCCATCACCAGATTGATCTTTGGGGAGTTCAATATCTATGTGGATGTTCCTGATGACCCTTCCCCTGCTAGTCTGCTATTATTCCTCAGTGGAATTCAGTCAATTGTTCAGTCTCCAGTAGCTTCTTCCCCACTACTTTCAAACGTAATATACCATATCATTGCATAACATAACATACGTTTCAAACATAACATATCACAGCTTATTCCAGGGCTTAGAACAGTGCTTCACACATAGTCAGTGCTGAACAAATGCCATCATTATTATATCATAGAGAAGCACTGTGGCTCAGTGGAAAGAGCACAGGCTTGGAAGTCAGAGGTCGTGGTTTCTAATGCCAGCTCTGCCACTTGTCTGCTGTGTGACCTTGGGCAAGTCACTTAACTTCTCTGTGCCTCAGTTACCTCATCTGTAAAGTGGGGATTAAGATAGGGAGCCCCACGTGGGACAACCTGATCACCTTGTATCCCCCCCAGTGCTTAGAACAGTGCTTTGCACATAGTAAGCACTTAACAAATGCCATAATTATTATTATTATTATCTATGCTATCCTACCAAGGGTCCTCTCCCTTTACCCCACAACTCCCTCCAGTTAGAGCCCCATTTCCCTCCTACCATTCCTCTCCAAACTTCTTGAGCAAGTTATTTATACCACTGTCTCCACTTCCTCTCCTCCAATTTTCTCTTTGACCCCCTCCAATTTGGCGACTGTCCTCTTCCCTCCACAGAAACCACCCTTTCAAAGGTCACAAATGATCTCCTTCTTGTCAAATCCAACAGCCTCTATTCCAGCCAAATCCTTCTCAACCTCTCAGCTTCCTTCGACACTGTCAACCTCCCCCTTCTCCTGGAAACATTATCCAACCTCTGCTTCACTGACACTAACCTCTCCTGGTTCTCCTCATCTCTCTAGCCACTCATTCTCAGTCTCTTTTGCAGGCTCCTCCTCTGCCCACCCCTTAAGTGTGGAAGTCCTTTAAGGCTCAGTTCTGGGTCCCCTTTTATTCTCCACCTACCACCGCTCCCTTGGAGAACTCATCAGCTCCCATGACTATAATGACCAACTCTATGCAGATGATTCCAAAATCTACATCTCCAGCTCTGATTGTTTTCCTTCTCTGTAGTCTCACATTTCCTCCTGCTTTCAGAACATCTCTACTTAGATGTCCCCCCAATACCTCAAACTTAACATGTCATCATTCATACATTCAGTCATATTTATTGATGTCCAAAACAAAACATTCTCACCCAAACCCTGTATTTCCCCTATTTTTACCACCACTGAAGACAGCACCACCACTCTCCCTGTCTCACAGGCTTGTAACTTTGGCATTATGCTCAACTCATCTCTCTCACTCAACCTATATATTCAATCTGTCATCAAGTCCTTTTGGTTCAACCTTTATAACATCACTAAAATCCCCCCTTTCTTCTACCAAAATGCTACCACATTAGTCCAAGCACTTTTCCTAGCCTTGATTACTGCATCAGCCTCCTCACTGGCCTCCTTGCCTCCTGTCTCGTCCCACTCAGTCCATATTTCACCCCGCTGCCCTGATCATTTTTATACAAAATTGTTTGGTCCATGTTACCCCATTCCTCAAGTATCTCCACTCATTGCCCAATCACCATATCAAACAGAAACACCTTACCAATGGCTTTGTAGCTCTCAACACCTTGCCCCTTCCTACCTTACCTCTCTGATTTCCTAGTAAATCCCAGCCCACACAATTCACTTCTCTAATGCCGTCCTACTCACTATATCTTGATCTGATCTATCTTGCCACCATTTCCTTGACCACATCCTGCCATCTGGCCTGGAGCTCTCTCCCTCTTCATATCTGACAGATGATCACTCTCCCCCCCTTCAAAGCTTTATTAAAAAAATCACATCTCCTCTAAGAGGTCTTACCACCCTAAGTCCTCATTTCCCCTACTCTCTCTCCCTTCTGTGCCACCTATGCTCTTGGATCGGTACCCTTTAAGCCCTCGATATTCACCTCACCCTCAGCCCCACAACACTTGTTTACATATCCATAATTTATTTATATTAATGTCTATCTCCCCCTCTAGACTGTAAGCTCCTTGTGGACAGGGAATGTGTCTACCAATGTGCAGTGCTTTGTACACAGTAAGCACTTCAAAAATATAACCGATTGAGTGATTCCTAAGGTAGCATTCAAGGTAGCCCCCTGGATCCCCCATCCCAACCTCAGAAACAGGATTGGACCCTGCAGCCTCAGTTTCTGAGTGGAAAGAAAACTACTTACAGACCAATTTTTGCCTAGACTCATGGGTGACAGGAGAAGTAGGCAGGGGCGGTGAGGGGAGGAAGTATAGGGTTGATGGACCCCTTCTTCATTCTCAGGGATGCCTTTGGACTCTTTTCCAGGGCAGGAAAAATACGACCCAAACATGACTCCCTTGTTATGCTGATTTTGTAGCAGAGTAAAATAAGCCCTTCCACTCAGGAACTGAGGCTGCAGGTAAGGGAGGGATTGCCTAAGTCCCAGGAAGGACTATAATATGGATTCAGATAGTTCTATGAACTCATTCCCAAGATCATAACAATAATAATAATAATAATAATAAATAATTACTAATAATTAACCACTCACTTTGTGCCAAGCACTGTTCTTAGTGCTGAGGTAGATACAAGGAAATGAGGTTGCTCCACGTGGGGCTCACACGTCTTAATCCCATTATTCATATGAGGGAACTGAGACCCAGAGAAGTGAGGTGACTTGCCTAAGGTCACACAGCAGACAAGTGGCAGGGCCAGGATTAGAACTCATGCCTTTCTGACTCCTGCCCCATGCTCTATTCACTACATCATACTGCTTCATAAGATGGAACCCAGGGTTTCTCCCCTCCCCTGCATCCCTAATCTCTAAGACAAGATGACAATTTAGCTTGCTTCCAGCTCAAAGATTAGAGTTATTCTCCTACATTCACTTTACTCTTAGTTCCTTCTTAGTGACAGATTTTTTATGTACTTGATATACCAACTTTTTCTTGTCTCCCAGCTCTCTCACTGAATCCTGCAATACAGATGCTATTCTGTTAAACTCCCTCTCTTTTGAAGTTTCTAGATAATTCTCTAGGTGAAAAGGAATAATCTATTTTCCCAGCTTTGCTTTTTCTGGCATTTCCATTCTCTTAAAGACTCAGGGTCCCCGATGAAGAAGGGCAAGGCTGGGTTTGTATTTGGACATAACTGCAGCATGTAGTCTATAGTTAAATACTTCAGGTTGCTTCTCTTGGTTTGCTAATATGTTTTCATTTCATGCTGAACTACTTTATGCTCCCACCGCTTCTACAATTGTCTCTTTGGGGCATATTGATGGTGTTCCAGGTGTGGAAACAAAGGTACAGAGATTAAATGAACTGGCCAAAATCACAGACATCGTCAGAGGGCAAAGCCAGGCCTAGAAATAAAAGTTCTCCCAAAGATGTTATTAAACTTCAAAAGATGATTAAAATGTTTGCCTCAAGAGTTAGTTTGAAGGAAAGGATAAAAACATCTAAGAAAGTTTTTTTCTTCCTCTCCAAAGGGAGATGTCACTTCAGAATATATACAAACAGGTGTGCCAAGAAGTATCCTCCAAATGATAACCTATTGAGTGTCTATTGTGTGCTGGGCACTAAACTAACCACTTGGGAACGTACAATAGAAACAGTAGACTTGATCCTTCAAGGAGATCACAATCTATGGGGGAGACAGACACTTAAAATGCACATACTGTTTTACTAATACAGAGTAAGAGGACCAAGAAACATTCCTTTACTGTTTACAAAAAAACCCAAGCTTGGCAAGATGAGTCTTCTTGTCAAGTACCATATGCAGTATAACGCTAAAGGGCAAGCTATGTCATTCTCTCAGAGCGAGAAGCAGTGTCACGTATTGGCTACAGCATGAGCCTGGGAGTCGGAAGAACCTGGGTTCTTATCCCTGTTCTGCCACTTGTCTGCTGTGTGATCTTGGGCAAGTCACTTTACTTCTCTGACTCAGTTACTTCATTTGTAAAATGGGGATTAAGACTGTGAGCCCAATGTGGGACAATGAACTCTGTCCAACCTGATTAGCTTGCATCTACTCCAGTGCTTAGTACAGAGCCTGGCACATAGCAAGTGCTTAACACATACCATTTTAAAAAATAAGCTGAACTCTGTATTTATATAAAATCTTACATCTTCAAATAGATTATGTTAAACAAAATTGTGAAGTTAGGGCAGTGACATAAATATTTATACACCCACCTGGTTATGAATATTGCAATTTTGAAGCCATACCTAATTAGTTTAATATATAGCTTTCCTTCAGGTCCAAAGATAACACTCCTATCACTGAGATTTTAATCAGTATATTTCAGTGTGACTGATAAAACCAATGCTTAACTGACAATCCCTCCCACATCATTTTCATATAAAGAGTATTCCTTAATGTCAAGTCATATTTGATTGGCTAGCGGGAGTGCCTTAACATCACTTTTGTTTCCAACTGCTAATATCACAATTTTCTTGAAGCCTTTGTTCCATTAAAGATATCCCCACTTCTAATTATTGTATGCAAGGCGGGGGTGGTCTTATCTTCTGCTGCAGCTTTTCCAGCTGCCCATAACTATGCTACATCTTAAGGGGACTTGCTTAATGGGGTCTTTAAAGCATTCCTCTTGCCCTCTTTGATTCAGTTTCCCCATTTCAGCTCACCACACAGTATTATGGGTATTATGCTGTCACCCTGACTTTCCCATCTCTGTTGACGGCACTACCATCCTTCCCGTCTCACAAGCCCGCAACCTTGGTGTCATCCTCGACTCCGCTCTCTCATTCACCCCTCACATCCAAGCCGTCACCAAAACCTGCCGGTCTCAGCTCCGCAACATTGCCAAGATCCGCCCTTTCCTCTCCATCCAAACTGCTACCCTGCTCATTCAAGCTCTCATCCTATCCCGTCTGGACTACTGCACCAGCCTTCTCTCTGATCTCCCATCCTCGTGTCTCTCTCCACTTCAGTCCATACTTCATGCTGCTGCCCGGATTATCTTTGTCCAGAAACGCTCTGGGCATATTACTCCCCTCCTCAAAAATCTCCAGTGGCTACCAATCAATCTGCGCATCAGGCAGAAACTCCTCACCCTCGGCTTCAAGGCTCTCCATCACCTCGCCCCCTCCTACCTCACCTCCCTTCTCTCCTTCTACTGCCCAGCCCGCAACCTCCACTCCTCCACCACTAATCTCCTCACTGTGCCTCGTTCTCGCCTGTCCCGCCGTCGACCCCCGGCCCACGTCATCCCCCGGGCCTGGAATGCCCTCCCTCTGCCCCTCCGCCAAGCTAGCTCTCTTCCTCCCTTTAAGGCCCTGCTGAGAGCTCACCTCCTCCAGGAGGCCTTCCCAGACTGAGCCCCTTCCTTCCTCTCCCCCTCGTCCCCCTCTCCATCCCCCCATCTTACCTCCTTCCCTTCCCCACAGCACCTGTATATATGTATATATGGTTGTACATATTTATTACTCTATTTATTTATTTATTTATTTTACTTGTACATTTCTATCCTATTTATTTTATTTTGTTGGTATGTTTGGTTCTGTTCTCTGTCTCCCCCATTTAGACTGTGAGCCCACTGTTGGGTAGGGACTGTCTCTATGTGTTGCCAATTTGTACTTCCCAAGCACTTAGTACAGTGCTCTGCACATAGTAAGCGCTCAATAAATACGATTGATTGATTGATTGATTGATTGATTGATCCAGTCTCTTTACTTTTTCACTCGGTGATGGTGTGATACAATGAATTTTGCATCAGTGCAGGTGGACTGACAGTGATACAGGATTTAATTGCTTCTGATTCTGACTTGTTTTTTACACTAAATGAGAATTTCCCAAGTCACTCCAGGGCTTCTTCACCACTCTGTCTCTAATGGCTCTTTCTCCTCCTCCTTCCCAACTCCACCTGTACCTCTGACTCCATCCCCTCCCACCTGTTAAAAACATTGTTTTTCACTCTCCCCTTCTTACTTTCCACTATCTTCAACTCTCACTCTTGAGTGGCTCATTCTCTTTTGCCTTCAAGCACCATCAAGTCTCCCCTATCCCTATCTCTAGATTGATCTCACTGGTCCCTCCATTGCTCTGTCTCTCTGCTCCTTTATCTGTCTTATCCTTTGCACATTAGGTACCTACATATACTTTTTTCTATTCAATTAATTATTCAGCTATTTAATCCTGATATACTTGTACTTCCTGTTTTATCCTTGTTAATAATTATAATAATAATTAATAATAATAATGATGGTATTTGTTAAGTGCTTACTATGTGCCAAGCACTGGTCTAAGTGCTGGGGTAAATACGAGGTCATCAGGTTGTCCCACGTGGAGCTTACAGTCTTAATCCCCATTTTACAGATGAGGTAACTGAGGCACAGAGAAGTTAAGTGACTTGCCCAAAGTCTCACAGCTGACAAGTGGTGGAGCCTAGATTAGAACCCACGACCTCTGACTCCCAAGCCTGTGCTCTTTCCAGTAAGCCCCACTGCTTCTTTTCTTGCAGTTCCAACTTATATGTTTTACTGTTTGCTGTCTACCCCATTTGATTCTAAACCCAAGGAGGGCACTGACCATGTGTCTTGATTCTGCTCCCCTCCCCCAAATTGCTCAGTAGATTGGGTGGCACCTGTGGAACTAGCCAAGAACTAGGATGTGGCAGCCAAGTTAAATCCATCGTCAAGCCGCAAAACTGATTTGAAATCACAATTGCCCCGATTATATCTTCAGGTTGGTCTGAATTTTGATGCCATGTTGGTGTCTGTCTCTGACACTCTTCCAAAGGACATACCAGCCTTTTAGATGAACCTTCTAGGTTATGTGCCTGCCTGTATTAGGGAGCCCCAACCAGAGGTGCAAATGAGGTGGAACAGTCCAAGACAGGGCTCTGGGAAAAGAAGAGGAGCTCATGCCTGTTCTTGCTTGAATGATTAAAAAGCAGATGCTTTTCCCCCTTTATTATGGCTCTGGGCTGTTCCTCACTGACGTATGTGCCAAGGAACAGACTTGAGCCCAACATGGCTCCAGTCTCCATCTAATAATGATAATAACAACAATAATAGTAACTGTGGTATTGTTTAATTAATCAGTCATATTCATTGAGCACTTACTGTGTGAGGGGCTCTGTACTAAGTTCTTGGGAGAGTACAACACAACAACATATTTCCTAATCACAGTGAGCTTACAGTCTAGAGGGGAAGACAGACATTAATATAAATAAGTTATGGATATGTACATAATTGCCGTGAGGCTGGGGTGGTGAATAAAGGGAGCAAGTCAGGGGACACAAAAAAGGTTGGGAAAAGAATAAATTATGGCTTAGTCAGGGAAGGCCTCTTAGAGGAGAGGTGCTTTCAATAAGGTTTTGAAGGTAGGGAGAGTAACTGTTTTGTTGGATATAATAATAATATAATAATGTCATTTATTAAGCGCTTACTATGTGTAAAGCACTGTTCTAAGTGCTGGGGAGGTTACAAGGTGATCAGGTTGTCCCACAGGGGGCTCACAGTCTTAATCCCCATTTTACAGATGAGGTAAATGAGGCACAGAGAAGTTAAGTGACTTGCCCGAAGTCATACAGCTGACATTTGGCAGAGCTGGGATTTGCACCCATGACCTCTGACTCCAAAACCCGTGCTCTTTCCACTGAGCCATGCTGCTTCTCTAGAAAAGGGAGGGCATATGGGCCAAGCACTGTTCTAAATGCTGGAGTAGATACAAGTTACCTGATTATCTTGTATCTACTCCAGCACTTAGAACAGTGTTTGACATAGTGAGTGCTTAACCGGTACCATTAAGAAGCAGGATGGTTTTGCAAATAGAGCACAGAGCTGGGAGTCAGAAGGACTGGGTTCTAATTTTGGCTCTGCCACATCTGCTGTGTGACCTTGGGCAAGTCATTTTGCACCTCTGTTCCTCAGTTCCTTCATCTGTAAAATAATAATGATGGCATTTATTAAGCGCTTACTATGTGCAAAGCACTGTTCTAAGCGCTTAAGACTATGAGTCCCATTTGGGGCAGGGACAGTGCCCAACCTGACTAGCTTGTATCTACCCCAGTGCTTAGTACAGTGCCTGGCACATAGTAAATGCTTAACAAATGCCACAATTATTATTTTAAAAAAATCAGGTCCGACATCCCTGACCCAAATGGGACTAACAGTTGAAATATGAGAGAGAGAGAGAGAGAGAGAAAGTGAGAGAATGGCCTAGTAGCATGACCTAGTGGAAAAAGCACAGTCCTGAGGGTCAGAGGGCCTGTGTTCTGAACCTGGCTCCACCAGTAACACGTGTCTCAGTTGCCTTATTTGCAAAATGAGGATTAAAATCCTGTTCTCCCTCCTACTTACATTGGGAGTCCCCCAGGTCTGCCTGGCCTGATTATATTGTATCTACCCCAGTTCATGGCACATAGTAAGTACTTTGTACATACCACAACCATTATTATTTTACCAGGTGAGGAAATTGAGGTACAGAGAAGTGACTTGCCCAAGGTCACCCATCAGGCAAGTGGTAAGACCATGAGTCTTCCAAAACGCATTTTCATACTTGAATATGTCTTAAATTACTAGAGTTCAGGCAATGTCCATGTATAAACATACAGTTTTGAGAAATGAAAACATAACCTTCAGTTGTCATTGAAATCATCCCATTTATGACCCTTCATTTAATTTTCATGCCAAACCCCAAAACAAAAGGACCAGATTTGAATCATATCTGCCTGCCATTCTTTCCTAATTAAGTTAGTGTAGTATACAGGTCCAGACTCAGTAGCTGACTTTTCTTGACATGAAGAAAAATGAACTAAGGGAATTGGAGCCTTAAATAAATTAGCAGTAATTGGTCTCCATTGGAAACTTGGTGAGCTGGGCAGTGGCTTTGAAACAGCAGTTAAAGGAGTGAGGGCTTAGTCTGGAAGGGAATGAAACAGCCCTAAAACCTCTACCAAAAGTAGCTGCTCAAGAACAAACCCAAACTTGCCTGGTGAATAAGTGATAAGCAGATTAAGCATGAGGGATGCTTAAGACCTAAGGTGAAGAAATTTTAAACGAGCTCCCTTCTTTTCTCATCTCCTTCAGGCATGGGCCAAGCCTGCCATGCAAGTCCTCTCATGCTGCTGATGGTATTTAAAAACCACCACCCCAAAGTATAGCCTAGTGCAAAAAAAGAGCTTGACAGAGAGTTGAGAAACTCAAATTATGATCCTACCTTTGTCACAAGCTACCTATGTGGCCCTGGGGGAGTCACGCTTACTCTGAATGCCTCACTTGGCCCATCTAAAAAATAATACCTGCTCCTATAAATCTCCCAGGACAAATGGAGATGATAGATAGGAAGGGCTTTACCATGCTAGAAGAGAGGAGCTGTACAAATTCCAGAGGGTATTATTATTCAATCATTATAATGAAGAAAACTACTCCTTAACATCCAAGACTCACCACGCCCTCCTTAGGTACCATAATTCTTTTATACCCAGTTAGCAGGAAAGCCTGAGGTCTCCCCATCCCAGAATATGTTCAGTCAGTCAGTCAAGCAATGGTATTTATCAAGGGCTTAATGTGTGCAGAGAACTGTACTAAGTGCTTGGGAAACCACAATACAACCAAGTATTGTGCAGCCCCTGCCCACAAGGAACTGACAGTCTACAGGAGGAGAGAGAAAATAAAATAGATTATGAATAGGGAAAACAATATAGGGTAAGAATATTCACATAAGTTCCGTGGGGCTGGGGTGAATATCAAAATGTTTAAGGGGTTACATGACCACATACGTAGTTGACACAGATGGGAGGGTGGGAAGGTGGAAATAAAGGTCTTGGCCTGGGAAAGCATCTTGGAGGAAATGTGATTTTAGGAGGGTTTTGAAGGTAGGGAGAGTGGAGGGCACCTAGGAGGGCTGTTGCTTGCTCTTTTAAATGGCTTTGGTAGAGAAGAAAAAGTGTAAAGTGCCCTATAAAAGAATTCCAAACTCCCTTTCAGAGAGGAGATATAGCACAGCCTTGCAGTTTCTAGTCATCACCTGGGGAGTGGGGGAGAACCTGGATTGTCTCGAATGGCATTTTTGGAGTTGTGTGCCAGGCGTCAACATTCACCTTGTTGAGGCTTCAATGTTCAGCATTCAACATTCAGCGTCAGGCTTCACTGACACTGTCCTCTCCTGGTTCTCCTCCTATGTCTCTGGCTGCTCATTCTGTCTCTTTCATGGTCTCCTCAACTACCTCCCACTCCATAACTCAGGTGGTCCCTCAAGGTTCAGTTTTGGGTCCCCTTCTATTATCCACCTACACTCATTCCCTTGGCTGTGCCCTCTCCTACCTCATCTCACTACTGTCTTACTACAACCCAGCCTGTGTACTTCACTCCCCTGATGCTAACCTCACTGTACCTCGATCTCATCTATATCACCACCAACGTCTCACCCATATCCTACTTCTGGCCTGGAATGCCCTCCCTCCTTGTATCCAACAGGCAATTACTCTCTCCTTTCAAAGCCTTGTTAAAGGTACATCTCTTCAAAGAGTACTTCCCTGACTAAGACCTCCTTTCCTCTTATCCCTCTCCCTCTGCGTCACCCTGACTTGCTCCTTTCACTCACCCCCACCTCCCAGCCCCACAGCACTTATGTGCATATCTATAATTTATTTATAATAATGTTTGTCTCCCCCCCTAAACTGTAAGCTCATTGTGGGCAGGGAATCTGTCTGCTTATTGTTATATTGTACTCTCCAAAGCACTTAGTACAGTGCTTTGCACAAAGAACGGGCTCAATAAATATGATTAAGGAATGAATGTTTAAACAGAAACCTGGGTAATTTCCTGCCTATGTTTTGGGACTGGAGACTACAAGCCTATTGTGAGCAGGGAATGTGACTGTTTATTGCTGTATTGTACTCTACCAAGTGCTTAATACAATACTTTGCAAATAGTAAGCACTTAATGAATACGACTAAATTAATAAATGACTGCAGCTGACCCTACAATGAGTAATGGATCTTTCTCCTACCAGAGTTTGCAGATTTGACCCAGATCATAGTGACCTGGAACCCCAGAGGAGGGACTCTCCTGGCCTCTTTCTCAGGTCAAGATTTTGAGTCATGACCAGATCTTGATGATGACAATGTGTTGTCTCTTAAATCACCCATATTTCATTATATTTTAGATCATCTGTTAGGGTAGTAAGGGATAATAGGGATTTTTCTCCCGAGTAAGAGGTGCCAGTAGGTCAGAATGGTCCAGCACGTAGTTCTGATCAAACGAGTGCTGGGATGACTGTTCTGAAATGAATGATTAAGAAACGTTGAGCTTTTCTGTCACTGAGTTCCACAGCTACAACAGAATGCACTCTGACCCAGAAGAATGGCATAAAGGCTCTCAAGAGAATGGGGGCACAAGTGCAGAAATCCCAGTGGCACCGGCACTCCTGGGTAGAGGGCTGGTAGTTAGTTGAGGGGGCAACATATGACCTGAGCTGCAGTGTGTCCAGCAGGGTTTTATGTGGTGAGTCGGGGACATGGAGGCCACTCTGAGTGGGGGAAAGGAAGAAAGCCAGCTGGCCATCATTCATCCTCTCAATTGCATTTATTGAGCACTTACTGTGTGCAGAGCACTGTACTAAGCACTAGGGAGAGTATAGCAATAGGACACATTCCCTGCCCATGATGAGCTTACAGTCTAGAGGGGGAGACAGACATTGATATAAATAAATAAAATTATAGATATGTACATAAGTGTTGGACTGGAAGAGGGGATGAATAAAGGGAGCAAGTCGGGGTGACACAGAAGGGAGTGGAAGAAGAGGAAAAGAGGGCTTAGTCAGGGAAGGCCTCTTCGAAGAGATGTGCCTTCAAAAAGGCTTTGAAGGTTGAGGGGAGAGTAACTGTCTGTCAAATATGAAAAGGGAGGGCGTTCCAAGCCAGAGGAAGGACATGAGCGAGAGAGAGATAGACAAGACCAAGGTATGGTGAGAAGGTTAGCATTAAAGGTGCATGGAACACTGCACTAAGAACTTGGGAGAGTACAATACAACAGAATTGATAGACACATTCACTGCTTACAGGGAGTTTACAATCTAGAGGGGCAAACAGATATTGAGATAAATTACAAATATATACAAAGGTTGTGGTGAGGATGGGGTAAATATCATGTATACCAACCCTTTATCCAGCTATTGGCAAGTAGGTGGCATGTGAAGGGGGCTGAGGACAGTGGCAAGCCCAGTGGCAGGTTCCATGTGGATTGATGGTGACAGCAGGCAGGCTGTGTGCCAGGAAAAGAATCACATCTGCTCTTGGCCCAGCTGCCCAGTGCTGGACATTAGAGGTGGCTGGTGAAGGGGAGGAGGAACATGAGACAGATGGTAACAACACAGATGTCAGTGTACCTCTACCCCTACAATATTCAGAGAACTAAAGTAGGAGCTTGGGAAAGTGATAAAGACCCTCTCCTGAGGGTTCTTTGTCTCAGCCTCCTAGCTCCCCACCTCTGAGCTTTGAAATGCATAAGAATAAGGGTAAGAAAAATGATTTACTTTACCCAAATAATCCTGACCCTATAGTACAAGCACCTAGTACAGTGTTCTCTCTGCACACAGTAAGAGCTCAATAACAACCATTGATTGATGCCGCTCCTAGCACCTTGGATGGCATAACCTTAGATGAACCACTGTGACTTAATCTCTTCCAAAAGAAAGGAACATATAAAAACATGTAGACTGAGGAAGACAAGACAAGCTTTAGAGTAAGTTCCTTGAAGTCAGGGACATATCTTCTTAAAATAATTTTTGTACTAACACTTTTAGATGTTGTTCATAATTATATTCAGAGATCCAAAAGTGGGGAGTGAAACCACAATTTGAGTAGGGTATTTATTTATTTCTGTTCCACAACCAGCCGAAGGTGTCTTTGCTGCTACTCCATCTGGGGAGCAAAATCTGTTCTCCACTTTCAATCTTTTAAGGGCTCTTCCTTGGTTCCTTTCAAATCACTTCTTCAGTCCCTCAGTCTATCTCCTCTTTTAAAAGGCCTCCAAATCTTGCAATCCTGTTTCTTGTGAACTTAATCTTATGTGGTTCCCAGGAGAGCAGCAAAGGCTAGGCAAAGTAGAACAGTAAATTTCCGTCACAGTTGACAGCAATACAGAGTTTAATCGAATAAATTATTAAGGAGTTTGTCGACTATATAAATATGGGGAGGAGATATATTGTCTTCCCTCTTCCCACCAAAAAAGAAACCAAATAAACCCTGTAATATATGACAAACAGATGTTTAATTTTTTTCAATTAGTATTTATGGACTAGCCTTTGCAGAATTTCTTGCTGCTTTAGATAAATGTTTTCATTTTCCCAGGGCAAACTTCATTTGTTCATCAAATTCTGTACATTTTCTCTGTATTTGTGATCTCCCTGATGCTCTGCAGAAAGCCAAGCAGAGGGAAGAATAAACCCTTGTCCATCTGATGAAAGCATGCTTCTGAAATATGGAATCCTTCCAGAATGCTTCTTCCAAAACATCCCTTCCTCCTACCCCATTCCCTTTTGAAAAAATATTTACACTGAGGGAAGTCTGAATGCAGTTTCTGTTCTAAGAGGGCTAGGAGGCTAGCCACTCAGCTGAAAAGCTCTGGACTAAAATAGGGAACTAAGCAAGGGCACTTCCCTCAAGGAAATAATTTAAACTCTTCTAAAGTACCTTTCTGAAAAAATCTGATGGAAAAAAACCATCCTCCTGAAGTTCTCTTCTAAGAAGTTTCAGAAGAAAAAGGATAATTTGGGTTGTACAGATCCAGGCATTGCTTGTATACTGTTGGGGCTGAATTGGAGTGTTGCCGTTTTGGAAGTTTTAAATTCATTTCATGACCATCTGGGTTGTTTAAGATTTCAGAATATTTATCCAGAGTTCTCTACCTTATCTTTTCCCACCTCCCACTGGACCCCAATCTACATTTTATATTCCAGACAAAATTGCTGTCTCTTAGACTTTCTCCAAACTGATCCCCGCTCTCCTGTCTCCTTGCCTAAATGTCCCAACTTATTCCATATTAATAGCACAACCCACTGCTTCCAGGCTCCCTCCCTTCTTAAACTGTGGCAATAATGCTCACCTCATCAACAAGCTTTCCACTCCCTAATCCACAAATATTTCTCCCTTTCAACTCACTCTCATAGACACTGTATTTACAGGTCACCTCTTATGTTGCTTATAGGGTTGCCCTTCTTGTGTCCTGTACCACATAGACTACAAACTCCTTGAAGGGAGTAACAGATACAAGAGCCTAGTTCAGGGCTTTTCACTCTGTGGGCATTCAAATATTTGTTACCTGGTTAAGTTAAAATTTCTAATACTCGTGGCATTGCCACACAAAACATAGCAGTCTTTCTACTTTTTATCCTCCACCTCCAGTTCCTGTGGAAACTAGCACTTAATTAAATCTGTATTCTTTCATGTGACTGTGAGTCCCCAGTGGGGCAGAGACTGTGTCTGACTTGATTAACTTGTATCTACCTCAGCACTTAAAACAGGGCCTGACACAAATAAGCACTTAACAAATAACATAATTATTATGTGAAGAGAAATAAACAGGATTCAGGTGCAAGTTCCTCTGTGTCTTAGAATTCCTTTTAACCCTTCCTCTCCAAATTTCCTTATGATCCACCAACCCTTCCTACAGTCAGATCCAATCATATTGCACTGAGGGATAGGGAAGAGAGAGGATTGTGAGGAGAAACTGGAAATGGGGTTGCATTTATTGGCATTGGTAACTTATGGCAATGATTTTGCAAAATAATCTCCTGGAGGCAAAGTAGAAACAATTCTCAGGGGCATACTGGTAAGGGTAGAGGAAAAAACATATGTATCAATGGTTTACACTGTAAAATGGGGCAGTAAGGATAAGAGACAAACAAGATGTAGCTGGAAGCTTAGCGAACTAAATTCTAAAGTTCCAGGGTAAAAGAAATCTAATAGTTATTGAAACTGCATCTAGGAGATGTGTCTCTAGTAATGGGAGAGGGAGGGTGCAGAGGAAGAAAAGACGAGAAGCAAAAATCAAGAGTTGATGCTGGAGATCTGGAGAGGTGATCAAGCCAGAGTAAATCCCCAGATGGTAGGGAGAATGAGCTCAGGAACCAGAAAAGTGAATAAATACTATTCAGACAGTATAAAGAAAGTGGAATAAAGACAAAAGCAGAAAAAGAGAGCAAGATGTTTCCACCAATATTGGTCAAATATTCAGTTTCTCCTTCCTACTAGAAAAAAAGTGTTGAAGTTGAATCTACACACTATTGTTTACAAAAGGAAAGTGAAAAATTAGTCATAAAAATTCAGAAAGTTTCAAAAATGAGATTTCTGTACAATGATAAAATTGTGGTTTCTACAACACTACATTTCAATCACACTGTACACCTTATTTTACGGTAGATTTGAAAACCACATAAAGGAAGGTCATCATGATGATAAATAGAAAAATAGAATAATTTTACAAGAAACATCACATAAGCATTTCCTCCCAGTTGAAGGCTTAATTTTGTAGCATAGAACTTGCATTTCAATTACTGGTTCATGTCTGTTTTTGAAACAAAACCAGCTAAAGAAATATTCCAATAAAAAAGAGCCTCATGAGTATTTCACTGAAAGGTATTCAACTAAGAGCAGCGTGACCTGGTGGAAAGATCACAGACCTGGGCATCAGAAAGCCTCGGTTCTAATGCCAGCTCTCCCAATTGGTTGCTGTGCAACCTTGGGTAAGTCATTTAAGTTCTCTGTGCCTCAGTTTCCCTAACTGTAAAATGATTCAATACCTTTTTTCCTCCAACTTAGACTTTGAGCTCCATGTGGGATTGGGTCCAATGTCTATCTATCCCCGCACTTGACACACAGTATGCATGTAAATATTATATTTATTTATAAATATTATAACAACAGTAATCCTCAACCAAGTTAATCTACCTATCGTTAAAATAGTGACCCACGAAGAGACTGGTTGCCTTGTAGGATGGAGTCTCTTGTCCAGAACAGTAGATGAATCTTGATCTGGAAAATCAGGGCCAAGAACCTGTGCATGTGAATTGATTTTAATGATGGTGGTTCCATTCCACTAAGGGGATAAAGTGCAATGAGCAAATAGGCAGGCAGGGACAGTTAACAATAATGATGGTATTTGTTAAACACTTACTATGTGTCAAGTACTGTTGTAAGCACTGGGGTAGATACAGAATCATCAGGTTGGACACAGTCCCTGGCCCACATAAGGCTCACAGTATTAATCACCATTTTACAGATGAGGTAACTGAGGCACAGGTGTGACTTATCCAAGGTCACACAGCAGACAAGTGGCAGAGCCAGAATTAGAACCCATGTCCTTCTGACTCCCAGGCTTGTGCTGTTATCCACTAGCCCATGCAGCACATTACACAGGGCCCACAGAGGTTTTTGATGGGTAGGACCATTTAAAGTCAACATAAACTCAACATAGTGCCGCAGCTGTGCAGTGGTGCCATAATTTAGTAGCTTCTATGGTCTCTGACACCCATGTTAGCCAGATTTTCTTTAGGATTCTTGCTGGACCAGTAGACTTTCTGGAATGACCTGGTGGTTCTTCAGTCAGAAACCTTTGCCTCTGATGACTTAGCCCTTGCAGGCACTCTTCTGCTTGCAGAGCTGGGACTTGAACCAGATCTTCCTGATTCCCTTTCTTTTGGACCCAATGCTGATGTTCTTTCCAATGGAACAATAGGAGGGCTGTCTTCTTGGGATTTTCCAAAAAGCTCTGCTCCAATCAATCAATCCTATTTATTGAGCTCTCACTGTGCACAGAGCACTGTACTAAGCACCTTTGAGAGTACAGCAAAGCAATATAACACACACATTCCCTGTCTACAATGAGCTTATAGTCTAGAGGGGGAGACAGACATTAATATAAATAAATTACAGAGATATACATAAGTGCTGTGGCGCTGAGAGAGGGAAGGATAAAGGGAAAAAATCAGGGTGACACAGAAGGGAGTGGAAGAAGAGGAAATGAGGGCTCAGTCAGGGAAGGGCTGTTTTAGAAAGTGTGTCTTCAATAAGGTGTTTAAAGTGGTGAGAGTAATTGTCTTTTAGATATGAAAAGAGAAGGCATTCCAAGCCAGAGGCATAATGTGGGCAAGAGGTCAGTAACGAAATAGATGAGATCAAGGAACAATGAGTAGGTTGACACTAGAGGAGCAAAGTATGTGGGCTGCGCTGTAGTAGGAGAGTAGCAAGGTGAAGAAGGATGCGGGCAAGTTGATCTGAGTGCTTTTAACTGCTTTGTGGCAGTCATTGTGAATGCCATAGTTTCCAAGAAGCTGCTTGTCCATATTTGTAGGACAGTACCATCTTCTCCTTTATCAGAAAAAAATAAAGGATGATTGCAACCCCAAAGTCACGAGGCAATCTGCTGTGACCCTGGAGTTAGAGGATTATATACCAGTTTAAAAATTTAGGTTTAGGGGAGACACGTTACCCATTGCAAATTTGAACCCAGGTCCTCTGACTCCCAGGAATGTCTTTGTAGGAATGATGCCTGCTTATTTTGTGTGCTAATTACAGGGTTAATAGGAAAATGCTATTGCTACAATATGATTTGCATCACTCTCTCCTACTTTCCCTCAATTCATAACTTACTAAATACATTCTTGGAGGCAAGGCAATCAAGTGGGTCAGTATTCCTAGACACCAGTTCAATACTATCAGTGGTTTAGTGTGACCCAAGATGTTACTACAGTGCTCTCCACACAAGAAGGGCTCACTAAATACCACTGATGGATTAGTTTAGGCCTCATTCTTCCATTCTGCCCCTCCAAGCCCTCCTCTCCTTTTTTAGAGGGGCAAAGCTAGGACTAATTTTCCCACTGGATTGGTTTGGCTGAAAAATCCACAGAATAAGCACCAGTTAATGCTCAGCATCAAGAACCCCTTGGTCAAGATTGAGGGGAAAACAGTTGACAGCCCAGTCCAAAGAAGGGGTGAGTCTCACTCTCAGTGAAGTCTGGCCCAGGGAGGGGTCTGGCAGAAGGCTGGGAGGGTTTATCCTCACAGTTTCACTGTTGTTTTTGTATCTGACTTGATTGGAAACAGCTGGAAAAATCAGAAAACTTGAGTAATCTCTCTGATTATGCAGAAGGAAAGTATTTTTGCAATGACATAGCCACTACTTACCATCCTGGTTTCTCTCAGGCAATCAATCAATCAATCAATCAATCGTATTTATTGAGCGCTTACTATGTGCAGAGCACTGTACTAAGCGCTTGGGAAGTACAAATTGGCATCACATAGAGACAGTCCCTACCCGATAGTGGGCTCACAGTCCAAAAGGGGGAGACAGAGAACAGAACCAAACATACCAACAAAATAAAATAAGTAGGATAGAAATGTACAAGTAAAATAAATAAATAAATAAATAAATAAACAGAGTAATAAATATGTACAACCATATATACATATATACAGGTGCTGTGGGGAGGGGAAGGCGGTAAGGCGGGGGGATGGAGAGGGGGACGAGGGGGAGAGGAAAGAAGGGGCTCAATCTGGGAAGGCCTCCTGGAGGAGGTGAGCTCTCAGCAGGGCCTTGAAGGGAGGAAGAGAGCTAGCTTGGCGGATGGGCAGAGGGAGGGCATTCCAGGCCCGGGGGATGACGTGGGCCAGGGGTCGATGGCGGGACAGGCGAGAGCGAGGTACAGTGAGGAGATTAGTGGTGGAGGAGCGGAGGGTGCGGGCTGGGCAGTAGAAGGAGAGAAGGGAGGTGAGGTAGGAGGGGGGCGAGGTGATGGAGAGCCTTGAAGCCCAGGGTGAGGAGTTTCTGCCTGATGCGCAGATTGATCGGTAGCCATTGGAGGTTTTTGAGGAGGGGAGTGATATGTCCAGAGCGTTTCTGGACAAAGATAATCCGGGCAGCAGCATGAAGTATGGATTGAAGTGGAGAGAGACACGAGGATGGGAGATCAGAGAGAAGGCTAGTGCAGTAGTCCAGACGGGATAGGATGAGAGCTTGAATTAGCAGGGTAGCGGTTTGGATGGAGAGGAAAGAGCGGATCTTGGCAATGTTGCGGAGCTGAGACCGGCAGGTTTTGGTGACGGCTTGGATGTGAGGGGTGAATGAGAGAGCGGAGTCGAGGATGACACCAAGGTTGCGGGCTTGTGAGACGGGAAGGATGGTAGTGCCGTCAACAGAGATGGGAAAGTCAGGGAGAGGACAAGGTTTGGGAGGGAAGACAAGGAGCTCAGTCTTCGACATGTTGAGCTTTAGGTGGCGGGCGGACATCCAGATGGAGATGTCCTAGGCAGTGGAATGATCTGCTTTTGACTCAGTCACAAGCCCAAATTCAACATTCATTTAAGGGCATTTGTTTAGCACTGCTGCTCTAACACTATTAATGTTATAGGACTGGACAATTTACAACATCTATTTTGAAAATATTTTCAGAAATTATTCATGCTAATATGAACTTCTTGGGAATCAAGATGAATGAGGTCTAATTTTATTAAACATTTCCCCTCCTTAGAATTTTCATTTTTACATTGATTCTGCAATTCATTTTGCATAAATTTCCACTGAGTTAGCATTACTACCAATGACATTATTGATCTATTTTATTACTGCTAGAGAATTATCCTAGGTTAATGGAGCAAAGAATTGGGTTTCTAAAAATATGGGTTTTAGTCCTACTTAAGCTATGAAATGACTCTAGAAGAGTCATTTATTAGTTCTTCCTCTGTTTCCCCGAGTAGTGTATTAAAAATGGTGGGTGGTCCTAGACCATCTTGTCACTCCAAAGACCATAGCTCTCTTCACCATGCCCCACTCCCAAATCCCATCGCCAAGCTTGGTGAGCCGGAAGTGTTTGAGTGGGAAGCTGGTGATGTAATTTTCCAGGCTGACTCTCTGAAGTGCAGGCCAGGACAAATAGGCAATGTAGTATCACATACTGAAATTCATGGGTAGTGAAGGAAAAATCCCCTTTCAGGGTCACACTTGGAGAGTTCCCAGTACTCTATCAGTCTTGACTATAGAAAGGAGAGTCAGGCAGAGGCATATACATTCTATTCTTATTCCTATTCCATCCCGCCATCGACCCCCAGCCCACGTTCTCCCCCTGGCCTTGAATGCCCTCCCTCCGCATATCTGCCAAGCTAGCTCTCTTCCTCCCTTCAAAGCCCTACTGAGAGCTCACCTCCTCCAAGAGGCCTTCCCAGACTGAGCCCCTTTTTTCTTCTCCTCCTCCCCCACCACCTCCTTCCCCTTCCCACAGCACCTGTATATATGTATGTACAGATTTATTACTATATTTATTTTACTTGTACATATTTACTATTCTATTTATTTTGTTAATGATGTGCATTTAGCTTTAATTCTATTTATTCTGATGACACCCATCCACATGTTTTGTTTTGTTGTCTGTCTCTCCCTTCTAGACTGTGAGCCCATTGTTGGGTAGGGACCATCTCTACATGTCTCCAACTTGTACTTCCCAAGCACTTAGTACAGTGCTCTGCACACAGTAAGCACTCAATATATACAATTGAATGAATGAACGAATATTCCTAGCTTGGGCAGTGGCTAGCGAGTGGAAGGCAATCTGCTACAAGTCAAAACTCACCTGTGCTGGGCAGCAGCGGCATGGGAGAGAATCAAGGTTGAAGACTCAAGTTTACTGCGTGGAAAGAGGCAAATGATAAGCCACTTCTGTATTTTTACCAAGAAAACTCTATGGATAAGCTACCAGAACAATTGCAGATGGAAGTAGGGCATTCTGGGGGAGACGCATCCATGACATTGCTATGGGTTGACGACTACTCGACGGCATAAGACAAGACAAGAAGGAAAAATGTGCTGCCCACTAAGCCAAGGTCTAGTTGGGGATCCATGAGTCTTCCACTATTTCCCCTAACCTATTTAAAGGTCTGTCTCCCCTGATGTCCTGTAAGCTCCTTGTGGGCAGGGATCTTGTCCACCAAACTCT
Organism: Tachyglossus aculeatus; assembly: GCF_015852505.1. NCBI lineage: Eukaryota > Metazoa > Chordata > Mammalia > Monotremata > Tachyglossidae > Tachyglossus > Tachyglossus aculeatus. Next base: position 77,989,100 of record NC_052070.1, read on the forward strand.
GTTGTAATGTACTTTCCCAAACAGTACAGTGCTGGCACACAATGAGCACTCAATAAATACCACTGATTGATCAATCACATTTAGCCAAGTCAGATACGCTACCAGTCCTTATTTTGTTCAGAGCTGATTCTAGCCATGGTTAAAGCCAACAATGTTTCTGCGTCAGAAACCTTGAGAGTGGATACAAATCTCTCTACTCTGGATTTCACAAGTTGATTGGGTTGATATGGCCTCACCGTACTTTGCATTCAGTGCATTTACCTTTGAAAACCCTACTCAAAACACCAGAATATGGGAGGTGATGAAAATAATTCCTTTTTCTTCTTGTCCACAGGAGTCGCCATTTCTAAGAAAATTCTAATTTTGCAAACTAAGTTTTTTCATTTGCAGTTTTTTGTTTTTGAATTTCCTCTCAAAAGGAACCTTAGGGTATCTGAGAGCATTACATCAAGAATAAACTTCATTCTTTTTGTCCCATTATATGAGTCACAGAGCTGGCCAAAAAAGTCCAATCTCATAGAAAAATAATTTCAAGGAGAAAGCTGAGACTGCTCTATCTCTGTTGTACCAATGGTCACCAAAATAGACGTATTCTAAAAACATGACCTTATGAGATGGCTTCTTGTTTTATTTATTTCCTAACCCTGGTTTCTAGTCAAAGCTGAAAGAGATAATCACCAGCATGCATTGCTTGCAGGAGGAATGGCAGAGAAGAGTTCAGCATGACAAGCTTTCTTCCCAAGTATTTGAAAAGACAAAAACCATGTGCAGTATACTGTTACACTCATTTGTTTTCTTTATACATCACACTGTTCCCAGTTTGGGCCACAAGATTACAGTTACTTTGAACACTATATCAAATGAACAGGAAACCTGAAATTGCAAGGCAGTTTCTCTAGTTCTTGGATATACATATTTCCAGAGTATCTAGGCAGGAATTTGGGTCTTCTTCCAATCACAGATAGGCTGATTTGCCTGTACAGCATTTTTTTTGATGGGAGGAGGAGAGGAAAAGGGGATTTTTCCAGTTGACCCAACTAAAACTTGGTTATGTGAGACAATGATTGCAATGTTTTGTTTTTCATTTTTTGAGGGAAAACTTATTGTTCTTGTTCATTAATTTTTACTCAACATAGAACTAGAAGCGTTTTCCAGAAGTTGCCTAATTCATCTCTCAGTCTCCAAATCTAAATCATACATCTTTTGTAGTAGGTTAAAGCAAAATAAAATATCTTGAAAAGAGTAAACATGGATCTCATTATGCTATCTTGTGTGGCATAATCCCCTTCTACTAAATGTACTTAGTAAAAGGTCTTCTATTCTCCTTGTGATGTTTCAGAAAAATAAAACTTCACTGTTACTCATGCAGAACCAAAGTTCAGGAGTTTGTGAGATACTACATGGGCAGTTGAACAAATGTAACAGCTAATGGTAAACATGTGCAACATACTCATACTCAAACATACTCAAAGTTATTACAGCTACATCACCATAGAAGCAAATGGGATAGTTGCCACTGGAACTGTAGCCAAAGTTCCAAAACAGAAATTGTTCTCCTTCAAATTTTCCTAAATTCTATTTTTTTCCCCTTAAGATCTTGGGAACTAAAATCTTTCCTTGAAAAAACATTCAATGTCCCTCAAAGCAAACTCAGTGTTAAAGTTAGTCAAGGCAGTAAAGTCTCTTTTGCCATCAGATCTAACTCACTCAGAATCAACAACAGAAAACTAAGCTTGACTTCAGATATTAACTCAAACAGCTTTTACAGGTTTAGACCTCATGGTGAAATCTGACTTGCAAGATTACTAGATACAAATGCATTCTTTGTTTATGGAAATATACCCTTTACTCAGCAGTTTCAAGTAAAAAACAACCCTTGAATATAAAATCTCTACATCTGAGACTGATTTCAATGCTCACTGCTTTGTTGGAACCAAGCTTCATTTTCTAATTATACACACACTGGGGAGAATAGGGGAATGCCAAGCTTCTGTTTCAAAACTTCAGCGAGTTACTTTAGACTAGGCCAAATTCTTACCTCAGACATACCCATTCAATGACTCACAATCCTGAACAGACAGCAGAAATACTGTGAGAAGTACCACACAAAATTTTCAATGCTTTCCCCCATTCTATTCGCAAGCCCGGAGCTCTCCTAAATCACCTTCCCACCAGGCCTCTACCTTCTCCATTCACTTAACTCCATTCACCTGCTAAGCCTATCCTGCCTCCTGAGTGGCTTAAACTCCCTTTTCAATGTAACAAGCTAACTCAACAGCTTTTCTCCTGCTGTGTACATAGTCTCTTCCAATAAAGCCACTTCCTGTGCTTGGAGGGGGAAATAAATTGGACTATCGCCACATGAAGTTAGAGAGAAATTGAAATCATTGAGGAAATAAACTTCCCTGTAGTTGCTGCACAGACCAAAGGATTGAAAGGATTTGAAATTGCAAAAGGGCAAAAGCACGTTTAAGTTACTAGGCATCACTGTAGATCAAATCAATTCTTTTCCAATGACCTCATTCTTCCAAGTCATTTTCATCCTTATTTTTCCAAGTGGAAAACAAAATACTTAGAGCTCTATATATTTATGAATCATTGTTCACCTTAGAATGCTCCACTCTTTGACAAATTATATATGAAGTTATGTGAATGATTATCCACTAGTCTAGGAACACTATGCTTGGCAGGGAGGAAGGAGGGTGCTACAAGGGGTCACTTTTCTAGCGACAGAACAGGGTAGACTGACTGCTCGAGACAAGTAATCAAATCAATCGATGCTATTTATTAAGCACTTACTGTGTGCGGAACACTGTACTAAGTACTTGGGAGAATACAATAAAATAGAGTTGGTAGGCACATTCCCTGCCCACAAGGAGCTTACAGTATAGAGGGAAGACTAATGTTAAAATAAATTATGGATATGAACATAATTGCTAAGGGAATATGAAATCATTCAATCTATAATATTTATTGAGCTTTTTCTGCATGCAATGCACTGTAATAACTATTTGGACAAGTGAAATAGAGCTGGTAGACATGAACCCTGCCCTCAAGGAGCTTTCACTGAAGTTACAGCCAGCATTGGCATTATACTGTGCTCACTCTACTTGTAGATAGGTCTTTACAGTGTTTCCCCCGCCCCCCTGCCTGGCTCCTCGCTTGTTGCACCTGCTGCCCCTGGGGGAACAAAACTGGCAGGGATGAGAGAGTGCATGGAGCACTGCCCAAACCACTAGCACTACAATCAATCCCTTCTCACAGCTTCTTGGTCTTCATGACCGAGGCTCCTCCATCCTTTATGACATGATTCCATCATTATCCCCCTCCTTCCAATCATAATTTGAGTTATATCATAAGCCCTTAATTAGTTTTACCCTTTCATGGGAGCAAAGTAAAAAGAGAGACGGTTGAAGCAGTTGATGAATTCTCCCACTGGAGAGCAATGAGAAAGAATGAAAGCCACAGGAGTTTTGGGAAGAAGCATGTTACTGTCTTAGACCCTCTTTTGAAAGACAGGCAAAGCTGTTCTGCCTTATATTCATTCATTCATTCATTCATTCAATCATATTTATTGAATGCTTACTGTGTGCAGAGCACTGTACTAAGTGCTTGGGAAGTACAAATTGGCAACATATAGAGACGGTCCCTACCCAGCAATGGGCTCAGAATTGATCATCAGGAGCCATCTGTCACAACCAAACATGAGAAGCAATATGACCTAGTGAATAGAGTACGGGCCTGGAAGTGAGAAGGACCCGGGTTCTAGTCCCGGGTCCTACACATCTGCTGTGTGACCTGGGGCAAGTCACTTAACATCTCTGTGTCTCGTTACCTCATCTGCGTAATGGGGATGAAGACTGTGAGCCCCATGTGGGACAGAGACTGTGTCCAACCTGATTAGCTTGCATTAGCTTAGTACAGTGCCTGGTAAATAGAAAGCCCTTAAATATCATTAAAAAAAGGGATAGCATTGAAAAAAAAAACTGTTGAGATTTTCCCCTGATCTGCTTGCATGTCACCACAGAAACAAAAGAGGGCAGCCAAGCACTACCACAAATGATGCTCCTACTTCCCTCTTAATTCCCTGGTTTCCTGACTGCTGAGGCAGGGAGAAAATAAAGAAATGCTGCCAAACCAAACTGAAAACTGAAATAAACAAACAAGCCTCAGCAAGATCCAGGAAAATACCCATCTAAGAACAAGCCACTGCCTGCAGTTTCCCAACAGCATCAGGAAAACCAGTGTCTGGGGGACAGGGGATTTATGGGCTTCAAAGTGAGTAGATCTTTGACTTCCACTGAGCGATGATTCCTTCCTGATGGAGGTCAGGGGTGGGGTAACCCAGTTAGGCCTCTATTAGGAAGGTTCTAAATCTTGCTTTCTCCCTGGACACCTCTAATGGGATGTCCCACTAACATCTCTAATGTAACATGTTCAAAACAGAACCTTCTCATCTTCCCACTTACATCCTGTCCTCCCCCTGCCTTCCCATCACTGAAGACAAAAACATATTCTCCTCTCTCACAAGCCCAAAACCTTGGCATTATCCTTGACTCATCTTTCTTATTCAACCTATATTTTCAGTGTGTCACCAAATCTTGTCAGTTCTACCATCACAACAGCACTAAAACCCACCGTTCTTCTGCATCCATCCACCCTTATCCAAGCACTTATAGCATGCCTTAACTACAGAATCAGCCTCCTCACTGACCTTCTTCCCTCCTGTTTCTCCCCACTCCAGTCCTTACTTCACTCTGCTGTCCAGGTGATTTTTCTAAAAAAAGTTCAGTTCACATCTTCCCACTCCTCCAAAACCTCCAATCCACCTTCACATCAAATAGAAACTTTTTTCCATCAGCTTTAAAGCATTCAATCAGCTCACCCTCTCCTATCTAACCTCACTGATTTCATATTATTATTATTATTAATAATAGCATTTGTTAAACACTTGCCATGTTCCAGGCAGTGCACTAAGCACTGAGGTAGATACAAGCTAATCAGGTTGGACACAGTTCCTGTCCCGCATGAGGCTCACAGTCTTACTCCCCATTTTACAGATGAGGGAATTGGGCCACTGAGAAGTTAAATGATTTGCCCAAGGTCACATAACAGACAAGTGGCCAACCAGGGATTAATAATAATAATAATAATAATAATAATAATAATAATAATAATAATAATAATGATAATGGTACTTGTTAAGCGCTTACTGTGTGCCAAGCACTGTTATAAGCGCTGGGGTAGATACAGATAATCAGGTTGTCCCACATGGGGCTCACAGTCTTAATCCCCATTTTACAGATGAGATAACTGAAGCACAGAGAAGTTAAGTGACTTGCCCAAGCTCACACAGCAGACAAGTGGTGGAGGCAGGATTAGAACACACATCCTCTGACTTACCAAGCCCGTGCCCTTTCCACTAGCCATGCTGATTCTATGCTTCCTGCTTCCTCTGTACACTGCTTCCTACAACAACCCAGCCCACATGCTTCACTCCCCCAATGCCAACCTATTCACTGCACCTTGATCTTGTCTATCTTGTCACCGACCCCTTGCCCACATCCTCCTTCTGGCCTGGAACTCCATCCCCCTTCAGAGTCAATAGACCACCACTCTGCCCACCTTCAAAGCTTTATGAAAATCCTACCTCTTCCAAAAGGCCTTCCCCAACAAAGGCTTCACTGGATTACTGCATCAGCCTCCTCTCTGATCTCCCATCCTCCTGTCTTTTCCCACTATAGTCTATACTTCAATCTGCTGCCCAGATTATCTTTGTACAGAAACACTCTGGGCATGTCACTCCCCTCCTCAAAAATCTCCAATGGTTGCCTGTCAACCTACGAATCAAGCAAAAACCCCTCACTCTTGGCTTCAAGGCTCTTCATCACTTCTCCCCCTCCTACCTCCCCTCCCTTCTCTCCTTCTACAGCCCAGCCCTCACCCTCCACTCCTCTGCCGCTAACCTCCTCACTGTGCCTCGTTCTCGCCCGTCTCCCCATCGACCCCTGGCCCATGTCCTTCCCCTGGCCTGGAATGCCCTCCCTCCACACATCTGTCAAACTAGCTCTCTTCCTCCCTTCAAATCCCTACTTAGAGCTCACGTCCTCCAGGAGGCCTTCCCAGACTGAGCCCCCTTTTTCCCCCTCCTCCTCCCTATCCCCCCGCCCTACCTCCTTCCCCTCCCCACAGCACTTGTATATATTTGTAGAGATTTATTACTCTATTTATTTTATTTGTACATATTTACCACTCTTTTGTTAATGATGTGCATATAGCTATAATTCTATTTATTCTGACGGTTTTGACACCTGTCTACATGCTTTGTTTTGTTGTCTGCCTCCCCCTTCTAGACTGTGAGCCCATTGTTGGGTAGGGACCATCTCTATATGTTGCCGACTTGCACATCCCAAGCATTTAGTACAGTAAGCACTCAATAAATACGACTGGATGAATGAATGAATGAATTTGACCTATGGCTTCTCCCTTCTGCATCACCTATGCACTTGGATCTTGACCTTTCCAGCACTTGATATTCACTTCACCCTCAGCCTCACAGCACTTATGTACATATCCTTTATTTCACTGTTTGTCTCTCCCTATAGACTGCAAGTCCTTGTGGGCAGCAAATGCCTCATCAACTCTGTTGAGTTGTATTCTCCCAAGCTCTTAGTACAGCGCTGTACACACAGTAAATGCTTAATAAATACCATTGATTGATTTTATGGACAAATGCCTTGACTAGTAATGAGAGCCCCTCATTTTCCCACCCAAATCCTGTCCTCTTCCTGACTTCCCTGTCACTATACACAGCACCAACATCCTTCCTGTCTCACAAGCCCATCATCTTGGTGTTATCCTTGATTCTTCTTGTTCCTTTAACCCATGCATTCAATCCATCAATAAATCTGTCCGTTCTACCTTCACATCTCTAGACTCTGCTCTTTCTTCTCCATCTAAACTGCTACCACGATGATCTAAGCATTTATATCCCATCTTATTTATTGCACCAGCCACCTCATTGACCTCCCTGCCTCCTATCTCTCCCACCTCCAGTCCATACTTCGCTCAGCTGCCAAGATCACTTTTCTAAAAACACGTTGTCCGTATTTTCCCATTCCTCAAGGGAAATGGGTGGCGGCTCATCCACCTCTATATCAAACAGAACCTTCTTGTCATTAACTTTGAGGGATCAGCTCTCCTGCTTACCTCAACTGCTCTCCTATTACAAACCAATGCACACACTTTGCTCTTCTAATACTAACCTACTCTTTGTAACTCAATCTCTTCTATCTTGCCATGACCGCTTGCCCATGTCATCCCTTTGGCCTGGAATTCCCTCCTTCCTCATATCCAACAGGCCAGCACTCACCACACCTTCAAAGCCCTCCTAAAATCACATCTCTCCGAAAAGACCTTCCTTGACTAAGTCCTCATTTCCCCTATTCACCCGCTACTCTGCCTCACCTACACACTTGGCTTTATATCCCTTAAGCACTGATGCTCACCCTACCTTCAGCTCCATAGCACTTTTGTTACATATCCTTACATTCTGCCATTTCTCCTTTCTATCATTTATTTTAATGTTTTTCTCCCCCTTTAGACTGTAAGCTTCTTGTGTGCAAGGAATGTGACTTCCAAATTGGTTGTATTGTGCTCTCCCCAGAACTTAGTACACTGCCTTTCACACAGTAAGCACTCAATAAATACCACTGACTGACTGATCAACAAGCTTTCCCACTCCTAACTTACCTCCTTCATTTCCCACTACTACAACACAGGCTGCACACTTCCCTCTTCCAATACCAATCTACCTTTTGTACCTCAATCTTGTTCTCTCGGCATCAACCCCTTGTTCACACCCTCTGCCGACCTTTAAGTCCTCCTTCATATCCAACAGACTAGCACTCTCCCCACTTTCAAGGCCCTACTAAGATCATATCTCCTCCAGTAAGTCTTCCCTGACTAACTTGTCAACTCCTCACCCTATTTACCCTCCCTTCTGTATTGCCTATTCTCTTGGGTCAGTATCCATTAAACACTTTGATACTCACCCACCCCACCCCAAAGCATTTATGTGTATCTTTACACACTATTGCTTTCCCTATATGTAATTTATTTTAACCTCTGTCTCTCCCTCTAGATTGTAAACTACTTGAGGACAGGGATCATGTCTACTAACTCTATTTTATTGTACTCTTCCAAGCTCTTAATACAATTCTCTGCACACAGTAAGCACTCAATAAACACCATTAATTGATTGTAGTCTGAGGAGGATAAAAATCACTTACTTTATTTTCCTCAACTCTGTTTTCGTTTTTCTTTTTTTTAATGGTTATTTGTTAAGTGCTGTGTGTCAAGCACTGTTCTAAGCACCTGGTAAGATACAAGTTAGTCAGTCTGGATACAGTCCCCAGCCCACACGGGGCTCACAGTCTAAATAATTCTATGTTGTGTATTACAAATGTATGTGCGGGGTGGGTATTCCCAATAACAATCTACACGCTTCAGAAAAAAATCTTTAATAAATTATTGGTCTCTAGGGTTTATAGGATGACACTAAGGCTCCCTCTTGTGGTCTTCCTAGACTCACATTTTTCGTGCCACCACCGTGCTTGCTGCTGTCTTTGCTCCTCCCAAGCTACCCTACAGTTGTACTTCCCTCACGACTCTCCCATGCTGTTCACCACTTTCTCCGTGCATGGAAATCTCTCCCCGACTCAAATCCACCAAACCACATCCTTCCCCACTTCAAAGTCTTCCTAAAAAGCCACCTCCTCCAAGAGGCATTCCATGATTAATCCCTTTTTGGACATGTCACACACGCATACATTGTTTATGCATCTGTCTGCTTATCTAATTTGGGTTTTATCATTTTTATCTTACACCCTTACTACTTTATCTACTGTATGCTTGGTCACTTCTGACTTCTGGGCCCCTCCGTTACATTGTAAGCACCTTAAATCAGGGGCTATGTCTTCTAATAATAATAATGATGATGATGGTATTTTTTAAGCACTTATTATGTACCAAGCACTTTTCTAAGCGCTGGGGGGAATACAAGATGTTCAGGTTGTCCCACGTGGGACTCACAGTCTTCATCCCCATTTTACAGATGAGGTAACTGAGGCACGGAGAAGTTAAGTGACTTGCCCAAAGTCACACAGTTGAGAAGTGGCAGAGCCAGGATTAGAACCCATGACCTCTGACTCCCAAGCTCATGTTCTTTCCACTGTTCCACGCTGCTTCTCTCTGCTTCTACTTCTAGTACAGGTTCCCAAAGGCTAAGGTTTGTGCTCTACATCATCATCATCATCATCAATCATATTTATTGAGTGCTTACTATGTGCAGAGCACTGTTCTAAGCGCTTGGGAAGTACAAATTGGCAACATATAGAGACAGTCCCTACCCAACAGTGGGCTCACAGTCTAAAAGGGGGAGACGGAGAACAAAACCAAACATACTAACAAAATAAAATAAATAGAATAGATATGTACAAATAAAATAAATAAATAAATAGAGTAAAAAATATGTACAAACATATATACATATATACAGGTGCTGTGGGGAAGGGAAGGAGGTAAGATGGGGGGATGGAGAGGGGGACGAGGGGGAGAGGAAGGAAGGGGCTCAGTCTGGGAAGGCCTCCTGGAGGAGGTGAGCTCTCAGCAGGGCCTTGAAGGGAGGAAGAGAGGTGTTTCATAAATGCTGCTGCTTCTGCTGATGAATAATATTTCTTATTCACTGCTATTCATCCACATTTAGGGAATAAGAATAGTGAATGGGTTCTTAAATAACATAACTAAAATCAGAACAGCAAATTTTTTAAATGAGGCAGAACAGAAAATATTCTGCCCAAGATTTGGCATATATTTGCCAAATATTTGGTGATCTGTACCCATTTATTTCACGTTTTTCATATTCTTGCTATTACTAATTTATCTATATTTTTCATCCCATGTATTGTATTTATAAAATGTCTGTCTTCTTCCCTCTCCTATTAGACTACAAACTGCTTTAGGGCAGGGGCCATGTCCTTGCCTCTCTTTTGCTTTTCTAACCATCTAGCTCAGGGCTCTGCACGGAAAAGATATTCAAAAAATACTACTGACTGAATGGATTCTTATAAAATACTTAATTATATGATGTGTACATTATTTTGGGCTATCATACTTCACAATTTGTTCATATAAGGGATTTCATCTCTAGGGACTTCATCTCTAGGGAAGCAGCATAGCTCAGTGGAAAGAGCACGGGCTTTGGAGTCAGAGGTCATGGGTTTGAATCCCAGCTCCACCACATGTCTGCTGTGTGACCTTGGGCAAGTCACTTAGCTTCTCTGAGCCTCAAGTTAACTCATCCGTAAAATGGGAATTAAGACTGTGAGCCCCCTGTGGGACAACCTGATTACCTTGTAACCTCCCCAGCACTTAGAACAGTGCTTTGCATATAGTAAGCACTTAATAAATCCCATCATTATTATTATTATTATCATTATTTATTTATACAATAGAAGAGAAGCAAGACAAGGATAGTGAAACAAATTTGCTTATTAAAGCCTGAATTTCTGGAAGGTAGGGAGCAGAATATGGTACTAGTTTCCTCTCTTCTAGCCATGGGTACTCAACATTGGGCAACACTTCCTCCATCAGTGGCCTTACGGAAAAAAAAAACCCTTTAAAGTAAAATTATTAGTGAATTGTGCAAATGCTCCAGTGCTTATTTAAATATGAGTGGGAAATTGGGTTAACCAATAAACTTATAGCCATAACTTCCGTATGATAAGTATACACTGAATGCCACAACTACAAGGCTAAACATGATATACATCATATAAACTGACTTTAAACTTGCTTTGACTCCTTAAGAGAGCTCTCAAAATCCAGATTTCTGACTCCTGCTGGCATTTCAATTGGAATTACATTGTGGATGTCACAGTTAATGCTGTCTTAGTCAAATTCCCCTTCTTTGTAGTTCTATCAGAGAGTGAGTTTACACTGCTGATTCTAAAGTTGAATTTTTGAATATTGAAGCACTTCTCATCCATTATGTTCAGTTTAGGCCAGATCAATTACATGGTTGGAAGAATGACACAAAACCCTTCCAAAGATGAACAAACTGAACTTCATTCAGTGTTGCTGCTAGGAGGTTGGTTTTTTTTTTCAAAGACAAACAAAGAATGTTTCTGAAAATGTCAGGCATGAGAATAACAGAACTTAATGAAACCCAGAGAAGTTCCATAAATCATTTTCTCCTTGTCTAGCAAGGCTACATCTCTGGAGGAGGTGGTCCCAGGCAAGTGAAAAGAGTTTTGGAGGGCAGGGAAACCACTGTCTTCTATTATATCCCTCAAATAGTGGCAAGCATTTCTTCCATACCTGAATCACAACTTGACTGATACACTGACATTCACCCTCTAGTAGGTCACCTAAAGTCTGACAACCCTTGATCTAAAATCCTGAGGCTTCTCCACAAGACAAGTGGGAATGTTTTTTCCCATAGATAGAAAACTTACTTAGGTTTCAGTAATGGGGATGGAAAGGAAGAAATGGGAGACAGTTCTCTTTCACATTGACCTGAAATGTACCTTCAATCACACTAGTTTCTACTTAGCAAATCATTGTCTTCACTTCAGTTTTTTGGAGGGTTTTTTTATGGTATTTGTTAAGAGCTTACTATGTGCCAGGCACTGTATTAAGCACTGGGGTAGGTACAAGTTGAGTTGGACACTGTCCTTGTCCATGTATGGGCTCACAGTCTTCGTCCCATTTTATAGATGAGATAAGAAGCACAGAGAAGTTAAGTGACTTGCCAAAGGCCACACAGCAGGCAAGTGGCGGAGCCAGGATTAGAGCCCAGGTTCTTCTGATTCCCAGGCCCATGCTCTACTCTCTAGATCATGCTGCTTCTCAGTTAAGTAACTTAACCCCTTTCACACTGTGAATGTTCAATAAAATTAACAACAGTGATTTCTTTCTACCCTTTGTCTCCTCCGGTTTCCCCAACTATGCATTCGTCCATGCCAATGAGAAAGTCACCTCCCCTCCCTTCTTTGAAGATTGGAAAAAAGGGCTTAAGAGGAAAAATTAAAGGAAATTATACTAGCTAGAGAAGGAAAGTTTGTGTGGTCACTCAAAAATGTATACCGTTGATGAAAAACAAATTCTATAAATAAGGATGAACCACTGTTTCCCACCACTACTGAAGAGAAAAGAGAAAAGAGAAAAGAGAAAAATGAAGCTGAGGTCATTTAGGTTAGTTAGAGAGAAGAATTTCCTGACCCTGAGATCTGCCAAACACCTGAAGCTGTTTCTCAGGAGCTGGTAGAGATTAGATTGTCTTTTCCCTTCAGATGTTTAGATAGGATGAGGCACCCATCTAGATTTTGGTAACTGTCTAGGTTTTCCCTAGGTTCAGAGGCACCAAATGCATGAACTCCTGAAGGCCCTTCCAATTTTATTTTTTTATCTATTTCTGGGAAGCTTATCTTGATCACCTTGGAATACTGTGGCCTAGTGGGAAGAGCCTGGGCTTGGGAATCAGAGGTCGTGGGTTCTAATCTCGGCTCTGCCACTTATCAGCTGTATGATTTAGGGCCAGTCACTTAACTTCTCTGTGCCTCAGTTACCTCATCTGTAAAATGGGCATTAAGACCATTAGCCCCACGTGGGACAACTGATTACCTTATATCTACCCTAGTGCTTAGAACAGTGCTTGGCACATAGTAAGCTCTTAACAAACAAATACCATCATCACTGAAATGGGATCAATGCTAATTGTTTCTAATCTTACTTGTTGTTCATTTTCTCCTATGAATACACTCATCCTTTCCCTGTGTATCTATCCTCCCTGTTTATCTAAATTAGATTGTGAATCCTCTGAACAAGGACTCTAAATCAATCTATATTTAAGTCAGTTCCTTATACAGTGACATGCAATCAAAGTGTGTTTTTCTTTTTTAATAATGGTTATAATATATTCAGAATATGAATAAGTACCTTGTGGCTGTGATGCACTGCTTCTGGTTTTCTCCAATTCTTTTCCAAGCAGGGGACTTTTATTTGGTCAGCATTTTTATTTTTAAAGGAAAACTGGCATTTATCAACAACTGTTCTCCAAGTTAACCATTTGACCTGCTATTATAGCAAGTTACAATCATGGAGAAAGCAGTTATTTTACTAGTCTAGTTAAATAAAATACTGATTCTTTTTAGATTACCAAAGCAAACATATTTTTCAAATACCTATAGAAGTTGAGTTGTAATCGATATTTTCACTCTCATAACTTCTCAAGTACAAATGATGACTCCAACTCTGAAATATTTGAATTATCTAGCAATAATGTGTAGCATTAAGTCTATTTCCTCTACTACTGATAGCATGAAGAGAAAGGCCTTCTTGAGTTCAGAATAGGAATTTTCCTAATGATAAATCAATCAACAATATAAGATATAGCCCTCATGTCCTCTTCTCCCACTCCCTTCTGCATAATCCTAATTTGCTCCTCTTTTTCACCGCCCCATCAGCCCACAACACTCGTGTACATATACATAATGTATTCATTTATATTAATATCTGTCTCCCGCATTAGACTTTTAACTCACTTTGGGTAGGGAACATGTCTACTGTCTTATACTGTACTCTCCCAAGTGCTCTGCACACAGTAAATTCTCAATAAATATGACTGATTTAGACATGCATATGAAAAAGGATATATGTCTCTACCACCAAAAGGAAAAAAAGTTCAGGAAATTGTAAAGAATGTTCTAATTATAATTTTCAGAGAAATATCCTACCTTTATTCCTAAAGCCCTTCGAAAGGAAAAACAAAGCCATCTGAAATTAGATTTAATCCTAGGATGGATTTATCTGGTAGAATCATTCTCGTCCCCAGAAAAAAAATCCTTCAGATCGGTTGAAAATGTCATTCTGTGCAAATTTTCATGACCATAATTCATGTAGGAAAAAATTATGTAAGAATAAAGAGAAGGCCCAACTTCTCGCCAAAGTCAAGCGTCTGACACCACTAATTCTGGCCTCAGAAAAATGTGAATAAATCCTTGGCAGTTACTCACCATGTCTGCTGGATGTTTCAAGGGGTGCCCTTGAAAGTTTCCTTCTCAGTTCTTGGGGGTGGCTGAAGATTAGAGTAGAAAAATGAATCCAATCAAGCAGCCTTGTCGTGCTGGTAATTTTGTTTACTCCAGGGAACTCAACAGCAGGATGGAAATTGCAGAAAAATGAATCCTTTCTTCTGACAAGTTTCTTCTTTCTCATGTTTTTTCCTTCATCTTCACTTCATGCCATGGAAGAAGAAAAAACAAAGACTTGGCTGATTTTGCAGTAACCAGGTGTGAAAAGTGTCCATAACCAGGAGAGTTAGAGCCCTCTGAAGATCCTTTTAGATTCCTTTTAGAATCCCTTTGACTAACCTTCTCAGTTTTCTTCTGCTTACAAACACTTGGTAATGGAGCAGAGTTCAAAATTTCTAGAGTGGAGTGAATGCAGCAAGAGATAGCTACTAACTAGGAGGAAAGGGCTAGATAATTTAAAACAAGCAGGGTAATAGAATGCTTTACTCCAGCAGCTAATCCAAAGCACATACAGGAAGTGCACTGGTTAGCTAAAGTTAGAGAAACAGAGGCCTCTTTTAGAGCCCCAGATGTCAAACAGATTATATACGGTCTGGCAATTTGTTGTAGTTTGCTCTGACAGTAATACAAGTTAAAACAAGAGATGGGAGAGTGACAATATGAAAGTCACTGAAAGGAGAGTTCTTTCTTTGACTACAAAGGTCAAAGTGTTTCCTTCTGTTAGCATTTTGAACCTTTCCTGCTTTACATTGTTTATCTTCCTCCTCCCAAGCATCTGATGGCTGCAGCATACTCTGTGGATACTTTTTCTACAGTACCGAGATATGGAACTACGTGGAGTTGTTTCATTTTGCTTTTACAAATGTTTCTGGGTTTATGGGGAAGGAAATAGTAGTCAAATAATCTTATAGTATTTACTTGGCAAATTCAAAAAAGAATGGACAAAATCAATCTCATTTTGCCTCTCGATTATGGAGGGTGACACTTGATTACGTTAGGGAGCCTCAGGTCCTTCTACCAACTCAACATTGATATTTGTCTCCTGACTTGAGGCTACTGTCTTTTATTTTCCAGGTTTGTATTATGATTCTGAATAATGGATTATCCCATTGAGTCAAGGATGAAAAATTTATTCCTATGATTACATTTATGTGTGAGAACTCTGATTTGCATAAAGTTTTTACAGCCACAGATGAAACAATTGTAGTTTCCAGCCTCCAAGGAGTGGAATTGTGCATATGTTCATACAAATAACCAATTTGCTCACATACTGAGAAATTAGGGTGCTCCCTAACCAGGGGTTTTAGGAAATAAGACAACAGAACTAACAGCGATCTAGTAAAATCCATTTTTCCTCACTATTTCCTTGAAATTTGGTTTGGAAAGAGGTTTAGGTTGGTGTGAGGACTCTTACTATAAAGTCTGCAGGGAACATAATGGATACTAGTTCTCAAAATAAAACCCAGATTCCAGGGACAATTTAACAAGCGGGTAAAAATGTCTCCCAGCATTGAGAGGTTCAAGGAGGAACCTGCCTTGCCTGCTAATCTTATTCTAACTACACTCTTATTCCTGCTAAAGTCAGTGTCCTGTGCTAAAATAGCCCCAGCAATAGGCAGGAGAGGAGCAGGTATAGGAAAGTGGGGTTTAGATTCCTTAGTCCTGTGTGAGAACAGAGACTGTGCCTTATCTATAAATAATCTTGCATCTATCTGAGTGCTCAGCAGAGTGCTTGGCACCTAATTAATATAATCATTATCATCATCATCTTCATCATCTCGTGCTGCCAAAACCTACCTGTTGCCCGTTTTGAAATAGGAGGTAGAAGAAGTGGGCCTGGTTGTAAGGGAAAGGGGGAGGATGTGCACCGGTAAATGGGATTGGAACTAATGCAAATTTTACCGTGGCAAAAGTTTCTGCAAGAATGAACTTAATGATTTTACCTGCAACACTGAATTTAAAGGAAGCCCCTAAAGGCAAAATTGGAATACTGACAAAAATAAATTGAAAGGAATGCTTTAGGTGTCAGAAAACGTTTCAGTAGACAACAACTGTACCAAAAGTCAGGTACTGAACAGTGGCCAGTACAAAACCAATTCATATGTGAATTGAGAAGCAGTGTAATCCAGTGAAAAGAGCACAGGCCTGAGAGTCAGAAGACCTGGACTTGAATCCCAACTCTACCACTTGTCTGCTCTGTGACCTTGGGCAAGTCACTTTACTTCTGTGCTATAGTTACCTCATCTGTAAAATGGGGATTAGATCCTCCTCCTTCTTCCAGTTTAGTCCATGAGCCCCATGTGGGACAGGGTCTACACCCAACCTGATTATCTTGAATCCAATCAGAGGTGCAATTAACAACTAGAGAGGCAGCATAGCCTAGTGGAAACAGCCCAGGCCTGAGAGCCAGAGGACTTGAGTTCTAATTCCAGCTCTGCCAATTGCTTGTTATGTGATGTTGGGCAAGTCACTTAACTTATCTGTGCCTCAGTTTCCTCAACTGTTAAATAGTGATTAATTAACTGTTCTCCCTCCTAACTTGGACTATGAGCCCAATTTGGGACAGGGACTGTGTTCAACTTGATTACCTAGTATCTTCCCCAGTGTTTAGAACAGTACTTGACACTGTAAGCACTTAACAAATATAACAAATATAACAATAATAATAATAAACAATCCAGCATTTAGTATAGCACCTAGCACTTAGTAAACAGTTAACAAGAACTAAAAAAATACTCTGGCCGAGGGTGGTGGGCAAAGATTGCTTTCAATTGTGCCTCTCATCATGGGTAGTAACTCTCAGGACCACTGTCTCCATAGGCTACAAAAGAGGACTACCATTTCATGGTAATTACCAGAATTGTAAATCAGTCACTCCTTCTCAGTAAATTCTGAATTCTCAGAAATAGTTTTTTAACTCTACAGTCATAAACGGCCTTTCAAAAATAGCTAAAATGATTTCCAGTGCCAGATAACATAAGCACATCTTCTACAATGGCTCTCTTTTCCAGTGAGTCTGCACTGGACCCAAACATTCAGCTAGTGAGAATGTTTTCCAAACCCAGTGGATTCATTATGAAGGCTTCCTCAGAACTGACTTACCCTCACCTAGTAGAATAAACTGAGCAGTGAAACAGATGGAAAGGGTGATGTTCCTGCTCTTTTATCTGTTTTCCTAGCTCCTCTGTCCACTTATCTGGGGTGCAATCAGCTTAAAAAGACAGGGCTTTAAAAGAGAACACTCTGGTTTCTTTTCAACTGAAGACATGTGTCTCTTCTCTATCTGTAAGAGCAGCATCTTATCTTTTCCAGGACCTTCGCTATCCTTAATAAGGCCCTTCCTCCCACCTCAGACTCTACCCCAATCATTGGCCTCTTCAAAGCCAAAGAAAACAGGTTGCAACCCAGGTACCTGATTTTACTTTGTTTGGGGAATAAGTAAAAAATGGTATCTCTCATATGGGACTATGAGGCACGGTGGCAGGCAGTGCCAACTCATAAATTCTCCCAGGGGCCAAAAAATCTATAAGCCAAAAAATCTTGGTTCTCCTTTGAGGGACTGTGATTCCAGCAAGATCTCCTCCTAGACATTTTTAATGGTATTTGTTAAGCACTTACTATGTAACAGGCACTGTACTAAGGTGCTGGGGTAGATACAAGTTAATCAAGTTGGACACAGTCCCTGTCTTGCATGGGGCTCACAGTCTTAATCCCCATTTTACAGATGAGGGAACGGAGGCCCAGAAAAGTTAAGTGACTTGTCCAAGGTCACACAGCAGACAAGTGGTGAAGCCAAGATTAGAACCAAGGTCCTTCTGACTCCTAGGCCTATGCTCTATCCACTAGGCCACACTGTTTTTTATTTGGAAACATTTGGAAATTTTTCTAGGTATTATCAACAACATGTATTTAGAGTCCAGTTTGGAGTTGCCCTATGATAGTGAATCGAGTCTGAGGTCTATCACATTGCGGAGATCAGACCTAATTGGAAGAAATACAGCCACAACCGTGGTCACTTTAGTATTTTCTGGCTTAGCCTAGGCCCACTCTAAGTGGAGCAGAGCCCGCTGGAAAGAAAAAAACTGAGCAAGGGATCCCAACGTTAACTGGTCAACTGTCCTTGAATTGATGGGACCCAAACTGTGCAGTCCCAACCTGACCACTGAGAAGCTGCTAGTGAGACTGCTTAAAGTGCTGCCTTTGTCCAGGGGGACCCAGAGGACAGGAAGGCTCAGGTAGCAGCATTGGCTCCACTGCTAAGTGGAGGAATTTAAGAGAGCTGTCCAGCCTTCTTCTCTTCTTCTGCCATTGCCCCTTTTTGCAGCAACTGTACCACTTCCTTGAGGCTTCCAGTTTGTTCAGAAATGCATCACCCTGCTATCAGGCTACAAGAAAGGCAGGGATGGGCAGGCAAGTGGGGTCAGGGCCAAGAGGCCAAACATTTGACCATCCAGGGAAAAGAAAATGACAGGAAAGATAAAGAGAAACAAGAGGAGACCAAAAGAAAGAAGGAGGCACAGAGAGGAAGTGAAGTAGTGAGATACAGGACAGGGAAAAACAGAAACAGATAAGCACACACACACATTTCTCCCTTCCTTCCCTCCCTTCCTCAGTGCATGTGCTCTCAAGCATACATAAACAGACACAACTCCTCCCTTCCACCCCCCTCCCCACCACACGCATACTTTCTCTCCTTCTCTCCATCTCTCTCTCTCTCTCTCTCTCTCTCTCTCTCTCTCTCTCCCTCTCTCTCTCTCTCTCTCTCTCTCTCTCTCTCTCTCTCTCTCTCTCTCTCTCTCTCTCTCTCTCTCTCTCTCTCTCTCTCTCTCTCTCTCTCTCTCTCTCTCTCTCTCTCTCTCTCTCTCTCTCTCTCTCTCTCTCTCTCTCTCTCTCTCTCTCTCTCTCTCTCTCTCTCCTGTCCATGGTAGCCACTGGAGAAGATAAGAGCTGGACAGGACTGACAAAAACTTAAAGAAAAGTTGCAGCATGAAGGCTTGAGAGGTGGAAGGGGGTCAGCCTGAAGGAGTGAAAGCATGTCTATGTCCAGTTCTGACTTGTCTGACACCCCTGACAGGTTCTGGGGCCTACAAGGAGCAGACTGATCTGGACCCTGAGGCTATTGCTGATATTCCACTGGCTCAGTCTGGCCCTGAGTAATCAATCAATCATATTTATTGAGTGATTACTGTGTGCAGAGCACTGTACTAAGTGCTTGGGGGAGTACAATATAAGAGTAAGAGTAATACTGGCCTCTGGCTGACCAGGATGGGCCCATGTGCCTCAGTGGAAAAAGCATGGGCTTTGGAGTCAGAGGTCATGGGTTCAAATCCCCGCTCCGCCAATTTTCAGCTGTGTGACTTTGGGCAAGTCACTTAACTTCTCTGTGCCTCAATTACCTCATCTGTAAAATGGGGATCAAGACCGTGAGCCCCCTGTGGGACACCCTGATCACCTTCTAACCTCTCCAGCACTTAGAACAGTGCTTTGCACATAGTAAGCATTTAATAAACGCCATCATCATCATAGACCCCAGCAGAATAGCTTCATTTGGCAAGTCTCTAGACTGTGATCTTGTTGTGGGCAGGAATATGTCTGTTGTATTCTCTCAAGCATGTAGTACAGTGCTTTGCACACAGTAAGCACTCAATAAATATGATTGATTGAATGAAAGTGTGGTCTTTTTCTTGCCTTTCTGCCATTTTTGCTCCTCTCCACTTCTGTCTCATTGCCCTCATCAGGATCTTCCCTCCCCACACCAAACAGACTACAGATCTCTCCGCATTCAATTCCTTCCTAAAATCCCACCTCCTCCAACATGCTTTCCCCCATGAATTTCCTGGCACTCTAAACCACATCATCCCTTCAGGCAACTTCAGCACTTAGGCTCTCTAGCACGATAAAACTGTTATACTCTCTCAAACACTTACAACAGCGTTCCAGATGGAGTAAGGGCCCAATAAATACTACTGATTAATTAACTTCATCCTCCTTAGCACTTTGGGTATTAATGTCTGCTCTATTTATTTTGATTTCTCGATTTACTTTTTTTGATCTTCCCAACTTTCTTTTGAGAAGATCAAGGGAATGAAATTCATGACTCCCATCCAATGCATACAGACTAGTGAATCGATCAATCAATCGTATTTATCGAGTGCTTACTGTATGCAGGGCACTGTATTAAGAGCTTGGGAGAGTTCAACACCACAATATAACAAGACACATTCCCTGTCCACAACGAACTTACAGCCTAGAGGGTGACACAGACATTGATATAAATAAATGTTACGGATATGTACATAAGTGCTGTGGGGCTGTGGCGGAGTGACTTACTATCAATGCCTGTATATATGTATATATGTTTGTATGTAATTATTACTCTATTTATGTATTTTACTTGTACATATTTATTCTACTTATTTTATTTTGTTAATATGTTTTGTTTTGTTCTCTGTCTCCACCTTCTAGACTGTGAGCCCACTGTTGGGTAGGGACCGTCTCTATATGTTGCCAAGGGGCCTTTCCTGACTAAGCCCTCATTTCCTCTTCTTCCACTCCCTTCTGCATCATTCTGACTTGCTCCCTTTTCATTCATTCATTCAATCATATTTATTGAGCGCTTACTGTGTGCAGAGCACTGTACTAAGCGCTTGGGAAGTACAAGTTGGCAACATATAGAGACGGTCCCTACCCAACAGCGGGCTCACAGTCTAGAAGGGGGAGACAGATAAAAAACCAAAACATATTAACATTCTCCAAGGGAGTAGGTGTAGATGGAGAATAGAGGGGGACTCATTAACTTGTCACATTAATGCTTGGTCTAGCCTGGGAAGGAAATTTCTCAAGAGCATGAGGATCCTTTATCAGGAATGTACTCTCCCAAGCATTTATCACAGTCCTCTGCATAGAATAAATGCTCGATAAATACAATGAACTGATTGAAAGAACGCTCTGGACGTCCTAGTCATTGCTAAACCAACAGCATTCTAAAATGCTATCCCTGGCTTGATGACAGCAGCATTTCATTACATTTCATTTCAAACGTACAAGTTTAGAACCTCCTACCAACACTGGTTGATTATTATGGTACTTATGAAGCTCTTGCTGTGTGTCAAGCACTGTTCTAAGCACTGAGGTAGATACAAGATAATCAGGTTGTACACAGTCCCTGTCCCACAGTCTAAGTGATCTCTTCTGGATTATTTTTCCAGGTACTTGGTGGATTAATTACCTCAAAGATGCTTATTGTAATAATAATAATAATAATAATAATAATTGTGGTATTTGTTAAGCACCTAGTATGTGCCAAGCAAAGTGCTTAAATACTAGAGGAATACAGGCTAACCAGTTGGATTCAGTCCCTGTACAAGCAGGTGTTCACAGTCCAAGGGGGAGGAGAGAGGGCATTCATTCATTCAATCATATTTATTGAGCACTTACTGTGTGCAGAGCACTGTACTAAGCGCTTGGGAAGTACAAGTTGGCAACATATAGAGGCGGTCCCTACCCAACAGTGGGCTCACAGTCTAGAAGGGGGAGACAGAGAACAAAACAAAACATATTAACAAAATAAAATAGAATATGTACAAATAAAATTAATAGAGTAATAAATACATACAAACATATACACATATATACAGGTGCTGTGGGGAGGGGAAGGAGGTAAGGCGGGGGGGATGGGGAGGGGAAGGAGGGGGAGAGGGCAGACACAATGCCCATTTTACAAATGAGGAAATTGTAGCACAGAGAAGTTAAATGATTTGCTCAAAGTCACACAACAGGACAGTGGCAGAGCCAGAATTAGAACCCAGGTTTCCTGTCTCCCAGTCCTGTGCTCTACCTTGTGACTACTCTCCTGCCCTCCTGCTCATGTCTTTGTGCTTGTATTTTCTGGTTCATCATAGATAAATTCAGATTTTCTTGGTTTTTCCTCTTCACTTTCCAAATCAGTATGAGTTTACCATTGGCATTCACCGTCCTATGAAGCCATGAGACCGAATCAGCTTTTAACACCGGTTAACTTGTACTCATGCAGGACAGCTCCTAGCTCCCCAGGGCCCCGGAGAAGCCCTCCTCCGCTGAGGGCAATGGCTTAGAAATCCTCCATGAGGCTCAGTAGTGCGCTGGAGAGCTCCGGACCCCCAAGAGGTCCCGGAGGACCTGCTGCGACTGGACCTCAGAATGGCTCGGACGGGCTCGGGCTGGGAGTGTGGGATCGCGGCGGGGGGCAAGGCCAGGCTGGGCCGGTAGCCCGTTTTTGGGTAGGGACCGTCTCTGTAGAGAAGCAGCGTGGCTCAGTGGAAAGAGCACAGGCTTTGGAGTCGGAGGGCATGGGTTCAAATCCTGGCTCTGCCAATTGTCAGCTGTGTGACTTTGGGCAAGTCACTTATCTGTGCCTCAATTACCTCATCTGTAAAATGGAGATTAAGACTGTGAGCCCCCTGTGGGACAACCTGATCACTTTCTAACCTCCCCAGCGCTTAGAACAATGCTTTGCACATAGTAAGCGCTTAATAAATGCCATTATTATTATTATTATGTTGCCGACTTGTACTTTCCAAGCGCTTAGTACAGTGCTCTGCACACAGTAAGCTCTCGATAAAGACGGTTTGAGCACACGGGGCCGCTGGGCTGGGAGGTGCAGGGAGATCGTGCCTGTGGGGTCTGCCGAGAGAGCCGGATGCCCTGGCCATAGGGAAGGGAATGTGTGTGTGTGTGTGTGTGTGTGTGTGTGTGTGTGTGTGTGTGTGTGTGTGTGTGTGTGTGTGTGTGTGTGTGTGTGTGTGTGTGTGTGTGTGTGTACATGGCTCAAGGATAGAATAATAATAATAATGGCATTTGTTAAGCGCTTACTATGTGCAAAGCACAGTTCTAGGCGATAGAAGGTGGGGGCGCGCTGAATGGTTCAGGAATAGGAGGAGCTTGGAGAGGTGGTGGCGGGACGGCCCAGGGAAAGAGAAGGGGTGGGAGAGGGAGAGAGAGGGAGAGGGAGAGGGAGAGAGGGAGAGGGAGAGAGGGAGAGAGAGAGGGAGAGGGAGAGAGAGAGGGAGAGGGAGAGAGGGAGAGAGAGAGGGAGAAGGAGAAAGAGAGAGAGAGAGAGAGAGAGAGAGAGAGAGGGAGAGGGAGAGGGAGAGGGAGAGGGAGAGGGAGAGGGAGAGTGGGAGAGTGTGCAGGACGGCTCTGGGAGAGGAGGAGACTTGCAGGGGTGGGCAGGACTGCTCAGAGAGACAGGAAGCGGTGGGTGGCTAAGGGCATGGGGCGGGGGGACAGGTGAGAGATGGGCGGGAAGGGGCAGCGAGTGGGACAGTGCGGGTTTGAGTGAGGACTTTGGACGGGATGGCCTGGGGATAGGAGGGGGTGTTGAGGGAGTGTTCCGGGGTTGGGAAGGGGGGGGAAGGGGGCGTCGAGGCAGGACGACCCGGGGCGTCGAGGGCGGCGGTCCAGGGAAGGGGAGGGAGGGAGGGCGTCGCGGGGACGGGAGGCGGGTGAGAGGGGGCGTCAACCCAGGGACGGGGAGGGCGTCGGGGTGCGCCGGCCCGGGGCGGGGGGGGGGGGGGGCGTCGGGCCGGGCCGGCCGGGAGGCGGGAGGGGGCGGCCAAGGCGGCGGTCGCAACGGCCCGGGAGGGAGGAAGGCGAGCGGGTGGGCGCGGGGAGCAGAAGGCTCAGGGAGCGGGCGGGCGGGCGGGCGCAGCAGGGGAGGCAGCAGTAGAGGGAGCGGGCGCAGCAGGGGGAGTAGCGGCGGGCCAGCGGAGGGAGCATCGGACGGAGTGGGCTCAAAGCTGGGGCGGGGGCGGGGAGCGGTGGGCGAGCGGAGGGAGCGGGCGGGCGGGCGGGCGGGCGCAGCAGGGAGCAGAAGGCTCAGGGAGCGGGCGGGGGGAGAGGGCGCGGCAGGGGCGCAGTAGCGGAGGGAAAGAGGGCGCAGCAGGAGGCGCAGTAGCGGAGGGAGCGGGCGGGCGGGCGCAGCAGGGGGCGCGGCGGCGGAGGAAGGGGGCGCAGGAGGGGGCGCAGTAGCGGAGGGAGCGGGCGGGCGCAGCAGGGGGCGCAGCGGCGGAGGGAGCGGGCGGGCGCAGCAGGGGGCGCAGCGGTGGAGGGAGCGGGCGGGCGCAGCAGGGGGCGCAGCGGAGGAGGAAGGGGACGCAGCGGAGGCCCAGCCGAGGGAGCGGGCCGAGGGCTCAAGGCGGGCGCAGGGAGCGGTGGGCGAGCGGAGGGAGCGGGCGGGAGGGCGCAGCAGGGAGCAGAAGGCTCAGGGAGGGGGTGGGCGGGCGGGCGGGCGCAACAGGGGGCGCGGCGACGGAGGAAGGGGGCGCAGCAGGGGGCAAAGTAGCGGAGGGAGCGGCCGGGCGGGAGCAGCAGGGGGCGCATCGGAGAGGGAGCGGGCACAGGGAGCGGTGGGCGGGCGGGCGGGCGGGCGCGGGGAGCAGAAGGCGCAGGGAGCGGGCGGGCGCAGCAGGGAGCGCATCGGAGGGAGCGGGCCGAGGGCTCAAGGTGGGGGCGGGAGCAAGGAGCGGGCGCAGCAGGGGGAGCGGCGGCGGAGGGAACGGGCGCAGTAGCGGAGGGAGCGGGCGGGCGCAGCAGGGGCGCAACGGAGGGAGCGGGCCGAGGGCTCAAGGCGGGCGGGAGCAGGGAGCGGTGGGCGAGCGGAGGGAGCGGGAGGGCGGGCGGGCGCAGCAGGGGGAGCGGCGGCCGAGGGAGAGGGCGCAGTAGCGGAGGGAGCGGGCGGGCGCTGAAGGAGGCGCAGCGACGGCCCAGCCGGGGGCGCATCGGAGGGAGTGGGCGGGCAGGGAGCAGAAGGCTCGGGGAGAGGGCGGGCGCGTGGGAGCAGCAGGGGGCGCGGCGGAGGAGGAAGGGGGGCGCAGTAGCGGAGGGAGCGGGCGGGCGGGCGGGCGCAGCGGGGGGCGCGGCGGCGGCGGCGGCGGCGGTGGGGGCACGTGGGCAGGCGACGGCGGTTGGCGTCCCCCCGGGGGGGGCGGCCGGGCGGGCGGGCGGGCTCCCTTTGGGGGGCGATGACGGTGTCGCAGCTGCGGGCCCTGATGGAGCTGCGCGGGGCGGCGGGGGCGGCGGCCCTGGAGGAGCGTTTCGGCGGGGCGCTGGGCCTGTGCGCCCGGCTCAACTCGCACCCGGACCACGGGGCGGAGGGGGACCCGTCGGTCCGGCGGGAGCGCTACGGGAGCAACGAGCTGCCGCGGCCGCGGCCCAAGACCTTCCCCGCGCTGCTGTGGGACGCCCTGAAGGACGTGACGCTGATCTTCCTGGAGGCGGCGGCCGCCGTGTCGCTGCTGCTCGCCTTCTACGAGCCCCCGACGGGCAGCGCCGAGCGCCACTGCCTGGGCCGGAGGCGGCGGCGGCCGGCGGGGGCCGAGGCCCCGGAGGCCCCGGAGGCCCCGGAGGCCCCGGAGCCCGAGGAGCTCCGCTGGCTCGACGGGCTGGTCCTGCTGCTGTCCGTGGCCACCGTGGTGCTGGTGACCGCCTTCAACGACTGGAGCAAGGAGAGGCAGTTCCGCGGGCTGGAGAAGCGCATCGCCCGGGAGCAGACGGTGGCCGTGGTGCGGGCCGGCCGGGTGGCCCAGGCGCCCGTCGCCGACCTCGTGGTGGGCGACGTGGTGCAGGTCCAGTACGGCGACATGGTGCCCGTGGACGGGGTGCTGCTCAGGGGCCACGACGTCAGGGTGGACGAGAGCTCCCTGACCGGGGAGACGGCGCTGGTGGCCAAGTCGCCCCGCGGGGACCCCATGCTGCTGTCGGGCACCTTCGTCATGGAGGGCTCCGGCAGGATGCTGGTCACGGCCGTGGGCGCCAACTCCCAGACGGGCATCCTCCTGGCCCTGCTCACCTCCGACGCCCCGGCGGGGAAGGCCGCCAAGGAGCGGCGCTGGTGGCGGCCCTGGGGGCCCCCGTCGGGGGACACCGCCACCGCCGCCGCCGCCGCCTCCGACGGCTCCGTCGACGGGCCGCGGCCCAGCCTCACCCCGAGAGCCGCCGCCCTCCCCCCCAAGCAGAAGAGCGTCCTCCAGGAGAAGCTGACCCGCCTCGCCATCCAGATCGGCAAGTTGGGCTTCCTCGCGGCCAGCGTCACCGTCCTCACCCTGGTCGCCTCCTTCGCCGTCGACGTCCTCGTGGCGGCGGGGCGGCCGCCCCGGCTCCCCGGCTGCCTCCCCACCTACTCCGCCTACCTGGTCAAGTTCTTCATCATCGGCGTCACCGTCCTGGTGGTGGCCGTGCCCGAGGGCCTCCCGCTGGCCGTCACCATCGCCCTGGCCTACTCCGTCAAGAGGATGATGCGGGACAACAACCTGGTGCGGCACCTGGACGCCTGCGAGACCATGGGCAACGCCACCGTCGTCTGCTCCGACAAGACCGGGACGCTGACCGTGAACCGGATGACCGTCGTCCAGGCCTACATCGGGGACACCCACTACAGGGACCTCCCCGAGCCCGGCGCCATCTCCGACGTGACGTTGAGCCACCTCCTCGCGGCCATCTCCGTCAACTGCTCCTACTCCTCCGACGTGCTGCCGCCGCAGCCCGGGGCCAAGGACCCCCGGCCGGTGGGCAATAAAACCGAGTGCGCCCTCCTGGGCTTCCTCGCGCGCTTGAACCTGGACTTCCGGGAGGAGCGCAGGAGAACGCCGCAGGAGAGCCTGTTCAAGGTCTACACCTTCAACTCCGACAGGAAGTCCATGAGCACCGTGCTCAAGCGCCCCGACGGGACCTTCCGGGTCCTCAGCAAGGGGGCTTCGGAGATCATGCTCCATAAGTGCACCAGGATCCTCGGCACCAACGGGGTGGACAAGGCCCTGACGAAGCAGGACAGGGAACGCATCCTCGAGGGCATCCTCGAGCCCATGGCCGGCGAGGGGCTCCGAACCCTGTGCCTGGCGTTCAGGGACCTCCCGGTCTGCGGCCAGGAGCCCGACTGGGACCGGGAGGAGGAGATCGTCAGCGACCTCACCTGCATCGCCCTGGTCGGCCTCGAAGATCCCCTGAGGGAGGAGGTGCCGGACGCGATAAGAAACTGCCAGCGGGCCGGCATCACCGTCTGCATGGTCACCGGGGATAACCTCAGCACCGCCCGGGCCGTCGCCTTGAAGTGCGGGATCCTGAACCCCCGGGAAAGCTTCCTCTGTATGGAAGGCACCGAGTTCAACAGGCTGATCCGGAACGAGCAGGGAGAAGTCGACCAGGAGCTCTTCGACAGGGTCTGGCCGCGGCTCCGCGTGCTGGCGAGGTCCACCCCGTCCGACAAGTATAACCTGGTCAGCGGGATCATTGAGAGCCGGGCCCTGGGACGGAGGCAGGTGGTGGCGGTGACCGGCGACGGCACCAACGACGGGCCGGCGCTGAAGAAGGCCGACGTCGGGTTCGCCATGGGGATCGCCGGGACGGACATAGCCAAGGAAGCCTCGGACATCATCCTCACCGACGACAACTTCACGAGCATCGTGAAGGCCGTCATGTGGGGCCGGAACGTGTACGACAGCATCGCCAAGTTCCTGCAGTTTCAGATGACGGTCAACGTCGTGGCCACCGTCGTGGCCTTCACGGGGGCGTGCGTCACCCAGGACTCCCCCCTCAAAGCGGTGCAGATGCTCTGGGTCAACCTCATAATGGACTCCTTTGCCTCCCTCGCCCTGGCCACGGACCCGCCCACCGAAGCCCTCTTGCGCAGGAAACCTTACGGCAGAAAGCAACGGCTCCTCTCCGACGCGATGATAAGAAACATCGTGGGCGGCGCCATCTATCAGGTCACGGTCATCTTCGGGCTTCTGTTTGCAGGGGAGAAGATATTTAACATAGACAGCGGGAGGAATCCCGACCTGCACACCCACCCCACCGTCCACTATACCATGGTGTTCAACACTTTTGTGTTGATGCAGCTTTTCAACGAGATCAACGCCCGCAAGATTCACGACGAAAGGAACGTTTTCACAGGCCTCCTCAGCAATAACGTCTTCTGCCTAGTCGTCGGGAGCACGTTCGTCGTGCAGTTTTTCATCGTGCACTACGGGGGAAAAGCTTTCGGCTGCGCACAGCTCAGCCCGGAAATGTGGTTGTGGTGCATTTTCCTGGGAATGGGAGTTTTGATCTGGGGGCAGCTGGTAATCTCCGTTCCCCACGAATACGTTGGAATCGTCATCAATTTCTTGGGGTGTCAGAAAGCCAGGGTGTCCTTCGAGGAGTCACAGGCAAAAGTCAGGTCGAGTCCTAGCCAGGTTATGTGGATGCGGAGCACAAGCAGGATACAGACTCAGAGCAAAGTGGTAAGAGCGTTTCAGTCTTCGACCTATGAAAACGTTTCCATGGCACAGCTGGCACGCCTGTCTTTGAAGTAAAAGGCTTGCCCGTCGCAGTTTTGGTACACATTTCCGTAAACTGAACACCTCGGACATCTCTTTCTCATTAAAATCTAGTTACCTCAACAAAAGTAGTCATTTTTAAATGTTGGTTAACCACCGGAGATGACCGCGTTTTTTTTCGGTTCATCGCCATAGAGCCTTTTGTGCTGTTCTGAGAGCGCCATCTTTCTCTCTCTCTCTCTCTCTCTCCTCTCTCTCTCTCTCTCTCTCTCTCATTTAAATCGAGGCAAAGTTTAACAGCATCCCCTCATATCGGTGGCTAAACAGTCCCGGACAGAGAAATAACCTGTTAAAATAATTTAACTCCAGAATGATCAGACAGTACTCCCCTTACAAAATTTTTATTTCTTTTGCTCTTGTTTTTGGTAAGGATCTGGGTTAAAAAAAAAACTTATTTAATTAGTTCATTAATTTTGGCCTCTGATGAGAACCTGCGTTATTTATATTATGATAAAAAAAATTATTCCAGGCTATGTAGGTTCTAAAAGCTAGACTGTTGGAAGATGACAAACGTCCCTTTAAACAGTTTTCAGAAAAGCATGGGCCTCCAGATCCTACTTTATTTTCAAGAGTGTGATACTTTCTAAGAGGTACTGATTTATTCCTTGTTACATATTGTTAGAGAATTAATAGGTATTTTTACAAGAAATAGACAGCACAAGCGTTCAATCAGAATATAAGTAGCGGTGATCTAAAGAATCGTATATAGCATCATTTCCTTATGTGTGTTAACTCCTTGAATGGGAGTTTTTTTAATCTAAAAAGAAATAAAAGCTTCAAAAATTCCAACAATTTTGCAGCATTTACTGATACCTCAAATAGCCAGAGTAACAAAAACTGCCAATTGCCAAGCACTACAAGTAATTAGTCACATCATGCTGGGTTTGGTTCTGGGATGAATCCTAATTTACACTAGGTCAATCTGTGGGAAAATGTACTCCACGGATATAACCGCATCTTCAAGAAACATAGCCTGGTTGCCTCATGGGATATATATATATATGTATGTGTGTGTGTGTGCGTGTGTGTGTGTGTGTGTGTCTTTTCTCTTGCTTTCCCTATTTTTTCCTCCCCCCAAATCTTGAAGCACACTCCCTGCCCTCAAAAACCTCTTTCCCACCTATGAAACTAATAATAGTTCTCTTGATCAATTTCATTTCTTTTGATTTCCTTTGAGTACATGTCCAAGACTGAACTCCTTATCTTCCCTCCCAAACCCTGCCCTCTTCCTGACTTCCCCATCACTGTTGATGGCACTACCATCCTTCCCGTCTCACAAGCCCGTAACCTTGGTGTCATCCTCGACTCCGCTCTCTCATTCACCCCTCACATCTGATCCGTCACCAAAACCTGCCGGTCTCACCTCCACAACATTGCCAAGATCTGCCCTTTCCTCTCCATCCCAACCGCTACCCTGCTCGTTCAATCTCTCATCCTATCCCGACTGAATTACTGCATCAGCCTCCTCTCCAATCTCCCATCCTCCTGTCTCTTCCCACTTCAATCCATACTTCATGCCGCTGTCCGGATCGTCTTTGTGCAGAAACGCTCTGGGCATGTTACTCCCCTCCTCAAAAATCTGCAGTGGCTACCAATCAACCTACGCATCAGGCAAAAACTCCTCACCCTCGGCTTCAAGGCTCTCCATCACCTCACCCCCTCCTACTTCACCTCCCTTCTCTCCTTCTACAGCCCAGCCCACACCCTCCGCTCCTCTGCCGCTAATCTCCTCACTGGGCCTCGCTCTTGCCTGTCCCGCCGTCAGCCTAATAACAACAGACAATAACAACAGACACATTGCTGCCCACAGTGAGTTTACAGTCTAGAGTACGAGCTTAGTGTAGTGCTCTGCAGACGGTAAGCACTCAGTAAATACCATTCATTGATTGAGAGCCTCAGGTAGAGAGCAGTTATGTATCAGAAGCCACACCACACCAGTGCTACGCAGAACCCCAGCAGAACCCTAGCCTAAGGTGATTGAGTGCTTTAAAGCCAATGGTGAAGAGTTTTTGCTTGATGTGGAGGTGGATGGGCAACCACTGGAGTTTCTGGAGGTGTAGGGAAACATATCCTGAGTGTTTTTACAGAAAAATGATCCAGGCAGCCATGTGAAGTATAGACTGGAGTGGGTAGGGGCAGGAGGTTGGGTGGTCAACAAGGAGGCTGATGCAATAATCTAGGTCTGTTAGGGTGAGTGATTGTACTAATGTGGTAGCAGTTTGGCTGGAGAAGGAATGGCAGATTTTAGTGATATTGTGAAGGTGGGAACGACAGGATTTAGTGATGCATTGAATATGTGGGTTGAATGAGAGAGAAGAGTCAAGGATAGCACCAAGGTTATGGGCTTGTGAGTCAAGAAGGATTGTGGTGCTGTCTACATGATGAGAAAGTTGGAGAATACGGAGTTTGGGTGGGAAGATAAGGAGTTCGATTTTGGACATGTTAAGCTTGAGGTCATGGGAGGACATCCAAGTAGATATGTCTTGAAGGCAGGAGGAAATGAGAGACTGCAGAGAGGGAGAGATCAGGGCTGGAGATGAAGATTTGGGCATCATCCATACAGAGGTGGTAGTTGAAGCCATGGGAGAGAATTAGTTCTCCAAGGGGAGTGGGTCTAGTTGGAGAACAGAAGGGAACCCAGAACTGAATCTTGAGGGACCCCCACAATTAGGGGGTGGGAGGCAGAGGAGGAGCCCTCAAAGGAGACTGAGTACGAGTGACCAGAGAGATAAGAGGAGAACCAAAAGAGACAGGAGAACCAGGAGAGCACAGAGCATTGTACTAAGTACAGTACAATGAATCTGGTACATATGATCCCTGCTCTCAAGGAAACTGGTCTAGTGGGAGAGACAGACATTAAAATAAGTCAGAGAGAGGAAGCCCAAGAGTATAAGGATATGTACAGAAGTGTTGGGGGTTGGAGTGAGTGTCAAAGTGTTTTGTTGTTCATGATCCTGACCATCCAATGTTAAGTAAAGATGATAAGGTGACTCTGTTGGAAATAGTGTTGTATTCTTTGTGAGCAGGGGAAAGGGGGCTGCCTCTCCCTTGGTCTTTCTCAAGCCCATCGATATGCTCGCTGTTTCCAAACCCCTGCCTCCTGACCTTACCCCCAACTCAGTCCAGTTTCCAGCTTGCCCTGTCCTGGTAAAATAGGATGTGTTCCTCCACTGTTGCCTAAAGTGGGAAAGGTGTAGTTGGATGTGCTGGTCCATAGGGAGGAAAACTGGTTGCCTCTTTCCCTCAGCCCTGCAGCTGCCTAATCCAAGTGCTGTTCCCTCCAGAACCCATGTGCATTCCCAACCATGGATCAGAAGGGAGAGTGAGTCCCACTGCAAAAGAAACTGAAGAAGGATATGGGATTTAGGCTCTTAGTCCTGATGTTGTTGAATCCTATACTGTCCGCCAGTTCTGTATACCGTTCCCTCCCGAGTTACACTGGGATTGTGGGGGGAGCCTCATGCTTTGGGAAAGGGAATGGTCCTCTCCCCCATACCTTGGTGCTCCCCCATATTATACCTTCTTCCAGACCTTGTTGATCTTTGAGCACTCCCAAACTGTTTCCATTCCCCATGTGGGTTCCAAGGACTAGGGTTATCCCAATCTGGGAAGGAAGCAGAACGGGGATGATCAGGGTGAGGAATGAGCTCAAAAGAGCACTGGCTTGGGAGTCAGAAAGACCTGGGTTCTAACCTTGGTTCCCCCTCTTGTTTGCAGTATGACCTTGGGAGAGTCACTTAACTTCTCTGTGTCTCAGTTACCTCATTTGTAAATTGGGGATTAAGACTGAGATCCCCATGCTCTAATTTTATTTATTTGTATTGATGTCTATCTCCCCCCCCCCCCCCACCCCAACCCTAGACTGTAAGCTCACTGTGGGCAGGGAATGTCACTGTTTATTGTTGTATTGTAATAATAATAATAATGGCATTTGTTAAGCCCTTACTATGTGTGAAGCATTCTTCTAAGCACTGGGGGGGATACAAGGTGATCAGGTTGTCCCACATGGGGCTCACAGTCTTAATCCCCATTTTACAGATGAGGTAACTGAGGCACAGAGAAGTTAAGTGACTTGCCCAAAGTCACACAGCTGACAAGTGGCTTTCCCAAGCACTTAGTTCAGTTCTGTGCACACAGTAAGTTCTCAATAAATTTGATTGAATGAATGAATGCAAGGCATGAACATGTTCAGACTGATTATCTTGTATCTGCCCCAGTGCTTAGTACTGTATTTATTTATTTATTTTATTTGTACATGTTTATTCTATTTATTTTATTTTGTTAATATGTTTTGTTTTGTTCTCTGTCTCCCCCTTCTAGACTGTGAGCCCACTGTTGGGTAGGGACCGTCTCTATATGTTGCCAAAGTGTATACTTCCCAAGTGCTTAGTACAGTGCTCTGCACACAGTAAGCTCTCAATAAATACGATTGAATGAATACAGTGCCTGTCACATAGAAAGTCTTTAACATTAAAAAAAAAAACAACCTCTGGCTCCTGAGTCTTTGTTCCCCATTCTCTGGGTCCAGAGAAGAACCTGGGGTGGGGAGGAGGAAGCCAAAGAGTTAGTGAGCAGAAGGAAATGATGATTGGTCACTCTTGCTGACTTTGGGCTACCAGGCAAAGTTTGCCACCCCAACTAGTTATGCACAAAATTTTTGCCTTATTAAACTTCTGCATCCTTTTGATCCTAGAATAATTCCAATTTCCACCATCAAGCCCATGACTGTGCTATTTTTAGGGTACTTAACAATAACAATAACTATATGCCAGGCACTGTACTAAACACCGGGATAGATCTAAGCTAATCCGATTGGACGTAGTCCCTGTCCCACAAAGGGCTCACAGTCTTAATCCCCATTTTAGAGATGAGGTTACTGAGGCCCAGAGAAGTGAAGTGACTTGCCTAAGGTCACCCAAAAGAGAAGCAGCAGAACCAGGATTAGTACCCAGGTCCTTCTGACTCTCAGGCCTGTACTCTACTAAAACACACTGCTTCCCATATAATAATTTGTGCTGTTCACTACAAATATTACCTGTGGGAAATATACCAGGTTCCTTGGGGAAAAAGGCAGCATCATCTCCATTAAAAGTGCTAATTGATCAAAAAAAGAAAGGCCTGAACAAATAGTGAATCCTAAAGCCTGTTCTAAGCATCAGCCCCCACGATAGCAAATTCATTGTATCTGCCAGGATTAACCAGCATGCAGTGATAGTCGTACTCCCATCAGGCCTTAACCATAATAATTGTGGTATTTGTTAAGTGCCAAGCACTGTACTAACTGCTGGGATCAATACAAGATAATTAGGTCAGACACAGTTACTAACCCCCATATAAGGCTCAGAGATTAAATAGGAGGGAGAACAGGTTTTAAATCCCCATTTTACATATAAGGACATAGAGAAGTTAAGCAACTTGCCTAAAATCACACAGCAGTTAAGTGCAAGAGCCAGAATTAGAATCCAAGTGTTCTGGCTCCTAGGTCCATGCTCTTCCCATGAGTCCCCACTGTCACACCCTGAGGGTCACACAGCTCCTACTTTGCTAATGGGAAAATCAAGGATTTTCAATCGATGATTATTTATTGAGCGCTTACTATGTGCAGAACACCATACTAAGTGCTTTAGAGGTTACAATGCAACAGAGCTGGTAGACATGTTCCCTGCCCACAAAGAGCTTACAGTCTAGAGTAGGGAGACAGCCATTAATATAAATAAATAAATCACAGATATGTACATAAGTGTAATGAGGCTGAGGAAAGGGTGAATATCAAGTGCTTAAAGGGTAGAGATCCAAGTGCATAGGCAACATAGGAGAGTGAGTAGGGGAAAAGAAGGCTTAATTAGGAAAGGCTTCCCGGAAGAGATGCAATTTTAATGAAGCTTTTAAGGTGGGGAGAGTGATCGTCTTTAATACGGAGAGGGAAGGAGTTCCAGGTCAGAGGGAGAATGTGGGAAAGGAGTTGGTGGCAAGAAAGATAAGATGGAGGCACAGTGAGTAAGCTGGCATTAGAAGAGCAAAGTGTGCAGGCTGGGCTCTACTAGGAGATCAGCAGTATAAGGTAGGAGGAGGCAAGCTGATTGAATGTATTAAAGCCAATGGTAAGGAGTGTATTTGATGTGGAGGCAGATGGGTACCCATGGAAGGTTCTTGAGGAATGGAGGAACATGGATTGAACTTTTTTTAGACAAAATGATCTGGGCAGCAGAGTGAACTGAAGTGGGAAGAGACAGGAGGTCGGCGAGAAGGGTGATGCAATAATGAAAGCGTAATAGGAAAACTGCTTGGATCAGCATAGTGGCAATTGGGATGGAGAGGAAAGGGCAGATTTAAGGGATGTTGTGAAGGTAGAACAGGCAGGATTTGTTAACAGATTGACTGTGTGGGTTGAATGAGAAAGATGAGTGGAGGATAATGTCAAGGCTCCCGGCTTGTGGGGCAGGAAGAATTGTGACTGTGAACTCACAGATGGCAGGGAATGTGTCTGTCAACTCTGTTGTATTGTCCCAAGCATTTAATACAGTGTGCTGCACAATAACTGCTCAATAAATACGATTGATTGATAAAGTGATAGAGGCCACAAGCTAGCTTCCACAAGAGAACTGCAAACTTCAGACACCTATGAAGGGAAGAGAGAGTAATGTGAAGAATTTTCCAACGTTAAAAAAAATCCAAGAGGGATTTCTCTCAAGGAGCTGACTTTACACTTTATTAAAATTTTAGGGTCATCAGAGATCTCATCAGAGTTCCCATCTGAATCCCACTGAGTTCCAGTCCTATGGAAGCGGGGAATCATTTCCAGACCAGGGGAATAATTGGGTAGACGAGGCCCAGACATCTCCCCAGTAACAAGGAAGTAGACAACTTGTTCCATGGACTACGTTAGCCTCAGGAGAACAGAGATTGGTACCTACCCAACAACGGGCTCACAATCTAAATGACTAAAATTTCCAGGATGAGTGTGTTGCGGGGAAAATATAATCCAAGTTACAGTTACTCATCCCAGAACAGACCCAACTGAACGTGTTCTCTGGGGAAGTGGAATACAGAATGAATGTTTCACTGACCTTGATCAATCCTGAAAAGCCAGCTTTTCCTGTCCCTACGCTAAAAAACGGTGTAGAAAAGGATGGGGAAACTCTTAGAATCCTGCAGTGCCATCTGCAGGAACATTTTGGTTCAAGTGATGTAGAGTAATATCAACTAAACAGTAAAATGAGAGTCACGCCTCCAACATGCTTCTAAGCCAAACCTACACTAAATTGTACATGGATAAGGGAGTATCATGGATACAGGAGTGATGACAATACCCAATCTCAATATTCCTGGTGATTCCACCGCACTTCTCCATCAGGGAGGAGGAATAATTGTTGAAGAGATAACTTTGAGACGTAAATCGTAGAGGCAGTGATATGCTGCTTAAGTGAAATTCCAGATATGCTGACATTTAGGAATTAACATGTCTCGAATTCTAATAAAACCAAAATATCAAGCCCAGTATATCTGATCATAAGACTGTCCACCTCCAAACATTTGAAGATTAAATCTTACAGAATAGTAATGGTAGCTTAAACCAAATCACAGTGAAATTCATATTTAGTTCTACTTAGGAATTCCTCTCCCAGAAATCCAGCTTTAAGAAAAATATGCTAATGGCCAATCATATTTACTGAGCACTTACTACTGTACTAAAAGTTTAGGAAGAGTACAACAATCTAACAGAGTTGGTAGACACATTTCCTGCTCACAATGAGGTTACAGTTTAGAGGGGGAGATAGACTTAATTTAAGTAAGTTACAGACATGTACATAAGTGCTGTGGGGCTAGGGGGTAGTGAATAAGGGGTGAAAATTCAAGTGTAAGAGCCACACAGAAGGGAGTGGGAGAAGAGGAAATCAGGGCTTCGTTGGGGAAGATTTCGTGGAAGAGATGCGTTTTTAATAAGGCTTTGAAGATGGGGAGAGTGCTTGTCAGATATGAAAGAGTGCAATTCAGGTGAGAGGCAGGTTGTGGGCGAGAGGTCAGCAGTGAGATAGATGAAATCAAAGTTCAGTGAATAGGTTGGCACTAGAGCAGCCAAGTGTGTGGGCTGGGTTGTAGTAAGAAATCAGTGAGGTAAGGGAGGAGAAGACAAGGGTAATTGAGTGCATCAAAGCTGCTGGTAAGGTATTTCTGATTGATGCAAATGTGGATGGGCAGTGATATTCCCAGTGGGCAATCAGTGATAGCTGTTAAAATTATTTTCTTTTGGGTACCTGTTCAAGAAAGAAATAAATTGTACAGTATAGTCTCCAAGTGAAAGCACTTTTATCCCTTCCAGGTTCAATTTGTCCAATGCAGTTTGTTCTCCTGTTATATGGGGGTTGTGTTCTTGAAGAGTCTCGCACTAGAGCACTCACACCTTGAGCAACACCAGATGAACACACACAAATGTTTCTTCAAAGCTGCATGGAGTTTTATGGTAGTAGTGGTATTTATTAAGCATTTATAATGTGCCAAACACAATGCTAAGTGCTGGCAGAGATACAAGATAAACCAGATTGGCCACAGTCATTATCCCACAGTCCAGACAGACATTTGGGATTCTAGGAATGTCCCCCAACAGCAATCTAGCCAATATGTGTAAAATAGAAGTGTGTTGAAGAACTGATCGAATCTTCATTTTCTCTCAATAAGAATAAAATGCATTTACTCAGTCTCTATTTTTGTCACAGAACAAGGTTCAAATATTAACATGAGAAGAGTGTTATTGAGTGCAGCATGAGTGAGAAGGAGCAATTTCCAAGCAAAATGTAGTGTTTTCCATAACAGAGAGAGATCTTTGTATGGGTTTGTCATTCTCGATATGTGTCAAAAGGATTATTTGGAGGAAGAGCCCTGAAGACTGGATTCATGAGTCGGTTGACTTCCTTTAAGACTTTTCTGGGCCAATCAGTGGTATTTACTGAATGCTTACTGATGGCAGAGCACTGTACTAGGAAGAGTACAGTTGGTAGAGACTGTTCCCTACCAACAACAAGCTTACAGCAGGTATTAAATGAGAATCATTTTTAAATGGACTCCCATATTGATTAATGATTATTTGGGGCTTTATGTCAGAAAGGGTTTCAGAGCAATGTTCAGTCAGGGATGGCCCATCCCCAAGGTGGGATGCACAGCAAATAATTGAAATTAGAATCAAAATAAAAAGGAGCATTTTCTTTCAGCATCACTGGCTCTTACACTTCCATTGTATCTTCCCTAGCCAAGCCCCCTCCACATCAAACAATAGACTCCTCACCACTGACTTCAAGCCTCTCCACCAGCTTCTCTTTTATATATTGGTTCTGTTCTCCCATTACTTTCCAGCTCAAACCCTTTACTTCTCCTAAGCTTGCCATCAAACTGTACACCTCAGCCTCTGACTTGTTATTCACCCAATTTGACACTCCCTCTCCACCAAAATCTGCCAGAATTCAGTCCCCGTGTCCCCCAACCCTTTTCCCGAGTCCTTCTAAAATCCCATTGCTTCCATCAAGCCTTCCCTCAAGTATGTCCAACATCCTGGGTTGTATCATCCCAGCTGCCACCTCTATCATTTAATGTATTTATATTTCCTCAGCACTTATGTATAAATGCCTATAAATGATAACACTGTTTGTCAATATTCTGTCTTTCTTTCCTATTTGAGTAAGAGCTCCTTATGAGTCAAGAAGGTAACTTGTGCTTCTGGTGTATTTTCCCCCAGTGCTTCCTACGATGCATTGCACTCAGAAGGGGCTGCTACTACTACTAAACACCTGAGACAGTTATAGGTGGTTGATGTTACATAATGTGTGACACAAACTGACTACCTACCTGAAATTCAAGTTTATCACTCCTGCCTTTGAACTAGAGATAGAGTTCAATTCTTCCAGTGCCCAATTTTACTTCGATAGTGCTAGATACTTTGGGGTGCATTAAGTCACTCAAATCACCAAGGGACTGGATAGTGTATTGCACATTTATACACTGCAGCAGCATGAAGCAGTGTGGCCCAGTGGAAAGAGCCCAGGCTTGGGAGTCAGAGATCATGGGTTCTAATCCCGCCTCCGGCACTTGTCAGCTGTGTGACTTCGGACACGTCACTTAACTTCTCTTTTCCTCAGTTACCTCATCTGTAAAATAGCAATTAAGAATGTGAGCCACATGTGGGACAACCTGATTACCTTGTATCTCCCCCAGTGATTAGAACAGTGCTTGGCACATAGTAAGTGCTTAACAAATGCCATTATTATTATTATTATTATTATTACTGCTGCAGTGCATCCTTCATCTCCTAATGGTTAGGAGATAATGCTCAGCCCATATGTGTGAGTGTGTTTGTGTCTGTATAATTTACTAGTAGATAGTAACCTTAGGCCCTGGGAGAATGTAACTCAGATATTATCTAAGTCCTGAATCAGAATCTGATGGGAGTTCAATAGCCTAGTAGTTAAACTTAAAGAAAAATGAAATGAAAAAGAGGCAATGATACAGTGAATGAATTCCTTTTATGCAAACAAAGGGGGAGAGGGGAGACTGTTCACCTATGTACTCCAAGGCAGTAATTCTACATTTGTTGATATTTGTGTTGCTAAAATTTTGTATGACCAATCTGTCACTCATCTAGCCCAAATCTAAGTCCAAGGTGCAGTGTTGGCAAAAGTGTAAGAATGCTCTCTAATTCAGGGAAGCATAGCTTTGTGAAATTACTCATTTGGTGACTCTGGCAGAGGAAAACAAAGTAAAACTTCTTATTTGTATTGGCTAAATAGTGGACTGTAATATTTAACCTCCCAGAAGAAAAAAAATGGGTGTTGAAGGAAAAAAAAAAAACTTGGGAAATTGAGCAGTAGAGTCTGTGTAGCCCCAACTGGCTCCTTTTACTCTTCCCCCCCCCCAACCATAAAGCACTATGTACATATCAGTAATTTTGTTTATTTGTATTGATATCTGCCTCCCCCGCATCTCCTGTCTTTCCCTACTTCAGTCCATACTTCACTCTGCTGCCAGGATTATCTTTCTCCAGAAATGCTCTGGGCATGTCACCCCCCTCCTCAAAAATCTCCAGTGGTTGCCTATCAACTTCCGTATCAAGCAAAAACTCACTATTGGCTTCAAAGCTCACCATCACCTTGCCCCCTCCCACCTCACCTCCCTTCTCTCCTTCTCCATCCCAGCCCGCACACTCCATTTCTCTGGAGCTAACCTTCTCACTGAGCCTCATTCTCACCTGTCTCACTTGTCCCACGGTTCTCACTTGTCTAGCCTTTGGCCATCAACCCCTGGCCCAGTTCCTACCTCTGGCCTGGAATGCCCTACCTCCTCAAATCCACAATCAATCACAATGCCCCCCTTAAAAGCCCTTCTGAAGGTTCACCTCCTCCAGAAGGCCTTTTTTTGGATGGCATTTATTAAGCACTTACTATGTGCAAAGCACTGTTCTAAGCGCTGAGGAGGTTACAAGGTGACAAGGTTGTCCCACGTGGGGCTCACAGTCTTAATCCCCATTTTACAGATGAGGTAACTGAGGCACAGAGAAGTTAAGTGACTTACCCAAAGTCACACAGCTGACAATTGGCGGAGCCGGGGTTTGAACCCATGACCTCTGACTCCAAAGCCCGTGCTCTTTTCCACTGAGCCACGCTGCTTCAGACTAAGCCCCCCTTTCCTCAGCTCCCCCTCCCTTCCACATTGCCCTGACTGGCTTCCTTTGCTCTACCCCCCTCCCCACCCCACAGTAATCTATATTTCTATTTATTTATATTAATGCCTGTTTTCTTGTTTTGATGTGTATATATCTATAATTATATTTATTTATATTGATGCCTGTTTACTTGTTCTGATGTCTATCTCCCCTCTTCTCGACTGTAAGCTCAGTGTGGGCAGGGATTGTCTCTTTATTGCTGAATTGTACTTTCCAAGAGCTTCGTACCACAATAAGCGTGGCTCAGTGGAAAGAGCCCGGGTTTTGGAGTCACAGGTCATGGGTTCGAATCCCGGCCCCACCACATGTCTGCTGTGTGACCTTGGGTGAGTCACTTCACTTCTCTGAGCCTCAGTTACCTCCTCTGTAAAATGGGGATGAAGACTGTGAGCCCCACGTGGGACAACCTGATCACCTTGTATCCCCGACAGCGCTTAGAACAGTGCTTTAACAAATGCCATTATAATTATTATTTTAGACTGTGAGCCCACTGTTGGGTAGAGACTGTCTCTATATGTTGCCAATTTGTACTTCCCAAGCGCTTAGTACAGTGCTCTGCACATAGTAAGCGCTCAATAAATACAATTGATGATGATGATGATGAATAAGTGCTCAATAAATATGACTGAATGAATGAATGAATAGATGGTAAGCTCACTGTGGGCAAGAATGTGACTGTTTATTGTTATATTATTTCTTTCAAGCACTTGTACAGTGCTCTATATACAGTAAGAGCTAAATATATACGATTGAATGAATGAAAGAATGAATATAAGCTATAGGTAGCTTGAAAATAAGTTTACCAAAATATTTACAAAATATTCTGGGAGTCATTACACCCCACCCAAAGGAGCTCAGAATTAGTTGTTTCTGCAAATGCCTAGATTTACATTTCCTGTTTCTCTTTTTCCCCCCCTCCTACAAATCAGAGACCCGGATGAACTGATTCCTCAAAGCTTGAGTGCAAAATGAGGTAAGACTAGGTTCCCTGGGAAGCCCAAGGATCAGAGCAGTCTCTCTCCATGCAGGTTTGTTACCTGCTTTAATGTAGCTTTGCAAACAGTAAGCACTTAATTGCCACTGATAAGATTCAAAGGTTGAGCAAACAATTCTCCCCTTCTAAGACAGCAATTTTAGTGTCCTCAGTTGTTTGGTGAACAAAGGAGTGTTAACTCACCCCAATCTTTTATATGTTGCGTAAATTAGCACCTTTGAGATATGATCAGAGGCTCTTAAGTGCTTCCAGTCTGAGTGTTCACATAAAACTGAGTAGGGTTTACCATCTTCCACTTTCCTCTAGCCCTGGATTCCCACCTCTCTGTTCAACACTTCCGAGAAGGGGAAAGAAATACTAAGTGAAGATAAAGAAACAACCCAGTTCAGTGTAGAAATAGTGGACTTTTAAAACAGCCCTGTCACTCTAAACCAGTTCATAAATCCATGTTGCACTACACGGATTGACACTAATCTGAGTCAAGACCAAAGTTATGTATCAGCCTGAATGAGGGGAAACCACACAAAATTAGACTGACTGGTGATTCAGAAATAAATGTTTTTATTGAATTCTACCAGAAAGTAATGATACACAGGTAAAGTTAAAGTAGCAGTATGGCCTAGTAGATAGGGCACAGGCCTGGGAGTCAGAAGGACCTGGGTTCTAATCCCAGCTCTGCTTTTCTCTGTTTGTGTGACCTTGGTCAAGTCACTCACCTCCTCTGTGCCTCAGTTTCCTCATCTATAAAATGGGGATAAAGACCAAGAGCACCATGTGGGACATGGACCGCGCCTAACCTGATTACTTTGTAATAATAATAATAATAGTAATTGCAGTTATTAAGCACTTACTATGTGCAAAGCACTGTTCTAAGCGCTGGGGAAGTTCCAAGGTGATCAGGTTGTCCCCGGTGGGCTCATAGTCTTAAATCCCCATTTTACAGATGAGGTAACTGAGGCCCAGAGAAGTTAAGTGACTTGCCCAAAGTAACACAGCTGACAATTGGTGGAGCTGGGATTTGAACCCATGACCTCTGACTCCAAAGCCCGTGCTCTTTCCACTGAGCCATGCTGCTTCTTGTATCTACCTCAAAGCTCAGTACAGTGCCTGACACATAGTAAGCACTTAAATTCAATAAAAAAAATAACATGATGATGGTCAGCATGTCGTTTGGCAGACTGATACAGAGTTTAGTATGATACAGAATTTTCTATGGCTGATACAGACCTCCCAACAAAAGCACACCTAGTTTCTCGCAAGCCAAACTGAGCATCAAATGGCAGTCAATACAAGTTCACCCACAATGAGGTTCTGAAGTGAAGACAGCTCACCTGAATAGAGGCAATGCTCACTGCAGTTTAATTGCATTGGTGAGGAAAGATGCCAGCAGGATATTCTTCTCTTGGAACACAAATCCACACCCTTAATACCATTCTTTCAACTGAACTCAATTCCCTTGCTCCCCTGTACCTCTGCCGATCTTGTACCACCAACTGGCAGCCATGGATCACTTCCACAGTACAATTCTTCTACTCTTGTGCACAAGCTGCGGAGCACTGCTGGCAGAAATCTAGACACCAGGCCGGCTTTGGCTGGATTCCCTGAGCTTTGGTTAACTTGAGGAATGTGTCTACCAACTCTGTCATATTGTGCTTTCCCAAGCACTCAGCACAGTGCTCTTGCTTACAGTGAGCACTCAATAAATTCCATTGATGATGATGCAAACCATTTTCTTACCTCAGATAGCTTGTGAACAGGCAGGAATAGTTCCAGAGAGAATCCTGGCCAGTCTGTCTTTCCCTCTCCCCTTTCCCCAGTATGATTATAGATGCTGGAGCACCCCCTAAGCCACCCCAGGACATCGGGGAGTCCAGGCCCTGTGGAACCTGATGTGTTCAAAAGGGGCATAGATCCAGATGAGAAGAAAAGATAGCAAACAGTATCTCTGGCATTCCCCCTCTCAAAAATGTTAATATAATAATAATAATGGCATTTATTAGGCATTTACTATGTGCAAAGCACTGTTCTAAGCGCTGGAGAGGTTACAAGGTGATCAGGTCGTCTCACGTGGGGCTCACAGTCTTCATTCCCATTTTACAGATGAGGGAACTGAGGCATAGAGAAGTTAAGTGACTTGCCCAAAGTCACACAGCTGACAAGTGGTAGAGCTGCATTTGAACCCATGACTCTGACTCCAAAGCCCATGCTCTTTCCACTGACCCACGCTGCTTCCCTGATACGTAAATAATGTAAATATGTAAATAATTAGGTTGTGCAACCTGCTGCCTTCCAAAACAGAAGTTGTCTTAGTTTTCTAAGCACTTGGGAACACTTGGTCTTGGGATTATTATTATTATTTTTTTACAAACTCTTATGGAAGACTCTATATTGTAAGCTCCTTATGGGCAGGGAACATGTCTGCTAGTTATGCAGACTCTCCCAAGAGCTTAGTACAGTACTCCGCAGATAGTTAGCACTCAATAAATACCATTGATTGATTGACCTCATCCATCTCTACTTGCTATAATTCTGATGTTTCCTCCACCCAACTACAATACTTGTCCCTCTTTATGGACTCCCAGGCTCATTGCCTAGAACAGCTGTTTCATACCTACTCCCTCCTCAAACCCCAACACCCTCACCTAAACTTCTCCATCTCTTGTCCCTAAAGATCCGGCCATATACTTCATCAATAAAATTGAATCCATTAGGGGTGGTCTTCCTAAAATCTCTCCTCCGCCTTTAGTCCCCTCTATCTTCCCAGTATCTGCACACAGTAAGCGCTCAACAAATACAATTGAATGAAATATTCTGCCTCCTCTCAGATTCCACCCTCTCCACCTGTATTTCTGACCCAATCCTTTCTCACCTTACCAAAGCAACTACTTCCTCTCTTTCTCCTTGACTGTCCTTTTTGAATGCTCAATTTCCAATTAATCATATTAGTAAGTGCTTACTGGGTGCACAGTGCTGCACTAAGCACTTGGTAGAGTACAATAATAGAGTTGATAGACATGTTCCCTGCACACATGTCTCCTTCCTCCTGGCTTTCAAGCATACCCATATTTCCCCTATTGGCTCCCTGCAGTTAATGTCTTATCTTCCTCCTACAATTCTTCTCCAAACTCACTGAATGAGAGGTCTCCACCCATTGCCTCAGCTTCCTCTCCTCTACCCCCTGCAATCTGACTTCACTCACACCACAGAAATGACTCCTTTTAAAGGTCACTAATAACCTCCTACTTACCAAATCAAATGGCCACTCCTTAGTTCTAAACTTCTTCTGCTGCTTTTGACACTGGACCACCCCCTTCTCCTGGAAACACTGTACAACTTTGGCTTCAATGACAATGTCCTCTCCTGACTCTTCTCCTACCTCTCTGACTGCTCCTTCTCAGTCTCCTTTGCACTCTACACCTCTGCCTCCCAACCTCCAACTATTAGTGTCCCTTTAGAGCTTTGAACAGTACTTGGCACATAGTAAGCACTTAACAAATACCATCATTATTATTCAAGGCTCAGTCTTGGATCCCCTTCTAGTCTTCATCTTTGCCCATTCATTCATTCAATCATATTTATTGAGCACTTACTGTGTGCAGAGCACTGTACAAAGCACTTGGGAAGTACAAGTTGGCAACATATAGAGACGGTCCCTACCCAACAACGGGCTCACAGTCTAGAAAGCCCATAGCCCACATCCTTGGAGTATACCTCTACTCCCAAGGCTTCAGGTACCATCTCTACCTTCTGTTACCCTTGCA
The DNA here is from genome assembly GCF_015852505.1 of Tachyglossus aculeatus. Classification (NCBI taxonomy): domain Eukaryota; kingdom Metazoa; phylum Chordata; class Mammalia; order Monotremata; family Tachyglossidae; genus Tachyglossus; species Tachyglossus aculeatus. The sequence continues at coordinate 78,034,006 of NC_052070.1, forward strand.
CCATTTGTTCACCCCTTCCTCAACCCCACAGCACATGTACATATCTGTAATTTATTTATATTAATGTCTGTCTCCCCCTCTAGACTGTAAACTCATTGTGGGCAGGGAACATGTCTACCAACTCTGTTACATGGTACTCCCCCAAGTGCTTTGTACAGTGCTCTGCATACAGTAAGCACTCAATAAATGTGACAGATTGACTGATTCCCTTATATATCTCTTCAGCCCTTATCTCTCATTCTCTGCAGTCTCACATTTCCTCCTGCTTTGGGGACATCTCTATTTGGATGTCTCACTGGCACCTCAAATTTAACATGTCCAAAACAGAACTCATCTTCCCATCCAAATACTGTCCTTCCCCTGACTTTCCTATTTCTGTAGACAGCACACCATCCTCCCTGTCCCAAGTCCATAACCTTGGCATTATCTTTTACTCATCTCTCAGCTCAGTCCACACATCAAATCTGTCACAAAATCTTGTCAATTCTACCTTCACAACTTCTCTAGAATACACCTTTCCCCCCACATCCAAACTGCTAACATGTTATTCCATGCACTCATTCCCCCACTTGACAATTGCATCAGGCTCCTTGCTGATCTCCCTTCATCCTATCTCTGCCATCTCCAGGCCATTCTTCAATCTGCTGCCCAGATCATTTTTCTGAAAAACCTTTCAGTTCACATATGCCCACTCAAAAACCTTCAGTAGTTGCCCACCCATTCTGTGTCAAACAGAAACTCCTCACCACTGGCTTCAAGATACTCAATCAGCTCTCTTCCTCCAGTCTTACCTCATTAATCTCCTACTATACCCCAACCTGCACACTCCACTCCTATAACACCAATCTACTCTCTGTACCTCAATCTCATTTATCCTGTTGGAACTCCCTCCCCCTTCATATTCAACGGACCTCCACTCTCCCCATTTCAAAAACTTTCTCAAAAAAAATCACATCTCCAAGATGACTTCCTAGATTGAGCTCTTTATTTCCTTTATCTGTCTGCCATCTCTGTTTTGAATATGCACTCAGCACTCAGTTGTGTACCCTTTAAACACTTTGACACTAACTCCTGCCCCAAAATGCTTCTGTAAATATTCTTACCATTTACTATTTCCCCTACCCCAAATCTATTATACTGTCTTCCCCTGTAGACTGTTGGATCTTGTGGGCAGGGATTAATTAGTTAATTAATAATGGTATTTGTTAAGCACTTACTACATGCCAAGCACTGTTCTAAGCACTGGGGTAGATATAAGGTAATCAGGTTGTCCCACGTGGGTTTCAGAGTCTTAATCACAGAGAAGCAGCGCGGCTCAGTAGAAAGAGCTCGGGTTTGGGAGTCAGAGGTTATGGGTTCAAATCCAGGCTCCGCCAATTGTCAGCTGTGTGACTTTGGGCAAGTCACTGAACTTCTCTGGGCCTCAGTTACCTCATCTGTAAAATGGGGATTAAGACTATGAGCCCCCCGTGGACAACCTGATCACCTTGTAACCTTCCCAGCACTTAGAATAGTGCTTTGCACATAGTAAGCACTTAATAAATGCCATTATTATTATTATTATTATTATTATTATTATTATTAATCGCCATTTTACAGGTGAGGTCACTGAGGCACAGAAAAGTTAAGTGACTTGCCTGTCATATCTACCAACTCTGTCTTGTGATTTCCCAGGCACTTGGTGCAGTGCTCTACACCCAGTGAATGCTGAATGACTGAAATTAAATCAAGCTGAAGTTCTAATCCCAGCTCCACTATTTGCCTACTGTGGGACTTTGGGCAAGTCACATCGCTTCTTTGGATCTCACTCTCCTCTCTGTAAAATGTGAATTCAATAGTTGTTACCCTTCCCCCTTATACTGTTATCCCAGTGTGGGATTGGGACTCTATCTGACCTAATGTATCTGCCTCAGTACTTAGCACATACTATTATTATCATCATCCAAGCAGCTGCTGTACAGTGAGCTTTAGTTGGCCATATTCATTCATTCATTCAATCATATTTATTGAGTGCTTACTGTGTGCAGAACACTGTACTAAGCGCTTGGGAAGAACAAGTTGGCAACATATAGAGACGGTCCCTACCCAACAGTGGGCTCACAGTCTAGAAGGGGGAGACAGACAACAAAACAAAACATATTAACAAAATAAAATAAATAGAATAAATATGTACAAGTAAAATAAGTAAATAGAGTAATAAATATGTACAAACGTATATACATATATATAGGTGCTGTGGGGAGGGGAAGGAGGTAAGGCGGGGGAATGGGGAGGGGGAGGAGGCGGAGAGGAAGGAGGGGGCTCAGTCTGGGAAGGCCTCCTGGAGGAGGTGAGCTCTCAGTAGGGCTTTGAAGAGAGGAAGAGAGCTAGCTTGGTGGATGTGCAGAGAGAGGGCATTCCAGGCCAAGGGGAAGACGTGGGCTGGGGGTCGACGGCGGGACAGGTGAGAACGAGGCACGGTGAGGAGGTTAGTGTCAGAGGAGTGGAGGGTGTGGTCTGGGCTGTAGAAAGAAAGAAGGGAGGTGAGGTAGGAGGGGGTGAGGTGATGGAGAGCCTTGAAGCCAAGAGTGAGGAGTTTTTGCCTGATGTGTAGGTTGATTGTAGCCACTGGAGATTATTGAGGAGGGGAGTAACATGCCCAGAGCGTTTCTGCACAAAGATGATCCGGGCAGCAGCATGAAGTACAGATTGAAGTGGGGAGAGACAGGAGGATGGTAGATCAGAGAGGAGGCTGATGCAGTAATCCAGTCGGGATAGGATGAGAGATTGAACGAGGAGGGTAGTGATTTGGATGGAGAGGAAAGGGTGGATCTTGGCAATGTTGTGGAGGTGAGACCGGCTGGTCTTGGTGATGGATTGGATGTGAGGGGTGAATGAGAGAGCAGAGTCGAGGATGACACCAAGGTTGCGGGCTTGTGAGACGGGAAGGATGGTAGTGCCATCAACAGTGATGGGAAAGTCAGGGAGAGGGCAGGGTTTGGGAGGGAAAATAAGGAGTTCAGTCTTGGACATATTGAGTTTTAGATGGCGGGCAGACATCCAGATGGAGATGTCTTGAAGGCAGGAGGAGATACGAGCCTGGAGGTGGGAGAAAGAGAGCAGGGCAGAGATGTAGATTTGGGTGTCATCAGCCTAGAGATGATAGTTGAAGCTATGGGAGTGAATGAGTTCACCAAGGGAGTGAGTGTAGATAGAGAACAGAAGGGGACCAAGAGCTGACCCTTGAGGAACCCATACAGTAAGGGGATGGGAGGGGGAGGAGGAGCACACAAAAGAGACTGAGAATGAACGACCGGAGAGATAAGAGGAGAACCAGGAGAGGACAGAGTATGTGAAGCCAAGGTTGGATAGCATGTTAAGGAGAAGGGGGTGGTCCACAGTGTCGAAGGCAGCTGAGAGGTCGAGGAGGATTGGGACAGAGTAGGAGCCGTTGGATTTGGCAAGCAGGAGGTCATTGGTGACCTTTGAGAGGGCAGTTTCCGTGGAATGTAGAGGACAGAAGCCAGATTGGAGGGGTTCGAGGAGAGAGTTGGCGTTGAGGAATTCGAGGCAGCGCGTGTAGATGACTCGTTCAAGGAGTTTGGAAAGGAATGGTAGGAGAGAGATAGGGCAATAACTAGAAGGTGAAGTGGGGTCGAGAGAGGGTTTTTTTAGGATGGGAGAGACGTGGGCATGTTTGAAGGCAGATGGGAAGGAACCAGTGGAGAGTGAGCAGTTGAAGATGGGAGTTAAGGAGGGGAGGATGGACTGAGCGAGAGATTTCATAAGATGAGAGGGAATGGGGTCAGAAGCACAGGTGGCTGGAGTAGCACTTGAGAGGAGGGAGGAGATCTCATCTGAGGATATTGCTGGGAAGGATGGGAGAGTAGCAGAGAGGGTTGAGGGCCAGGGGGTTAGAGAAGGCGGGGGAGTGACTTTGGGGAGCTCAGACCTGATGGATTTAATTTTATTAATGAAGTAGGAGGCCAGATCGTTGGGGGCGAGGGAGGGAGGAGGGGGAGGTACAGGGGCCTGAGAAGGGAGTTAAAAGTACGGAAGAGCTGACGGGGATGATGGGCATGGGTGTCAATAAGGGAGGAGAAATAGCTTTGTCTGGCAGAGGAGAGGGCAGAGTTAAGGCAGGAAAGGATTAACGTGAAGTGAACATATGTGAGCAGGGTGGCAGAATAAATATTTGAGAGTCAGAATGAAACCTGGTTTCAAATAATATGGCAAAGCACTGAATGGTTAGGAAGATTCCAGGAACAGAAACACAAACCGCCTCTATGTTAGGGTGAATCAGGGTAACTGTCAGTCTCTGCATGTCAAGGCATTGCTCTTTCCTAGGCAAGCAGATCATAGATGACCAATGCAGGAGAAATCGTGAGAAGCAACGTGGCCTAGTGGATAGAGCATGGGCCTGAGAGTCAGAAGGACCTGAGTTATAATCTTAATTTTAATAATAATAATAATGGCATTTGTTAAGCGCTTACTATGTGCAAAGCACTGTTCTAAGCTCTGGGGTGGATACAAGGTGATCAGGTTGTTCCATGTGGCGCTCCCAGTCTTAATCCCCATTTTACAGATGAGGTAACTGAGGCACAGAGAAGTTAAGTGACTTGCCCAAAGTCACACAGCTGATAAGCGGGGCAGAGCTGGAATTAGAACCCATGACCTCTGACCCCTAAGCCTGTGCTCTTTCCACTGAACCACACTGCTTCTCATCTGCTCATTTGCCACTCATCTGCTCTATGTCCTTGGGCATGTCACTTAACTTCTCTGACCCTCTGTTACCTCATCTGTAAAATGCAGATTAAGACTGTGAGCCTCATGTGGGATATGGACTGTGTCCAACCTGACTAACTTATATCTACACCAACGCTTAGTACACTGACTAGCACATAGTAAGTGCTTAACTACCATTTGAAAAAAAAAAAAAAACAGAGCAGGACTATATCAGTTTCGGGAATCTCTGGCCTGGAACTTCTTCCCCTTCATTTATGACAGAACACCTTTCTCCCCACCTTAAAAGCTACATTAAAATCACATCTCCTCCAAGAAGCCTTCCCTAACCAAGCCCTCATTGCCCCAACTCCCTCTCCCTCCTGTGGCACCTATGCATTTGGATCTGTATCCTTTAAGCACTTGATATCCACCCCGCCCTCAGCACTTCTGTACATATGTTTAACTTACTTATACTGATGTCTATCTCCCTTTCTAGGCTCTAAGCTCCTAGTAGTCAGGGAACATGTCTCCTGAATCCATTGTATTGTACTTTCCCAAGCATTTAATACAGTGTTCTGAACATGTTAAGCACTCAATAAATACCACTGATTGGGAAAGGAGGTTTAAGGAACAAAGTTAAAGCATAAATGTGGTATTTGTTAAGTACCTATCATGTGCCATGCATTGTACTGCAGAGGTAGATACAGAATAATTAAGGTTCCACGTGGGGCTTACAGTCTAAGTAATAGGGAGGACAGTTATTCAATCTCCATTCTGCTGATGAGGAAAATGAGGCAGAGAAGTTAAGTGACTTGCCCAGTCACAGCAGATGAGTGACAGAGCTGGCATTAGAACTCAGATCCTTTGACTCCCTGGCTCTTGCTTTCTCCACATAGCCATACTGCTCTTACCAAGCACCCTACTCTAAGTAATCCTACTTCTTAAATACCTCCCCAGTCAAACCCCTGCACTGACAATTGTCCTGTGCTCCATATCACCTAGGTATATCCCTGAGCAATCAGGAGAGGGATTGTTCTCTTTGAAGATAAGAAAACCAAGAGGCAGTCTTAAAACAGCAACAAGTACATGCCCCAGCTAAGCCATGGACAATCTTTGCAGGTACAGTGTGGATGCCACTGCTTCCTGTTTGAATATTATCATCTCAATCACATAAGCGGCACAGTAAGCGCTCAATAAATACGATTGAATGAATGAATCTCCACATGGCATACTGGATAGAACCTGGGCCTGAGAGTCAGATGGTCATGACTTCTAATCCCGGTTCTGCCACTTGTCTGCTGTGCGGCCTTGGGCAAGTCACTTCACTTCTCTGTGCCTCAGTTCCCTCATCTGTGAATTGGGGATTGAGACAGTGATCCCCATGCGGGACAGGGATTGTGTCCAACACAATTTGCTTGTATCCACCCCAGCACTTAATACAGTGCCTGGTGCACGTAGTATGCACTTCACAAATGCCAGAATTATTATTATTACTATTATTAGAAGCTCACTGTGAGTGGCCTTGTCTTTGAAAATGAAGAACTGCACTTTGGATAATACAATTTTAATATGAAAATTGCATGAGAAGAGACTAGCCAGATGAAGTTTTGCACTTCCTGGTCTCAGCTAGAGCCAAACCCCTGGATTCTGGTTGGAGCAGAACTATGCGCCCAAGTCACAGACACTCCAAGTGGCCTGATTTGAGCTGAAAGGCTTCTATAGAGTGAAGCAGCACAACCAGTTTTTAGATTGACCTTAGGTGGAGAAGAATTTGAGTGTGATCGTAGAATACTTTAAGCTGTCTGAATAAAGGTGCCATTTAGGTTGTCATTGAATGGGATCCAAAATTGAAAATTAGGCTTGCATGACAGATAGCTTCACTATGTAGATCAGGCAACAAAGTATGAACTCATTATATAAGGCCAAGCCCTCATTAAATATGTGCATCATCATAATTGACATTTCAGAACAAAGCCAACAACGGGTATAATTGGAGGCAAGGAAACCACTTACAGAAAACAATAAATGGGCTGGAGCTGGTAACTAGGGAGTAAGCTTTAAATAGATGCAACCCTATTAGATTTGGAAGAAGTTTGAAACAGTCAAATATTTGCATTAAGCAGTTACCATGTGCCAAGGGCTGGGGTACAGACAAGGTAATGAGATCTGACAAAGCCCTGTCCCATATAGGACTCAAAGTCAAAGGGGCAGGGAGGTCAGGTGGGCATTTAGTCCCCATTTTACAGATGAAGAAACTGAGGTACAGAGAAGTTAAGTGACTTGCCCAAAGTCACAGAGCAGGAAAGTAGTCAAGAAATGTCTCCTAACTCACAATTGTGTGCTCTTTGCACTAGCCATGCTGTTTCTTTAATACCTTTCATTTGTCCTTTCCAGCCCACCACCTTCCCAGGCTGGGAGAGAACCTTCTGTTGTCTCCTTAACAAGACTTCTATATCTCGTTCCAGAATTGTCTTAGGTCTTGGCCACTTCTGAGGAATTAGCATGAAGTCTCTCCATACTTTGCTCTACGTCTCTGGCCACCTCATCCACATACAGTCAAAGACTACCTCTGTCTTCAGGCTCAAATTAGACTCATTGGAACCTGGCAACCTAAGGACTGCATTCATATCTCCCCAAGGCCAGATGCTGAGAGACCCAATCACCAAAATGCCCATGCCAGAGTCCTACTGGAGTGTGTTGCCAGTTTTCCCATGAACCACACTTGGGCCACATATCTCCCCTTGAATATGGTCTCTCTGGTCACTGCATTCACCACCCTTGCCCCCCCAGCCAACCAACCCGTGATGATCTGGGTGCAGTGTCTCTGCTCTTTGCCACCTTCTCCTGCCTCTGGTCCAACTCTGTCCTGGGACAGCCTCCTTCCTTCCTTTTCTCCTACCTAACCTCCCTTCCAAGTGTTCCTCTCCATTCTCTTCATCAACCCTTCCAGGAGTTGACATTTACTCAGCCCCTGGATCTGTTCAAGGAAAACCATAATGGGCACTGCAGCTCATTCTCTGTCATCGGTCTCTGCTCTGCACACAAACCCATCTCCTCCATGATCTGGCTCCAGCTGATGCTGCAGTCTTCTCCCAGCTACTTCTGCAGGTCTGGCAACTCTTCCCCAACTTCTACAATTCCTTATTTGCAACCTCCTTACTCCCTTCCAGCCCTCCTCTGCCCAAAGAAGGGAGCAGCAAACCATACTCCATCACCCTTCTGTAACTCCCTTTAACAGAAACTGAAAATGCCCAAAATGGGGCAGGTGAGGCTCTTGAAGGCTTTAATGGGGTAGGGTGTGAAGGGGAATTCCCAGCCCCAGGAGTGAACACAAGGCAGGGGGCAGGACTACCATACTACTGAAATCCTTAAGAGAATAGTATACTTGAGGCAGAAAGGAATTCCGGGGCCAAAAGATGATATGCATTCCTTCCTTCCAGCCCACCCACCCCCACCCCTCCAGCTTTGCCTCTCCCCAACAGTACAAGTCTCAGATGTCCTCAGGATGGAGATGAATATTTCCTCCAGCCAGGTCAGAGAATGGATCACTTTATTAGGAAACATTCACTATCATTCAGCCCTTTGCTCTTCACATCCTCAGAACCTTCCCTTTCGGGGACCCTGGGACCAGGCCCTCCATCTGGCCTGTGACACCAAGCAGTATGGCATAATGGATAGAGCACAGGCCTGGGAGTCAGAGGTCATGGGTTCTAATCCCAGCTCCACCACTTGTCAGCTGTGTGGCCTTGGGTAAGTAACTTCACTTCTATGTGCCTTAGTTACCTCACCTGTAAATTGGGGATTAAGACAGTGAGCCCCATAAAGGACAGGAACTGTTTCCAAACCGATTTCCTTTTAACCACCCCAGTACTTAGTACAGTGTCTGGCAAATAGTAAGTGCTTAACAAATATCACAGTTAACGGCTGTTTCCTGGGAGGGAAGGGAACCCTCGTCCAAGTCAGACGATCTGGATTTTAATCCTGACTCCACCACTTGCCTGCTATTTGACCTTTAGCAAGTTACTCAACTTCTCTACGTCTCAAGTTTTCTCATCCATAAAATGGACATTCAATACCTGCTTGCCCTCCCTGCCTCACCCCTGAGCCTTTTTTTCAAGATGGGTCTTCCTCCTAGCTCTCAGTTCTAAGGCTACACATCTTCTTAGCTCACCTGGGAAGCCCCATCCATCTACCCCTCAAATCCCCACATTAATCAGCCACAAAGTTCTAAGGTACAGTCTTCCTCATGCCATCTTTGCCTTCCTCCATCCCTCTGTCTCTGCCTCCCTCTATCTCTCTCATTTCCCCTTCTACCTTCCTCCATTCCTTCTCTGTCTCCCTCCATTCATCCCTCTCTGCCTCCCTCCATTTCTCTGTGGAAGAAAAACTTCATGTACTGTGCTTTGTGTTGGAGCGGATATATAAGAGACAAGTTTATTTACTATTAGCGCTTCTTCTAGCAGTAGTTGGGGAGAGGTGGTTGAGCGGCAGAGATTCCCCTGCTAGTCAAGACCAGCTCAGTTCTGAAGTAAACCAGAGCTTCTTTTATACAGTACAACATCTAATTTAATTAAAACACAATACAGGATAAATACATCAAGATGGGCAGCAACATCCCTTAAGGCAGGGCTTTATATCTTGTTCTCAAGGTGATTAATCCCTACCCAACCCCACTAAAGGAATAACTTCATCTTTTTTTCAGCTATTCCTTTCAGAAGACCTAGAGAACAGAATGAAGATGTATTGTGAACTTGATTGCCTTGGTAACCAGAGGAGATAAAACAGGCCTATAGCTGAAACTTCGGAGACAAAGGGGCAAATGCAGACCTTGACAATTATGCTTTCACACCTCCCACTCTGCCTCCCTCCAACCCATCCTCTCTGCCTCCTCCATCTCTCCCTGTCCACCTCCCTCATCTCCACCCTTTACCTTCTTCAATCCTCCTTCTCGGCCGTATTCTCCTCTCTACCTCCCTCAATCCTCCTTCTCTGCTTCTCTCCATCCCTCCCTCCAATTACCTCCAACTCCCTCTCTCTGTCTTCCTCTAATCCTCCCTATTTGCTTGCCTCCATCCCTCCCTCTGTGCCTCCCTCTCTCCCTTCATGTTCCCCCCCTCCCCTTTCTCCTTCCTTCCTTCAGCTTCCCAGCTGCCCCCATTCATGCTGGGGATGGACACCCAACCCCCAGGCCCAAAAATCATCAGTAGCAGAAAGAGGTGACTAACAGCAGCAGTGCCACCTGGAGACAGAGGACTTTTTTATAAAATGTCTCCTTTCCCTATATTCATGTGTACTAGAAAACAGCAATTTCATTTTAAGTTTGGTAACGTTCTCCTTCAGGAGACTGTATAAGTCTAAATTACTCACATAAAAACTGATTCCATGAAGCTAAAAAGTGTACACCGAGGAAACAGCACTTTTTCATGAAATTGCAGCTAAAATGTAAATAACTATGACCCAGTCCTGGTTTTAGTATGTATTTAAAGTAAGTGGCACTGACAGAAGTAAGCCACATGCCCCCCAAAAAACCACATTCATAATCATAGATTGATTTTCCCAAAATAACTCTGCTTTCCCAACCGCTTCTTTCAAGCCCTAAATTGGGTATTCCAACAACTTCAATTATTGCCGAGTCTCATTTTAAAGAACTCCCTCAGAAAACTATAGCCAACTTTCAATGATCTATGCTAATGGACTGTAAAATTTCCCTGCAAATTCACCAGACCACACTCCTCATCTTCAAAGCCTTCCTGACAAGTTACCTCCTCCAGGAATCTTTTCCTAATGTCCACTACTCCTTGTTATGACATCCTAAGCACTACCCCTTGCAATTATGTGACATTGATTTATGTACTCTATTTTTTTTCCCTTGTTGTTTCCAGTCATATCTACCCTCTTTCTTCTACTTGACTATGCATGTGCAATTTGTGCCTGCCTGTATTCCCCCATTAGATTATACACTCCTTGAGGGCAAGTCCACGACTTTACTTCTATGTACTCGTCCAAACACCTACTACAGTGCTGTGCACACGACAGGTACTGATACTATCGCATGAGACAGGGACCTGATTTCATCCTTCTTCTATTATTTTCCAGTTAATCTATTAATTAATAAACTCAGTTTTTTTAATGGTATTTATTAAGCCCTTACTGTGTGCCATTCACTGTACCAAACACTGGCATAGATAAAAGATAATTGGGTTGGGAGAATCCCACAGTCTTAATCCCCGTTTTACAGATGAGGTAAGTGAGGCACAGAGAATCGAAGTGACTTGACCAAGGCCACCCAGCAGACAAGAGGCATAGCTAGGATTAGAACCCAAGTCCTTCTGACTCCCAGTTCCATGTTCTATCCACTAGGTCATCCTGCTTATCTGCAGAATGCTGAGGAATTCACTTTGTACAAAAGTTACTTCTAGGAAGGAGCCATCGATGGTGACTTTCCCCTACTTGCAACTGCTGAGGACAGCATACAGAGCTATTCTGACCTAGGGCCATAGACTGACCACCCAGCTTTCTCACAACACAATCATACTTATTGGGTGCTTACTACCTGCAGAGCACTGCACTAAGCACTTGAGAGAGTACAATACAACAGAATTAGTGTACACATTGCCTGCTCATATTGACTTTACAGTCCAGAGGAGTACTTAAGATCTCCCCATCTTCTATGCTAGTTTTTTACTTAGCTTTTCTTAAATTCCCTTTCCCCTACTTATAGTAATAATAATAATGATAATAATTGTGTCCCTCTGTCACAATTTTCTGTCCCTCTTCCAAACACTGATATCCCTCTAACAAAATTTTTTTTCTCCTCCTTGGAACATACCTCTATACGCTTTCCCTTGCCTAGTGCCCTTGCTGTCCCACCAACAAAGCACCATGTCATGGGAAAAGGTCCAGATGAACAGTGGCCTTTGACTTTCCCTTCTCCATGGGCCTTCCCCACCCTGTACTCACCAAAAATTGCTGTAATTGCCCAGGAGTGTATGTAAGTTTGGACTCTGGTAGGTAGAAGGACCTTGTCCTGGGTGTCTCAGACTGGTACCCTCTCAACCCAAGTTCAGAGGACAATTGGGAAGCTGGGTGGATTTTAGGACTGATACAACAATTCTGTAGAGGCCCAGGATGCACTCAGACTTGGGGCCTCAGTGACCCCAGAGCACTCCTAAATTCATGCATTCAATCGTATTTATTGTGTGCTTACTGTGTGCAGAGCACTGTACTAAGCACTTGGAAAGTACAATTTGGAAACAAGTAGAGACAATCCCTACCCAACAATGGGTTTACAATCTAGAAACGGACCTACATGACCCAATACTGGACCAGACTTACGTGTGGTCAACTGGGGCATGGCCCCAGGCCTCAACCTTCAGGGAGCCCCATTTTCCCCATGGGACCAGCACTGCAACTTGATCTGGGACAGATTGGTCAGTATAGGACCTCAGAGTCAGTGCATCACCCCTCAATCTGGAGGGGCAAAGAACAGGCTAAGGAAGCGAACTCCTTCCAGTAAATATTCCTAATCTCTGTCCCCATTCCTGTGAGCTCAATGTGGGCAGGGAATGTGTCTTTCATTCATTCATTCAATTGTATTTATTGAGTGCTTACTGTGTGCAGAGCACTGTACTAAGCGCTTGGGAAGAACAAGTTGGCAACATATAGAGATGGTCCCTACCCAACAGTGGGCTCACAGTCTAGAAGGGGGAGACAGACAACAAAACAAAATATATTAACAAAATAAAATAAATAGAATAAATATGTACAAGTAAAATAAATAAGTAAATAGAGTAATAAATATGTACAAACATATATACATATGTCTACCAGGTCTACCAACTCTGTTGTAGTGTACTCTCTAAGGAGCTTAGTACAGTGCTCTTCACACAGTAAGAGCTCAATAAGTACTATTGATTGATTATGAACAGGAAATGTTTCTCATATCTCTGTTGTACTTTCCCAAGTGCATTTCAGCCAGTGGAGCTATTGGAACCAGTGTGCCTATTTTTACCTCTGTCCCTTTCCCATTTTTCCAAACAAAATAGCCATCCTCTGACCTGCACTACTTCCAGTCTGGTATATAATTGACATCCATAACATGTCTGCCTTCATTATTAGTGATTGTTCCTTAGCAATCAATTGTAAGATTTTTTTTTTGTTTTTTTCTTTATTGTTTGCCTCCATACTTCTACATACTGGTTATGTGGAAGGGAGCAGATGAGGACAAAAGTTATCATAGACAATGATCTGCTCTGCAGAAAGAACACTTGGTGAGATTTGGCAGGTAGGGATTTTAATGCATTTGCCAATCCTATCCAATTGCGTGTTAGGTGGCAGAAATATGGCCCAGGACCAGGATTGGGATGGTGGGAGACGCAGCAGGAGTAGAACTTCAAGGTGGGTTCATACTGAATAATAATATTAAGTGTGGCATTTGTTACACTCTTACTATGTGCCAAGGAACTGTACTTAGCACTGAGGTGGATACAAGCCAATTGGGTTGGATATAGACCCTGTCCACATGGGGCTCACAGTCTTAATCTCCACTTTTACAGATGAGGTAACTAAGGCACAGAGAAATTAAGCGACTTGTCCAAATTCGCACAGCAGCAAGTGGCAGAGCCAGAATTAGAACTCAGGTACTTCTTACTCGCAGGCCTGGGCTCTAGACACCAGATAACGCTGCTTCATCCCTCCTGGCACCATTAGTTGAGCCAAGTGAAGCCTAAGGTACAGAAGTCTCCAGACCTACTTTGAAATTACACTAGCTCTCTTTACCCTCCCATACTTCTTAAATATGCTAGTGCCTCAAGCACATCCAAAACACACCCTGCTTTTTGGCATTTCTCTATGCCAATTGGCACATCCATTTTTGAACTTTTCTCTAAGGAGGTGAAATCAAATTGTTCTTGGCATCTAATCACCTTTCATAACATCTCTTTGAAGGAGGCAGGAAACACGTATTTTTAATCCCTAGTTTAGTAAACTAAAAAGTCAAAAGGTCAAAAGACTTGTCCAAGGACACTTGCTGATCAGGTTTAGGAAAGATGAACTACAGGACTAATTTTTTCAAGTAGTTCAAATAGTTAATAATAATAATAACAATGATGGTATTTAAGCACTTACTATGTGCCAGGCACTGTACTGAGCTCTGGGGTGGATACAAGTAAATCAAATTGGACACAGTCCCAGTCTCACATGAGGCTCACAGTCTGAACTGTGCCACATGGGGCTCATGGTCTAAACCCCTATTTTACAGATGAGGTGACTGAGGCACAGAGAAAGTGAAGTGACTTTCCCAAGATCACGCAGCAGACAAGTGGCAGGGCAGGGACTAGAATCCATGACCTTCTGACTCCCAGGACTATACTCTATCTTCTATGCCATGCTGCTTCTCAGCTGATGCAATGAGCCACATAACCACCTTAGCAATTTCAGTCTCTTTTTCCACCCTTGAAAGGTGGGTTGTTTGCCTCAAGTGAGCCCCCATTTCTCTGGCAAACATTAACTTGGGTTAATGGAGATGAGGTAACAAACCCATGCTCCAGGCTTCCTTGTGCATACCTTGAATTGGCTGGAACCTGGCCCGATTGGCAGGTGGGGTTGGGGATGTTGGCAGTGCTTCCCTCCCACAACTCTGCAGCTGATCCACCACCTGCATACTATGGGTTTTCCTGAGGCTTTCCAGTCTGGCAGTAGGATCAGGGAAAATGAATTTGTGAGTGCAAGTCAGGAGTGCACAGAGAAAAGCCCAAAGAGCTTGCTCAGTCTATGCAATGGGTTAATGTCAAGATTTCTTGGGAGACTCTGGATGGGAGGCTTAATGCCATCACTCTCCCCTCCTTCAAAGCCTTATTAAAAAACACATCTAAGCTCCTCTGTAGACCGTAAGTAAGCTTGTTGTGGGAAAAGAACATGTCTACTGACTGTTGGAGTGTACTCTCCCAAGTGCTTGGTACAGTGATCTGCACACAATAAACAATAAAACAATTGATGATGATAATGATGAAGAGGTCTTCTCGACTAAATGCTCATTTCCCCTACTCCCTCACCCTTCTGTGTTACTCTTGCACTTGGATTTGTTCCCTTTATTCTCCTCACCTTCAGCTCCTCAGCATTTATGTACATATCTGTCATTTATTTCAACGTCTGTCTCCCCTTGTAGACTGTGAGATCCTTGTGGGCATGAAATATGTCTATGAACTCTGTTATACTGCATTCTCTCAAGCTTTTAGCAAAGAGCTCTGCACACAGTAAGTGCTCAAAAAAATATGATAAATTGAATAAAGTACCTAACTGATGGTTGCTTCAACAAGTACTCAGATCGGAGAGGAGGAGACTTGTCCCTTTATTTATTCAAATTTCTTCCGAGAAATTTCAGTTGGGATTGATAGCATCTCCTGGTGTGGACAAGACCTGAATCAGATTTTTGCAGCATACTCCTTGATTTAGCCTAAAGAGTATACCAGTTGTTTGAAAGAGTTAATAGTTGCAACAGGTGCCTAACTTACCTCCAGGGTAAATTGGTTTGTGTGCTGTGATAATCTGCCTCATTGAGCTCATGAAGAACAGAGAGAGACCCAGGTCCCTTTATGCATCACCTGCCTTATAAATTCTACCATTTCTGCATAATGAAAAGGGAAATAATATTTTGTGGAAATAAACCATGGGTTAAAAGCTTACAAATTAATGTATTAAAACATGGCGGTTAGTTGTGTTACCTGTTCCTTACAAACATTCAAACTGGTTTAGATTCGAAAACATTGCCTTGTGGACTGAAAACTTGCAGAAAGAATGTAAGTAAATGTTAATAATCAACAGGAAGGTTCAGAGTTATGGAAAACACCTAGTGCAGACAGTGTTGCAAGAACTGGTTTTAGGGTCATTCTTGTTTAACAACTTAACTAATGACCTGGAACAGAGGATAAACAAGACACTGGTGAAATCAGTGGGACAAGATGCATTGTTTCCAGCACTAAAAGGGAGAGATGAACAAGACCAAAGAAAGAAATTAGAGGTTTAGATAAAGGAAAAATAATTCCCTAAATAGATAATGAGAAGCAAAGGAAACTGGAAATGTCAGGTCTTTAGACTGTAAGCTTGTTGTGGGCAGGGAACATGTCTACCAACTCTGCTGTATTCTCCCAAGCATTTAGTGCTCTGCACACAGTAAGCACTCAATAAATACGATTGATGGCCTGACTGATAGATCAAAAGAGAACTGATCTGGGAGAAGGGGAGAATTCATTAAACTATGTTCTTGAGATTCAGGGTGGCAAATTGAGATGTTTAGCAGCTGTGCAATCAATTTAGTTTGGGAATGCATAGCAGAAATATATGTATCCCCCGAAAAAACAGAGGCATTCAGTCTTCTCTAACCCTGGTAAGATCATCCTAGAGACTCTGAATTTATCCTAGGGCATGCTCAACCTGGAAGATTACCAATAAATTGTAGGGAATTTTTTTAAAAGCAGGAAAAAAGTTCAAATGAGAAGAGAGTTAAAAATAGAGATCACCCCAGAGATCTAATAGGGAATGGGTTTGGAAACAACAGTAGGCCCTGGCACAGCTAGTAAGTCAGTCAATCGTATTTATTTGAGCCTTTTTTTGTTGCAGAGCACTGTACTAAGTGCTTGGGAGAGTACGATATAACAACATAACAGATTCCCTGCCTTCAACAAGCTTACAGTGGCACTGGGCCTTGTAGCTGGGTCCTTGGTTTTGGGTATCCATGCTGACAAGAAGCCACATGGCCTAGTGGAAAGATCATGGACCTTGGAGTCACAGGACCTGGGTTCTAATTCCACTCCATCACTTGCCTGTTGTATGACCTTGGGCAAGTCGCTTAAGTTCTGTGTGGCTCAGTTTCCTCAACTGTAAAATGGGGACTCAATACATGTTCTCTCTCCTACTTAGACTATGAGCCCCATCATCATCATCAATTGTATTTATTGAGCACTTACTATGTGCAGAGCATTGTACTAAGCGCTTGGGAAGTACAAATTGGCAACATATAGAGACAGTCCCTACCCAACAGTGGGCTCACAGTCTAAAAGGGGGAGACAGAGAACAAAACCCAACATACTAAAAAAATAAATAGAATAGATATGTGTAAGTAAAATACAGTGATAAATATGTACGAACATATATACATATATACAGGTGCTGTGGGGAAGGGAAGGAGGTAAGATGGGGGGGATGGAGAGGGGGACGAGGGGGAGAGGAAGGAAGGGGCTCAGTCTGGGAAGGCCAGGGATGGTGTCCAACCTGATTAACTTGTACCTAGCCTGGTGCTTAGAACAGTGCTTGACACATAGCAACAGCTTAAGAAATAACATAAAAAGAAACTAATATTAATAATAATGACAGTATTTGTTAAGCACTTACTATGTGCCAAACACTGTTCTAAGCACTGGGATAGGTACAAGATAATCAGGTTGTCCCACTTAGTGCTCACAGTCTTAATCACCATTTTACAGATGAGGTAACTGATGCTTAGAGAAGATAAGTGACTTGCCCAAGGTCACACAGCAGACACGAGGCAGAGGTGGGATTAGAACTCATGTCCTCTGACTCCCAAGCCCGTGTTCTTTCCACTGAGTGGGATCAGGGGCTGGTGGACCTCTAGATCTCTGCTCCTGATTCCAGCCTCCTACAGGGATTACAAACCACTGGTTTGACTCTCCAGCCACCACAAGAGACTTCAGAAGGGCCTTCACAGCACATTTTTAGAACCACTCTTGATGGCTGGCATTCACTGAAGTGGTAGTCTGGAGGCAGCTGGGAATAAGCTCCTCATGATGGAAACAAAAGTCTCCTTCTGTTATTGAACTTAATATTGTGGGTCCTAGTGAAGTTCTGTTCTTGGTGCTGGGTCTGGGGATAAGACATCTATTTCTGAGCCACCTGGCCTGAACACTCTCAACAAATACTGACACTACTAAATATGGATATGCCATGCCTGTTACCAGGTGTTGTTCTCTGTAGGTATTTATACAACTGTCTTTTGGGTTTCAAGAAAACACTACTGGTTGAGATCTTATCCAGTTTGTTGGGTGTGGCTGAAAAGGCAGATTTACAACTGACAACCCATTCTGTTCATGTTTTTGTTAAGTCTGATAGTCGGCTAACCACCCCCTGCTTCCAGATTTCTCCTCCCAAGGCTGATCTGTCTTGTGTTATCTCCCAGCAGCTTGATAGTATGCTGCCTTATTTGAGCCTGTGTTTTACTAAGTCTTTAAAACATCTGCACTACTTCTTCTGCTTGCATATACCCCATTTCAGTTCAGTACAGAGGGGCTGCATGAGTACCCATTCTCCCTCTTGCCCAGGGAATCTGGGATAATAATAATAATAATAATAATAATAATAATAACATTTGCTAAGCACTTACTATGTGCCTGGCCTTGTACCAAGCACTGAGGTTGGACACAGTCCCTGTCCCATGTAGGGCTTACAATCTTGTTCCTCAATTTACAGAGGCACAGAGAAGTGAAGTGACTTGCCCAAGGTCATCCAGCAAATGTGATGGATCTGGATTAGAACTCAGGTCCTCTAACTTCCAGCCCCATGCTCTTTCCACTAAGCCATGCTGCTGAGCATTGCTTTGTTGCTGGGGAATAACTGCAGCTTATGCCCCTAGTTATCATTGGGTTTTTTTCTCACCATTTAAGTGTAAAGATAATTTATAGGAAACCACTTAAGACACATACTATCTGTAACAGTTCTAGGTCTCACAGTCATTTAGAAGAATCGTTCATCACTGATTTGAGTTCTTGAGGACCAGCTCAATAAAGCTTTTATGACATTTGAGCCCACTGGGTCATTTCTTTATTCTTATATATAAGCACCTTGAACCTTAAATGGTTCTTGAGATTTTCGATGAAAAAATACAGTAAGATTTATGTCTGTGCTCTGGGAATTTAATTAAAGTTCCATTCAGGCAACCTAGGTCAGCTGCTGACTACGTAGCCTAACTGATAACAATCCCCCTGTGGATGACCTTTTTGAAATGAATTCCACTTCATGCTCTAGTAGGGTTCCAAGGACCCTCAAAATAATTTCCCAGGCATTCTCTTTCACTCATGAAAAATTGCTTTCAAGAGAACAGCATGTGACAAACTCAGTGTGAGTTATCTGATCAACCCAAGAGAACTACATTTCAAGATGACAAGGGAGTTAGAGTCAAAGGAGGATTCAGCAGTACATGGGAGGGCAGAGAAAGAGGACTGGAGGAGGAGAGGGGAGTGCATAGAAAATTACACAGAGGAGCTGGAGAAACAGTGTTGCCTAGTTGGTAAAGCACAGGACTGGAAGTCAGGACCTGAGTTCTACTCCCTGTAGGGGTCCCTCAAGGCTCAGTTCTAGGTCCCCCGCTCTTCTCCCTCTACACCCATTCCCTTGGAGAACTCATTAGGCCCCATGGTTTTGATTGCCATTTCTATGCAGTTGGTTCCCAAAGCTAGGTCTCCAGCCCTGACCTCTCTCCTTCCCTGCAATCTAACATTTCCTCCTGTATTCAAGACATCTACTTGGATGTCCCACTGACACCTCAAATTAAACATTTCCAAAACCAAACTCCTTATCTTCCCACCTAAATCCTGTCCTCCCTTCTTTCCCATCACTGTAGACAACACCACTACCCTCCTTGCCTCACAAGTCCATAACCTTGGCATTGTCCTCAACTCATCCCTCTCACTCCACCCACATATTACATCTGTCACCACATCCTGTCAATTCTACCTTCACAACATTGCTAAAATCCACTTTTTCCTCTCGATCCAAACTGCTACCATGCTGATCCAAGCACTTACCCTATACTGCCTTGACAACTACAATCTGCCTCCTCCCTGGCCTCCTGTCTCTCCCCACTCCAATCCACACTTTGCTCTGCTGCATGAATCATTTATCAATAAAAACGTTCAGTACATGTGTCCCCACTCCTCAGTAACCTCCAGTGGCTGCCCATCCACCTCCACATCAAACAGGAACTCCTTACCATCGGCTTTTAAGCTTTTAAGCTTGTTCCACCCTACTTCACCTCACTAATTTCATACAACAGCCCAGCCTGCACACTCAGCTCCTCTAGCAGCAGGTTACTCACTGTGCTTGGATCTCGTCTATCTCACCACTGTCCCCTTTCCCATATCATGCCCATAGCCTGGAACTCCCTCCCCAACCATATACGCCAAAACACCACTCTCTCTACCTTCAAAACATTACTAAGGTCACATCACCTCAAGAGGCCTCCCTGATTAAGCCCTCTTTACCCCAGCTCACTCTCCCTTCTGGGTCAACTATACATCTCAATTTTTGACTTTTGGACACTTGATATTCTTCCTACACCCAACCCCGGAGCACTTATGCATTTATCTTTAAATTATGTATTATAAATCAATCATGTATTCATATCAATGTCTCTCTCCCCATCTAGACTGTAAACTCATTAAGAGCAGGGAACATGTCTGCTAATTTTGTGGTATTGTACTCTGCCAAATGCTTGGTATACTATCTGCATCCAGGAAGCTCTTAATAAATACAATTGATTGATTTATACTCCCAGCTTCACCACATATCTACTGAATAACCTTGGGCAAGCTATTCAACTTCTCTGTGCCTGTTACCTCATCTGTAAATTGGGAATTAAGATTGTGAGCTCCATGTGCAATATGGCCTGTGTCCAACTTTATTAAGTTGTATCTAACCCAGTGCTTAGTACGGTGCCTAGAATATAGGTAAATTGGGAATTAAGATTGTGAGCTCCATGTGTGATATGGACTGTGTCTAAACTGTTGTATTTAACCCAGTGCTTAATTCGGAGCCTAGGACATAGTAAGTGTTTAACAAATACTACAAAAAAGGACCAGAATACAATGCAACAAAAAAATGACATTGTAACCAAAAGGCAATCTGCTTTGTTCTTCTTGTTTCCCAGTATGTAATCCTTCTCCAATTACTGCTTCTCTGAAACCCCTGTCTTGGAGGACAAGAAGATTAATTGAGTGACTGATTGAAGAAGGAATGCCATTGGGCAGTATTACACATATGGTAGATATAAATAAATTGGATGTTTTGGGAAATCCAGTGAAGGCAATGAAATTATTGATTGCTCAGCTGAGTTGGTGTATCTAGGCTCTTCCGGACTTAGAAGTAAGCCTCAGAAAGGATTTAGAAATATAACGTAAATTTAAGGATGGAGTTTTCATTCAGTGAAAGATGTCTTCAAACCTCACTGTGTAAGCTCCTTTTTTAAAAATGGTATTTGTTAAGCACTTATTATATGCCAGGCACTGTATTAAGCATTGGGGTAGATACAAGCTAATCAGATTGGACACAGCTGCTGCCTCACATGGGCTCACAGCTTTAATCCCCATTTTACAGATGAGGTAGGAGAAGCGAAGAGCAGTTAAGCGATGTGCCTAAGATCTCCAAGCAGATGAGTGGTGGAGCTGAGATTAGAACCCAGGTCCTTCTGACTTCCAGGTCCATGTTCTATCCACTAAGCCACAGGTCCTTGTGGGCAGGGAACACGTCTGGTAATTCCGTTACATTATGATCTCTCTAATGCTTAGTAGGGTGCTCTGCACACAATAAGTGCTCAATAAATACCATTAATTGATTGAAAATACAAAGTGGAAAGTACATTAATTATAGTTTTTTGTAGTTTCATCACATAGAAGACAGAGGCAGACTACATATTGAACAAATACCATTAAAAAAATGTTAGGAGGAGCAAGAAATACTACTAGATAGAATACAATTCTTCCAGCCAGCTACCTAACTTGATAGGAATTCAAGCACTCTTTGCCAAAAGAAAATACATCTGGTGGATTTCTTCCTCCTCCACCAGCACAAACCTGGCCTGCCTGGGGGCCCCATGATGTGTGCTCCCAGAAGCTGAAGCCACCCCCTCCCCAAAGCTTTAACTCCCCAACCTCTCCCAGCCCAGCATACCCAAGGGTGCATGAGGCGGCACCTGGCCAGGGAACCACTTTGACCTCTGTGAGCATGGAGGGTGAAACTTCTTCTTCTTCACAGCCTGCTTTGGCTGGTCTGCCGCAGTGCTGATGCTGCTTGCTGTAGCTTGAGCCCAACCTGCTACTTGGTAAAGCATGGGAGCCACCATCTTGGCTTCCCCTCAGCCCCTCTCTTGCTTAAAGGGGCAGGAAGCCTAGATACTTCCTTCCCAGCTTCCTGTTCATAGCTTCTGGCTGTAGAAGTGGAGCTAATGGACTCATTCATTCAATCATATTTATTGAACGCTTACCATACGCAGAGCATTGTACTAAGGGTTTGAGAAAGTACAATAAAACAATCTAACAGTAATCGTCTTCATTGTGTGGAGTCTACAGAGGGGGTACATTTGATCCCAAGACGTATAGCTTCCTGACTCCAGATCTAATCTGTTACCTTTTCCCAAGAAAGCACTATGCCCTATGGACTTTAGATTGCCATTTTCTTGCCACACATGCTTACCTCTGTTTTTGACCTTGCTTATGCTAATGACCTTGAGTACTCTGTCGTAACTAGGCTAGACTGGAAATGTCAGGATAAAGCTTTGCTTGGGTTAGAAGTCCCAGCTTCTCTGGCTCCTGTAGGGAACTGGCCTGGCATGTCCACATTTGTTGTTGTATTGTATTCACATCTAGTATGTGTTCTGTGTGTGTTCAACAATACAGATGAAGTGAGAAGATGAAATGATGAGTTGAGGCAGAATTGGCTTCAGTATTTTTTGAGCTTCCAATTCTCTCACACCTGTGGAGGGGTACTCTCTCTGTCTGTCTCTTTCTCTTTCTCTGTCTCTCTCTCCCTACCCTCCCAAAATGCACTCTCTCAGGAGTTGAAGTACATGGTTTATTGCATTTATCCAGACATTCAAATATTTGCTCAGCTGTTGCATACTTTGTCAGCTGTTGTATCCTTTGTCTTCTTCCTCTGGCTTTTACTAGCTAAATTAGTTTTGCCCTTCTCATTAAATTGTAAACTTCCCAAGGACAGTGAACTTGTGCCTTGCTAGTATCGTGCTGTTCCAAGCACTTAGAATGGTGCTTATCCCTCAGTAGGCCCTAACATCAGTGTAGAATAATCAAGGAATTTCTTGTCCAAGTAGGATGGATTAGTCTCAGTTCTGAGACTTTAAGACCAAGAGCCTGCACAACAGAATTGATTAAAGTGCTAGTGTTTTGGGCAGCATTACTAGCACTTTTGTCCCTGACAATTGTGTTCCCACTGGGCTTAGCATGCACAAGTGAGTATGCAGGCATGCCAGGATGCAGTGTATTAATAATAACAACAACAATGATAATAATAATACAGGACATGTGTGGTGTAGCTATGGGGAGAACAGGGACTAGACCCCAGGTCTTCTGATTTCCAAAGCAGATCTCCTCCACTGGACCAACAGCAGGGCTACACACATGTACACAAAAGTGTTCCCTTTTTAAAAATAACCCTGGGATGAAAGTAAGATACAAATTTCATTAAGTAAATAATCCTCCACTGCCTGTATTTTAAGATATTAAAAGCCATGAGCTCCAGGTTCGATGTCAGTGGCTGGGGCCCCACTCGATACTTATCTTTCTGCCCCTCTTCAGATTAATACTGAGGGGCTGATCATCACTCTTTTGTTGATATTCGAGTCAACCCTTCAGTCTCCTAACAATAATGTACACTTATGGATGAAAATTCACCATCTATAATGTCATTTCTGAGCCACGAAGGACAATTATCCATTCAGCTGTAGTTGTGGTTTTCTTAAGAGGGTGCTACTAAAGGTGACATATCACCCATGTCACCCATGCCCCTCCTCAGTCTCTCCCTTCTGGCCTCCTCTTCAACTCTCCCATCCTTTCCAGCAGTATCTCTAGAGGAGATTTTCTGTCTCCTCTCAAAAGCCACCCCCTCTACCTGAGCAACCAATCTCATTCTTTCACACCTTATCAAAACTCTTGCACCAATCCTTCTTCCCTAACAGCCATATTCAACTGTTCACTCTCCAATGGCTTCGTCCCCACTGTTTTCAAACGTGCCCATGTCTCCCCTAACATAAAAAGCTCTTCCTTGACCCCACAGCTCCCTCCAGTTATCACCCCATCTCCCTCCTACTATTTCTCTCCAAACTCCTTGACCAAGTTGTCTACACCCGCTGTCTCAAATTCTTCTCCTCCAATCCTGTCCTGGACCCCCTCCAATCTGGCTTCCATCCCCTTCAATCCACAGAAACTGTCCTCTCAATGGTCACCAATGATCTTCTTGCCAAATCCAACGGCTTCTACTCCATCCTAATCTACTCAACGTCTCAGCTGCCTTCAACACTGTGGACCCCCGCCCTTCTCCTGGAAATGTTATCCAACCTTTCCTTGGAATGCAAAAGCACAGTACAGTGCTTTGTTCATATTAGGCACTCAAGAAATATTATTGATGAAAATGATGGTGACAAAGAAAAATAGTCTCATGCAAAATCACTATTAATGCAGTTACATTTCTGTTATGCTCTGGTCTCAGGGTCGAAGCTTAACTGAGGTAGAAAATTACAGTCAATCAATCAATCAATCATATTTATTGAGCATTTACTGGGTGCAGAGCACAGATACGTAACAGTCATATTCCCTGCCCACAACGAGTTTACGGTCTAGAGCATCTTATAATATCTACAAAATATTATTTCAGTCAGGTACCTTTTAAAAAAATCCAGTACATTGATTTGGGTGGGCTAGAAAGCACTCTGAAAGTTCCCTCC
This sequence comes from Tachyglossus aculeatus, assembly GCF_015852505.1. NCBI lineage: Eukaryota > Metazoa > Chordata > Mammalia > Monotremata > Tachyglossidae > Tachyglossus > Tachyglossus aculeatus. The sequence goes on from NC_052070.1 coordinate 78,058,448, forward strand.
TAAACCAGTTCTCCACTGGCAAAACATAATAGAAAACGGAGCAGATTGTCCAGATAATTCAGCCATTTAATTTGGTTTTGACTGACCCACTCTGCTTTGTTTTATGGTTTTGATTTTTGTTGTTTTAGTTTTGGTGTTCTGTTTGAAGATATTTGGCTTTAGTTTTCAAGACATGGCCAGAGATGTGGTGCTTTCTTTTTGTCTCTTGGTTACTGCTATGTTCAGCCAAAGCAGCATTCATAGAGGTATTCACTGGAGCTTTTTCAGCAGGCTCTGAACAGTTAGAACAGTTCTCTAATTAGATCCTACTCCTGGAGACTTCACACACACTCTCTCAAAAGCCAAAGGGCTTTAACATTCACTAACAACATGTGGATAAGCAGTTAAGCACTTGCGTATATTTCTGTAACACAACCTGGTAGGTTCACACCTAACGCAAGTGAAGCTCATTATTTATAGAACAGCCTCTGGATCTGACTTCAAAACTTTCCTTCCTGCCACCACCTCTTGCCAGCAGCTCTGGCAGCAATCGTTGCTACAGAAAATGGCTAAGTTCCAGCCATTGACACAGTGACATCCCATTGACACAGTGGCTGAGAATGTTCAAACGTAGCTGGAATGTCTGATTGTTGATTTCATTTCTTACATTTGTAAAGTGCTTCCAATCCATCAATCAATCCAATCAATTGCATTTATTGAGCACTTTCTGTGTGCACAGCACTGTACTAAGTACTTGGGAGAGTACAATATAACAGAGTTCATTCATTCAATCAATTCAATCATATTTATTGAGCGCTTGCTCTGGGCCAAGCACTGTAATAAGCACTTGAGAGAGTGCAATATAACAATAAACAGACACATTCCCATCGAGCTTACAGTCTAGAGGGGGAAACAAACATTACTATAAACAGAATATGGAAATGGGCACAAGTGCTGTGGGGTTGAGGAGGGGTGAATAGAGGTGCAAACCCGAGTACTAGGGTGACACGGAAGACAGTGGGAGAAGAAGAAATGAGGGGTTAGTTGGGAAGGCCTCTTGGAGATTTGCTTTTAAAAAAGCTTCTTTTGTGCAAAGTACTTTACTAAGCACTGGGGGACAGGTCAAGGTTATGAAATCTGAATCAGTGACTGGAGTACAGGAAGCTCATAATCTAATAAAAGGAGAAACAGGAGATTGACAAATTGGGAGAAGAATAAATAGACAAGATCAGTGAAAGAATCAACACTACAGTAGCATCAGGAGCAAGAAAAGCAGAAGCAAATTACCCCTGGGAAGGGAGAGTCTGCAGGTTCCTCTACCCCAATCCAGGGTCATCTATGGTCTAAACAGTTACAGACCCTCCCCAGTCCACAAACATTCTAGATTAACAATACAGGGTTGAGAGGTGAAGAGGAAAAGAGCTTTCAGTCAAATGGTTTCACTGTTGCAGAATTACGACCCACAAATATAAATCCTGTCCATTACTCAGATATTTTGTCCATTCTAATATATATATATATGTCATTCAATTAATAATCATCTATCATAATAATAATGATGGCATTTGTTAAGCACTTACTATGTGCAAAGCGCTGTTCTAAGTGCTGGGGAGGTTCCAAGGAGATCAGGTTGTCCCACAGGGGGCTCACAGTTTTAACCCCCATTTTACAGATGAGGTAACTGAGGCACAGAGAAGTTAAGTGACTTGCCCAAAGTCACATAACTGACAGTTGGTGGAGCCGGGATTTGAACCCATGACCTCTGACTCCAAAGCCCGTGCTCCTTCCACTAAGCCACGCTGCTTCATGTGTCCCCCTTAGTTGCAAATAACATCAAACAATCTTCTGAACTAGGAAACACACCTACAGCATCTATTCTAGTAGTAGTAATAATAATAATAATAATGGTATTTATTGAGCTAACTATGTGCCAAGCACTATTCTAAGCACTGGGGAAGATGCAAGGTAATCAGTTTGTCCCTTGTGGGGTTCAAAGTCTTAATCCCCATTTTACAAATGAGGTAACTGAGGCACAGAGAAGTTAAGAGACTTGCCCAAGGTCACACAGCAGACAAGTGGCAGAGATGGGATTAGAACCCACGTCCTATGACTCGCAGGCCCATGCTCTATCCACTACACCATGCTACCATACATACAGTTGTGACTCAATTTACCCAGACTGTGAATCCTATGCAGGACAGGGACTCCAACCCGATAACCTTGTATCTATCTCTGCGCTTAGAACAGTGCTTGGCATATAGTAAGCTCTTAACAAATACTATCAAAATAAGAAAACGTGGCCTGTGAATTCATATGCTAGCTTGACCACAGTTAGTTTGTGAAGATGAAGGATCAAAGGAAAAAAATACTCCCCATTATATAAGTAGTACTAATAGTATTTTTTAAGTGACTTCTGTGTACAGGGAGCACAGGGGTTAGAGTGGGGAAAAATACAAAGATAGTAGCTAGCTATGGTTCCTGGACCTCCAGGGGCTGACAAGGTAAAAATAAGGTGGGGAGGGCTTGATGACAGACAATAGGGAAGATAGGGAAGTCATATAAAAATACAAAGCAGCATAATTACACAGAGACCAAAAAGTCTAGCGGTAAAGAGGACCTAAAGGGACTTCAAGGTGCTGCCATCCAGGTTCAAAGGGCTCTATATGAAGTTGCAATGTCCACATGCTAGTCCACCAATGCGAGTGTGGTAGCAGAGGAACTATGGTAAGATAGCTAGCCTACTCCTGCCACAATTCTTTAACACATGCTCACTGGTTCTGCTTTGTTCACCATGGTGACCAGTGGCTACTGTGGTGACTGGGGATTCTTGATCAATCAGTGGTATGTTTGAGCACTTACTGTGTGCAAAAAATGTATTAAGGGCTTGGGAGAGTACAACTCAACAGAGTTAGTAGATATGATCCTAGCCCACAGGAATCTTCCAATCAAAAGAGGGAAACAAAATAAGTTACAGAGAGGGGAAATGGAAGGGTATAAGAATATGTACATAAGTGGTGTGGAGCTAGGGGTGGGTTGAGTATCAAAGTACTCAAGAGGTACACACCCCAGAGAATAAGCACCATGGAGGAGAAGGTGAATTGGATGGGGAAATAAGAGGTTAGTCAAGGAAGGCATCTTGGAGGAGATATGATTTTTGTAGGGCTTTGAAATTGGATATGAAGGGACAAAGGGAGGACGTGGGCAAGGGGTTAGTGGTGAGATAGATGAAATCGAGGTTCAGCAAATAGGCTGGTGTCAGAGGAGTGAAGTGTGGGGACTGAGTGGTAGTATTTACTGCATGACTCCGGTCCTTCTGGGCAGAAACCCTACTAGACTGAAAAATTAGAGCCTTGCATGGGATGGTCCAATGGGCATTTGGTTAGGATGAATAGGAAAATTTTAGAGCAGCAGTTGTGTGCAGAGCACTGTATTAAGTACTCGGAAGAGTAGATATTCTTGTCCTCAACGAACTTCTGACCTAGTAGATGAGACAGACATTAAAGTACATTACCGGTAAGAGCATGAGCCAAGCCAAAAAAAGGCATGGGATGTTAAGACTATAGTGGCCATTTCAGTACTTTTCAGATCTCAGAGTGGGCTGTTGAGGCTATGGCCCCTTCACACTTGGCTAACATGATCCCTACTTCACACCCTTCATGCCCTTCTGGAAATTAGATTGGGCCTTGTCAGGGTAACTTTTGGGATCCAAATTTATGGCTCATGCAGGTGGGATAGGATAGGAGTAGAGAGTGGGTCGTCCTTTTTTTCTCTGTACCTGGGAAGGCCTAAAGCTTTCAAAAGGGAGAATTGAACTCAAGATCACATGAAATGCTGGATAATGTCTGGCGAGCAGCATCCTCAACAGACATATTTATTGGATTCATTATGGTACTTGTTAAGCACCTTACTATGTCCTAAGCACTGGGGTAGATACAAGTTCATCAGGTTGGACACAGTCCCTGTCCCACATGAGGCTCACAGTCTAAGTTGGAGGGAGTAGGATTTGACCCCCAATTTACAGATAAGGAAGCTGAGGCACAGAGAAGTTAAGTGACTTGCCTGAGGTCACATAGCAGACACAAAGTAGAGTGGGGATTAGAATTCAGGTCCTCTGAACTCCCATGCCCGTGCTCTAGGCCATGCTGCCTAATCATATTGTATGACTTGTCTGTGGCTCTGTGCTAGTGCAATTCAGAGCAATGTAAAGAGGATCGAATCCCTTCCTTGTAGGAGATGACAGTCTAAAGGAGACTTCATTTTATCTATTAAAACACAATGATTTATTTACAAAACTGTGTTACTACTACCCCTTCTGATTACCCCTCCCGGAAAATATTAATGCCCAAAGAAATATCACATCTTTACAAGGCTCGGTGGTTGTTTTCTGAAGTTTTAGCTTCCCTGTAGCATGCCAACTCCTCCCTTTTGTGCCTTCACTCACTCTCTGCATCAGCGATTCTGGATGTGCAGCCAACTTGTCTGTGACTCACTCACTTTCCGTCTTCATGCTTGTTTTCTGTTTCTACCTTTCATTAAAAAAAAACTGGTCTCATTCTCTAGCTTTTTGGCTTTGGGACTGCCTAAGCGACAGAATCAGGTGGCTCGCATCGGCCTTGCTGCTATTTTATTTACAACAAAAGAAAAGTGAAACTGCCGGTTTCCGTGACCCTGGAGCAAAACTGGTGAATGAGACCCAATTTCCCCTTTTGCACGCTAGAAGCCCAGACATCCATTCAATCGTATTTATTGAGCGCTTACTGTGTGCAGAGCACTGTACTAAGCGCTTGGAGCGTGGCTCAGGGGAAAGAGCACGGGCTTTGGAGTCAGAGGTCATGGGTTCGAATCCCTGACTCCGCCACGTCAGCTGCGTGACCTTGGGCAAGCCACTTAACTTCTCTGTGCCTCAGTTCCCTCATCTGGAAAATGGGGATTAAGACTGTGAGCCCCAAGTGGGACAACCTGATCACCTTGTATCCCCCCCAGCGCTTAGAATAATGCTTTGCACGTAGTAAGCGCTTAACAAATACTACCATTATTATTATTATTATTACAATATAGCAACATATAGAGACAAGCCTGTTTCCATTTCAAAGGTCATTCGCCTTCTCCCTCTCTCTCCCTTCCTGACATGAAATCATTAGGACAGGAATGTGGAAGCGTGGAGCCCATTGGATACAAGCACCGCATTGAGCAATCTCCTGGGAACCGGGAAATGGTTAGGGAGGCGAGCACGTCAGTGGGATCTAGAATAAAGGCTACCCAAACGACTTATCTGGAAGTCGGGAAAGAGATGGCATAGCTTCCTAAGCGCAAAGTGGCTGGGGCCCGGGGGTCAGAGGAGATGAAAAGGCAGGTGCCACGGGGATCCAACCGCCGCTCCTGCCACCAGCTTGGTACGGGTGTGTCTTCTCACTGGGGGTGGGGCTGCAAGTCATTTGGGTGTGGGGCCGGGAGAAAGCCTCTTGGGCTGCTTGGGCTGGAATGTTTAGCTGGTCTTTGCCAATTCCGTTCAGCTGCTGCAGCAGTGACAGCGTTGGGCGCCTCTGGACGAGCTGTCCCCCCTCCACGGCCCCCGGGCCTTGGGCTCCCAGCGCACAGGTGAGCTCCGGGGCTGCAGGTGAGGGGCTGGGGGGGTCCGGCTCCTGCCTCGTACAGCACGCCTAGCGCGCTCTAGGAGCAGCCTGGCCCCACTCCAGGACCGGGGAGAGCCACGGCCACCGCTGGAGTCCAACCTCTCTCCGGAGGGGCCGGACCGGTCCTTCCCCCCGGACCCAGGATGACGGAAGGGGCCGAGGACGATCTGGGAACATATGCTGTGAACCCACTGTTGGGTAGGGACCGTCTCTATATGTTGCCGACTTGTACTTCCCAAGCGCTTAGTACAGTGCTCTGCACACAGTAAGCGCTCAATAAATACGATTGACTGATTGATATGTTGCCCACTTGTATATATGTTTGTACATATTTATTGCTCTATTTATGTATTTATTTTACTTGTACATATCTATTCTATTTATTTTATTTTGTTAGTATGTTTGGTTTTGTTCTCTGTCTCCCCCTTGTAGACTGTGAGCCCACTGTTGGGTAGGGACCGTATATGTTGCCCACTTGTACTTCCCAAGCGCTTAGTACAGTGCTCTGCACACAGTAAGCGTTCAATAAATACGATTGATTGATTGATATGTTGCCCACTTGTATATATGTATATATGTTTGTACATATTTATTACTCTATTTATGTATTTATTTTACTTGTACATATCTATTCTATTTATTTTATTCTGTTAGTATGTTTGGTTTTGTTCTCTGTCTCCCCCTTGTAGACTGTGAGCCCACTGTTGGGTAGGGACCGCCTCTATATGTTGCCCACTTGTACTTCCCAAGCGCTTAGTACAGTGCTCTGCACACAGTAAGCGCTCAATAAATACGATTGATTGATTGATTGATATGCTGTGAGCCCACTGTTGGGTAGGGACTGTCTCTATATGTTGCCAACTTGTACTTCCCAAGCGCTTAGTACAGTGCTCTGCACACAATAAGTGCCCAATAAATACGATTGATTGACTGATATCCGTTGGGAAGCAGTGGGGCTTAGTGGAGAGAGCCCGGGCGTGGGAGTCGGAGGACGTGGGTTCTAATCCCGCCTCGGCCGCTAGTCTGCCGGGTGACCTTGGGCAAGACGTTTTACGGGCTGGGGAGTCAGAGGTCGTGGGTTCTAACTCCGGCTCCGCCACTGTTCAGCTGTGTGTCTTTGGGCCAGTCACTTGACTTCCCTGGGCCTCAGCGACCTCATCTGTACAACGGGGAGGAATAATAATAATAATGATAATATGATGATGGCATTTATTAAGCACTTACTATGTGCAAAACATTGTTCTAAGGGCTGATAGACTGTGAGCCCACTGTTGGGTAGGGACCGTCTCTATATGTTGCCAACTTGTACTTCCCAAGCGCTTAGTACAGTGCTCTGCACACAGTAAGCACTCAATAAATAAGATTGAATGAATGAATGAGTGAATGATAATTATGGTATTTGTTAAGTGCTTACTCTCTGCTAAGCACTGTGTAAGCGCTGGGATAGACACAAGCTAATCAGACTGGACGCAGCCCTCTTCTACATGGGGCTCACAAGTCTTAATCCCCCATTTTATAGATGAGGTAACTGAGGCCTAGAGAAGTTAAGTGACTTGTCCAAGGTTAAACAGCAGACAGGTGGCGAAGCTGGGACTAGAACCCAAGTCCTTCTGATTTCCAAGCCCGTGCTCTATCCACTAGAGCTATGCTGCCTGTGAGCCCCACAATGTGATCACCGTGTCTCTACCCTGGCGCTTAGAACTGCCCCTGCCACATAATAAGCACTTGACAAATACCATCATTATTTATTAGGTTGTGCACACGGGAAGCGCTCAATAAATACAACTGAATGAATGAATGATCCTTATGTGGGGAGGGGGAATTGTCGGGTGGGGCTGGAGGAGCAAACCCCAGCAGGTCCTCACCGACTTGGGGGCGCAGTGCCTGAAGCCCCCTTTTTTCGGGCGCCCCTTGGCACGAGGCCTGAGCCCAGTCTGCGGCGACAACTTTCCCCCACGACAGCCGGGGTGGGCATCGCTGCCCTGCCCATTGGAAGAAGCGTGGCTTCGTGGCTGGAGCCCGGACCTGGAAGTCAGAAGGTCATGGGTTCCAATCCTGGCTCCGCCACGTGTCTGCTGGGTGACCTTGGGCAAGTCACTTTACTTCCCTGAGCCTCGGTTCCCTCATCTGTAATGGGAGGATTAAGGGTGTGAGCCCTATGTGAGACAGGGACTTGTGTCCAACCTAACTTGTATCTACTCCAGCACTTAGAGCAGTGCTTGGCACATAGTAAGCGCCCAACAAGTACTATTATAATAAGTGCACACTTGGGGGAGGGGAGAGGGCTGAACCGGCTGTGTCCGCCCAGGCACCTGTGGCACCAACCTCAGGAGGGCACCTATGGGCTGGCTCTCTCTCTCTCTCTCTCTCTCTCTCTCTCTCTCTCTTTCTTTCTCTCTCCTTCTCTCTCTCCTTCCCTCCCCTCTCCCCCTCTCCCTCTGGCCGGGCATGGAAGAAAGGCCGTGAAAAGAGCTTAAGTTTTTCCTCTGCCCGAATGAGTCACAGTGCCTGTAGATTGAGGATCGGACTGGACTCACAGCTGATTTTGCAGTGTGGAAGCGGTTCAGGGGTAAAAACCTCTGGCCGGGGCTTGTTTTCCCCACCACAGACCCCTACCCACACCACCCTACCTGGCTGCAGGGTTGCATTTGTCCAGTTGCCTGGGGTGGTACTATCAATCAATCAGTGCTTTTTATGGAGCGCTTACTTTGTGTAGAGCACTGTGCTTATTTGGGAGAGTACGATACATTTGGCTGTGTATAGTAATAATAATAATTATGGTATTTGTTAAGTGCTTACTATATGACAAGCACTGTCCTTTAAGCGCCAGGTAGACACAAGGTAGTAAGCTGTCCCATGTGGGGCTCACAGTCTTAATCCCCATTTTAAAGATGAGGTAACTGAGACCCAGAGAAATGAAGGACTTGCCCAAGATCACACAGCAGACAAGTGGCAGAACTGGAATTAGAACTCATGACCTTCTGATCCCCAGGCCTGTGCTTTATCCATTATGCCTTGCTGTATACAGTCTGATAGTATAGTCCAGAGGACTGTAAATATAATAAGCCATTGTCCCAGGGTATTGGGACTGGAGTGGGGAGAGACAGGCTGCTGGGAGGTCACTCAATCATATTTGTTGAGCACTTACTGTGTGCAGAGCACTGTGCTGAGTGCTTGGGTGAGTACAGTGTAACAATATAACAGACACATTCCCTGCCCACAGCAAGCTTGCAGTCTACAGCGGGGAAGAAAGACATTAATATAAATAAATTATAAATATGTAAATAAGTGCTCTGGGGCTGGGCGGGGGGAATGAATAAAGGGAGCAGGTCAGAGTGACACAGAAGGTAGTGGGACAAGAGGAAAGAAGGGCTTAGTCAGGGAAGGCCTCTTGGAGGAGATGTGCCTTCAACAAGCTTGGAAGGAGTGGGAGAGTAATTCTCTGTGGGATATGAGGAGGATGGGTGTTCCAGGCCAGAGGCAGTATGTGGGTGAGAGGTTGGCTGTGAGATAGATGAAAATGAGGTACAGTGAGAAGGTTTGCATTAAAGGAGCGAAGTGTGCAGGCTCAGTTGTAGTTAGGAGAGTAGTGAGGTGAGATAGGATGGGGCAAGGTGATTGAGTGCTTTAAAGCCAGTAACAAAGAGTTTCATTCATTCATTCATTCATTCAATCGTATTTATTGAGTGCTTACTGTGTGCAGGGCACTGTACTAAGCACTTGGGAAGTACAAGTTGGTAACATATAGAGACGGTCCCTACCCAATAGCGGGCTCACAGTCTAGAAGGGGGAGACAGAAAACAAAGCAACACATATTAACAAAATAAAATAAATAGAATAGTAAATATGTACAAGTAAAATAGAGTAATAAATCTGTACAGACATATATACAGGTGCTGTGGGGAGAGGAAGGAGGTAGGGCGGGGGGGATGGGGATGGGGAGGGGGGAGAGGAAGGAGGGGGCTCAGTCTGGGAAGGCCTTGTGGAGGAGGTGAGCTCTCAGTAGGGCTTTGAAGGGAGGAAGAGAGCTAGCTTGGCGGATGTGCGGAGGGAGGGCATTCCAGGCCAGGGGGAGGACGTGGGCCGGGGGTCGATGGCGGGACAGGTGAGAACGAGGCACAGGGAAGAAGTTAGCGGCAGAGGAGCGGAGGGTGCGGGCTGAGCTGTAGAAGGAAAGAAGGGAGGTGAGGTAGGCGGGGGCGAGGTGATGGAGATCCTTGAAGCCGAGTTTCTATTTGATGCAGAGATGGATGGGCAACCATTGGAGTTTCTTGAATGGGGAAACATGTCCTGAACATTTCTGTAGAAAAATTATCCGGGCAGCAGAGTGAAAAGTATGGACTGGAGTGGGGAGAGACAGGATAATAATATCAATTATGGTATTTGTTAAAAGCTTGCAATGAGCCAGGAATTGTTCTCAGTGCTGGGGTGGAAACCAGTAAAGTGGGTTGGACACAGTCCCTGTCCCACGTGGGACTCAGAGTTTCAATCCCCATTTTAAAGATGAGGTTACTGAGGCACAGAGAAGTGAAATGACTTGCCCAAGATCACACAGCAGACATGTGGCGGAGCTGGGATTAGAACCCATGACCTTCTGGCTCCCAGGCCCACACTCTATCCATTACATCATCTGCTGCCCCTCAGAGGGGTGGCCCTGGTGGGAGAAAGTAGCCCCCAACAGGTCCTGGGAGCGCCTTCCTTACGACCTACTTCCTCGGGACCTTCCTTGGGACAGGAGGCTTTGAGGTCAGCAAGGGGGCTGATAATCAAGGCGGGATAGGATAAGCGATCGAATTAACATTAGTAGCAGTTTGGATGGAGAGGTAAGGTTGGATTTTAGTAATGCTGTGAGGTCAAATCGAAAGGATTTAGTGATGGACTGAATATGTAATGCCAGGTTTACAGGCTTGTGAGATTGGACAGATGGCAGTGCTGTTTACAGTGATGGGAAAGAAAGGGAGAGGACGGGGTTTGCTTGGGAAGATAAATTCTGTAGATTATAAGCTCTTTGTAGCCAGGGAACATGACTACTAACCTGGATTCTAATTCCAGCTCCGCCACCTGTCTGCCGTGTGACCTTGAGCAAGCAACTTCACTTCTCTGTGCCTCAGTTACCTCATCTGTAAAATGGGGATTAAGACTATGAGCCTCATGTGGGATGAGGACTGTGTCCAACCAGATTAGCTTGGATCTACTACAGAGCTTAGTACAGTGCCTGGCACATAGTAAGCACCTAACAAATACCATCCCTCTAGACTGTAAATTCTTCTCTCTATTCTGTAAGCTCATTGTGGACAGGGAATGTGTCTGTTTATTGCTATTTTGTACTCTCCCAAGCACTTAGTATAGTGCTCTGTGCACAGTAAGTGCTCAACAAATACGATGGAATGAATGAATGAAAGGAGAAAAGGTTAAAATGGGAGACCGAAAGAAAATCACTCTTGCTTCATTATTCCAAATGGAAGTTTTTCTTGGTTGGTCAATCTAGCCAAAGAAAAATTTCCAAGTGAGGAGAATGTCACAGTAGGATACCCAAGCTCATTGTGGGCAGGGAAAGTGTCTGTTTATTGTTGTATTCTCCCAAGTGCTTAGTATGGTGCTCTGAGCACAGTAAGCACTCATTAATTATGATTGAAAGTACCTACTGAATGGTGAACTGAAACTGGGTAACTTGAAACCAAGAGGGTAGAGAAAAAAGCCTCAGGCAATGCTGCACCTTAGTTGACAATGAGAATCAAGTCAATAAATCAATCAAAAGTATGTATTGAGCAACTACTGTATGCAGAGCACTGAACTAAGCACTTGGGAAGTAAAAGACATGATGCCTGCCTGTCCTCATGGAGCTTATAATCTTTTGGAAAAGACAGAAACAATCAATTACTGTAAGGAAGAAAACAAGAATGGAAAAATTTGTAATTTAAATTGGAATGTACAAAAGTGCCATTGGTGGTATTTATTGACAGACTGAATGAGAGGGTTGGAAGGTAGTAAGAGGAGTTGAAGTTGACACCAGGATTGTGGGTTTGTGAGAACCAGGAATCCAGCTTCAGGAGAGGCAGGGCAGGGACAATCTTGGCTGCATTTCTCTCTCCCTCTCTCACCCCCTCATTCCCTTTTTCTCATTCTCTCTCTGCCTTCCCTGTTCTGATTAGTTATTTTTAGAGAGTCTCAGCTGGGCCACATGGGCGTGTGTTTGAAATGCTCATTTTACAGTAAAGAAATCTTGCTCTGACCAGTTTAAACCTCTTCATGCATGGCATTAGAGTATGGATATCTACATAAACCTTAAAAAGAAAACATATAGTACAAACAGAAATTAATTTCTTTAGCCGGTAGGTAAGTGGAATGTTTGTTTTAGAAAGGGGAGAGGGGAAGCAAAGGCCAGTTTGTTTCCCTATCAGTATTATTTCTGGTTCCGCTTCTTTTCAGTGATTTAAGTGTGGGGAAAACCCCTTTTTTGGTCATCGTTTTCCTCGTTTCTTACTTCTTTCCCCAAATTTTGCCTGCTGGCATCGGAACATGATTAGGGATAAGGTACTCCAAATTCTTTGGTGTTTTATCTCCTTTAAAGATTATTTTGCTGGGTTTTCCAGGACTAGCTTCCAGATGTGGTGACATTTCTGAGTATTAACATTTTTCATCTTCCTGAATTCACCATCATTTTCTTCTAAGGAATAGAGCCCTAGTGATTTACATCTTACCCATTGGTCTTTCAACATTCCAATTACCTCTCCTCCTTAAATCCTCCAGATGTTTCTTGCCAAAATGTCATGCAACTTCTCAACAGATGTTCTTTTTAAATACTGTGTCCTTTAATAGTACAATTACACTGAACACCTGTTCTATTAGCTCTTCTGTACATTCTCCTGTTTGCTATCTATTCATGCTAGCTTTCAAAATGGTATTCTTCGAAAGTAAGGCAATATTAAATACTAGACTTTTTATTGCTTTCATTTGGTGAGTATTTACACACTTTGCTAGGTATTCACTGAGTTATTTTGCATGTCAAAATTTGGGCCTACTAATTTATCTTGGATCTACTTTTCTTTAGAAACAAGAAGCTATTATTTTTTCCATTGATAGTTCTTACGTCTCACCATTATACCATTATTCTGATCTTTTTTTCTCTATGAATGATTAAATCTGGTTTTAAATCCATTATTAAATAACTTTTGTGATATAAAGAGACTCTGTGGATCCCCCCCCCCCCCCCAACACACACTTCATGTTAAGTAGAACAATTTTCTTTTTTAGCTAATATTAAGCCATTCTGCTTTTGTTTGCCTTTATTTACTTTAGTATTGTTCTTGTTTGCTGATAAGTCCTGCCCAGTGGCTTACTTTGGAAGAAAAGCATGTCTCGCTGTAAGGATACCAGGAAGGAGGAAGGTACAGACCAGGTGTTCCTCTCAAACTGAGTTGCCCACTTTATTTACTGAAAGTTGTCTGAATTCAATTCTGAGAGACTTCATGGGACAAAGGTGGGTTGATGTTTTATGAATCTAGACTATGGCTTTTGCCTCACACAACCCTATGTTCATGTTCCAACCTTTCTTTAAAAGAGGGAACTATTAATCTTAGTGTATTGCATGCTGCCCAAGTCTTTACCACTCATTGAAGAAAGTTGTAGGAGACAAGAAAGGGTAGCCCAGTAGGGAGGGATTTGGAGAACGGTGCCTCGTTCTCGCCTGTCCCGCCCTCGACCCCCAGCCCACGTCCTCCCCCTGGCCTGGAAAGCCCTCCCTCCGCACATCTGCCAAGCTAGCTCTCTTCCTCCCTTCAAAGTCCTACTGAGAGCTCACCTTCTCCAGGAGGCCTTCCCAGACTGAGCCCTCTCCTTCCTCTCCCTCCCATCCCCCCGCCCTACCTCCTTCCCCTCCCCACAGCACCTGTGTATAGGTTTGTACAGATTTATTACTCTATTTATTTTACTTGTACATATTTACTATTCTATTTATTTTATTTTGTTAATATGTTTTGTTTTGTTGTCTGTCTCCCCCTTCTAGACTGTGAGCTCACTGTTGTGTAGGGACTGTCTCTATATGTTGCCAACTTGTACTTCCCAAGCGCTTAGGATAGTGCTCTGCACACAGTAAGTGCTCAATAAATACGATTGAATGAATGAATGAATGAGTGGCAGATGACCGAATAAGGACTAGTTTTACAAAATGTGGAAGCAGTAGTTTGGTAATAAGTGGTATTTGTTAAGCCCTTACTCTGTGTTAAACATTGTACTAAGAACTGGAGTAGATGAAAGTTAATCAGGTCGGACCATAGACCTGATGGGGTTCATGGTATAAGGTGAAGGGAGAATAGGTGTTTAATCCACTTTTTAGAAATGAAGGTAGTGAAGCACAGAGAAGTTAAATGACTTGCCCTTGGTCTCACAGCAGGTAAGTAGCGATACTGGGAGTAGAACCCAGCCTGGTTTACTGCATCAGCCTCCTTGCTGACCTGCCAGCCTTCTTTTCTCCACACTCAAGTCAATACTTCACTCTGCTGCCCAGATCATTTTTCTAAAAAAAGTCTAGGACATGTCCCCTCTCTCCTCAAAAGACTCCAATGGATGCCCATCCACCTCCATATCAAACAAAAACTCCTCACCATTGGCTTTAAAGCACTCAATCACCTTGCCCCCTCCTACCTCACCTTGCTATTCTCCTTCTACAACCCAGCCCATACACTTCGCTCTTTCATTCATTCAATCATATTGAGCACTTACTGTGTGCAGAGCACTGTACTAAGTGCTTGGAAAGTACAATTAGGCAACAGATAGAGACAGTCCCTACCCAACACTGGGCTCACAGTCTAGAAGGGGGAGACAGACAACAAAACAAAACAAGTAGACAGGCAGTCCTCTAATGCTAACCTTTTCACTGTGCCTCCACCTTTTCTATCTTGCCGACGACCCCTTGCCCACATTAATAATAATAATGGCATTTATTAAGCGCTTACTATATGCAAAGCACTGTTCTAAGCACTGGGAAGGCTACAAGGTGATCAGGTTGTCCCACGGAGGGCTCACAGTCTTAATCCCCATTTTACAGATGAGGAAACTGAGGCACAGAGAAGTGAAGTGACTTGCCCAAAGTCACACAGCTGACCATTGGCGGAGCCGGGATTTGAACCCATGACCTCTGACTCCAAAGCCCGTGCTCTTTCCACTGTGCCATGCTGCTTCTGCGTTCTGTCTCTGACCTGGAACACCCTCCCTCTACAAATCCAACAGACAATTACTTTCCCCCACTTCAAAGCCTTGTTGAAGGCAGGTCTTTTTCAATAGGGCTTTCCTGACTTCTCTTCTCCCACTCCTGTTTGCGTCACCCTGACTTGCTCCCTTAGTTCTTCCCCCTTCCCAGCCCCACAGCACTTATGTACATATCTGTAATTTATTAATTAATATTAATGTCTTTCCTCACTTCCCTCTCGACTGTAAGCTCCTAGTGCGCAAAGGAAAGTGTCTTTTTATTGATGCTTTCTACTCTCTCAAGTGTTTAGTACAGTGCTCTGCACACAGTAAGCGCTCAATAAATACAACTGAATGAACCCAGGTCCCCCAATCCCCAGAGCCATGCTCTTTCCACTAGGCCAGGCTGTTTCTCATTATGAGAATAAAGCATTTGAAATTGGAATTGAAGGGAAGAAGAATAAATAGATCTGAGGGATGGAGAATATTGATATTCAAGAGGGAATTTGCACTTAATATAGGGAAAAGGGGAAAGCAAAGGCAGGTAATGGATAGAGAAATAGTAACTAAAGTAACAGGTCCGAAGCTAGTTGGAAATCTGTGGATTTGTGAAGTTGTGGTAGGACACTGAGTGAAGACTTGAGTTGTCTCTGCCTCAATTATCCCATTAGTAAGATGAATTTAATAATGCTATCTTCTCTCTTCTGCAAAATTCTTGGAGCAAAAGGTACCTTATAAATCTATGTATCTATTACATGGTACTGGTATACAAGGAGATTCTGCAGTCCTGAGTTTCTACTTTTATGTAGAACACTATTAGGTACATTTAGTTCTGCCAGAATGCTGGGGCAGAATTGGGGGAAGATTTTCCCATCAATGTGAGCCTGTTTAGGTACAGCATGACGAGATCTCAGAATATTTTTTTTTAAGATTGCTAGCTGTGTCCATCAGATGCCCTCTAGACATATTTATCAATATGCAAATAGTAACAGAAAGGTTATTATGGCCCAGAGAGGTTAAAACAAGGCATACTCCCTTCGCACAAAACAAACAGTCACTCCCTCAGTGTCTTCCAAATGTTTCAATACTTTCTGGGAACATTAGTTTGTATACTTGTTTTCCAGAGGCTTAGGCTATAACAGTTAATTTCTTAGGATGTTATGCTTCTTTCCAGTTTGGTTTCTTATCAGATTTCATAATCTTCAAGTTATTCCTCACTCCTAATAAATAAATATCCTTCCCCCTTTCACATACCCTCCTCTGGTTTTAAGAGGTGGAACTGAAAGTCTTTCTGGTGTTCTGACCCTAGCTTGCAGAAGCAGCATCTGAAAGAACTGTCACTTTCTGTAATCTAGGATGCAATGAGATACTCCTGCATTATAAATTTGCAATGGCTCTTTCGTTGGTACTTAGCTATCAATCAATAGTGTTTGAGTGTTTATGCCCCTCTAATGCCAATTTTTTCTCTGTACCTCAATCACTGATCTCCCCACTGACCCCTTGCTCAAGTCCTCCTCTGGCCTGGAACTAAGTCCCCATCATATCTGACAGACCACCACTCTCCCCATCTTCAGAGCCCTATTAAAATCATACTTTTGATAGGACTTCCTGACTAAACCCTAATTACCCCAATTATTCGCCCTCCATTCTGAGTCTCCTATACATTTGGGTCTGTGCCCCTTAAGCACTTTGATTCTCTTCCCTGCCCAGCCCCAAAGTACTTGTGTACAAATGATTATACTCTGCCCTTCCCCTATCTGTCATTTATTTTCATGTCTGTCTCCCCCTGTAGCCTGTTAGCTCCCTGCTTTTTAAAACTTTATTTAATTGCTTAGTCTATGTCAAACACTGTTCTGAGTGTTGGGGTAGATATAAGTGAATTAGATTGGACACAGTCCCTGTCTCGCATGGGGCTCACAGTCTACCCCTGAAGGTAGAAATTGTATACCAATTCTATTGTATTGTACTTTTCCAAGTGTTTAACACTGTGCTCTGCACATAGTAATCACTCAGTACATACCATTGATTGATTCAGAGTACTATATTAAGCTCTTGGGAGAGTACTATACAATACAGCAGCGTGGTCTAATGAGAAGTGGCGTGATCTAGTGGATAGAGCATGAGCCTGGGAATCAGAAGGAGCTGGGTTCTAATCCCTGCTCTGCCACTTGTCTGTTGTGTGATCTTGGGCAAGTCACTTCACTTCTCTGTGCCTCAATTACCTCATCTGTAAAATGGGGATTAAGACTGTAAGCCCTATGTGAGACAGGGACTATGTCCAACCCAATCTGTTTGTATTCACCCCAGGGCTTAGTCCTGGGCCTGGCACTTAGTAAGCACTTAACAAATACCACAGTAATTATTATTGTTATCATTAAGTTAGAGGATGAAGACACAATCCTTGCCCTCAAAGAACTTAAAACTATATCAGCCTTAATGACCGGAACATATTTCATAGATGTACAAAACATTCTTTAAATAATGAACATGAAATCCTTACTTTAATTATCAAGATACTAAGACATACTGTTGTATATGTAGATAGAATATGGAGGCCTCCATGGTAATTTATGAATATAATACATGAGAAACTTCCTGTTTCACATGGTTAGTGTTGCTGGGTCCTGATAAATGTCCTTGGAGTTTTGCCTTATTATTTCCTTTGCATTCAGAGGTGGCCAACCTCATTGCCATGCCCCACAGTAGGACTTTTTTTATAGTATTTGTTAAGTGCTTAAAATGTGCCCCATACTAAGCACTGGGGTAGATAGAAGTTAATTGGATTGGGCACAGTCCATGACCTACAAGGATCTCAGTCTTAATTCTCATTTAACAGATGAGATATTTGAGGCACAAAGAAGTTAAGTGACTTGCCCAGGGTCACCTAGCAGACCAGTGACAGAATCGGCATTAGAGAAGCAGCATGACTCAGTGGAAAGAGCACGGGCTTGAGAGTCAGAGGTCATGGGTTTGAATCCCGGCTCTGCCACTTGTCAGCTGTGTGATCTTGGGCAAGCCACTTAACTTCTCTGGGCCTCAGTTCCATCATCTGTAAAAAGGGGATTAAGACTGTGAGCCCCACATGGGACAACCTGATTACTTTGTACCCCCCAAGTGCTTAGAGCAGTGCTTTGCACATAGTAAGTGCTTAACAAATACATTATTATTATTATTAAAACCCAGGTCCTTCTGATTTCCAGGCCCGTGCTCCCAAAGGAGCTAGACCACCATCAGTGGAGGCAGATGAGAGAGGAGGATGTTTCTGAATCTTTCCCCACTCCTCTGTGCTTCAGTTTCCTCATCTGTAAAATGGGCAGTCAACATCTGTTCTACCTCCTATTTAGATTGGGAGCCCCATGTGGGAGAGGGATGGTATCTGACCTGACTACCTCATCCCTACTCCAATGCTTCGTACAGCGTTTGGCACCCAGTAAGCACTTAACAATTATTATTATTATTATTATTACCTGCAGCAGAGTCATTTAAGGGGCCCTGAAAAAATAGCTCTAGTCCTGGTTGCTCAGCAGGGGCCCTTTTTCAGAGTGGTCCACTTTGCTGGTTTTAGTGACCAAGGCAAGTGTGGGTCTTTTGAGGGTAGGATCTTGGAGACCAGTTCATTTAATGGGCTCAAGTCTCCCTCTGCCAGAGAGAGCAATTATCATAGTATTTGCTGAACACCTACAGAAGTGATTGATTGATTGAAAGCAGAGCTCTGAACTAAGCAACTGGAAGAGAAGAATATAGTTGGTCCCTGCACTCAAAGAGCATAAAAAAGCTGTATTTTAGTGATGACTGGAATAATTACTAGGTATATACAATGTATTATAGAGATAATAGCACCAGTATCTTCTTTGGAACCCAACTCTCATCATCTGAGTGGAAAGGAAATTAGTAAACTTTTCATATCCCTGTGAAAAGTTGGTGTGGACCAGAGTGGAAATAGAAAAATTGGGTTGTGGCTTATTTTGTCTTCACCTTGTTCCACCTTTAAAGATTGAAATGAATCAACCATGAAAGTGACTTCTTAGTTTAAGCTCAGCAGGGAAGTTTGTTTTCAATTGGAATATTTCTAGAGAGCATTGCGCTTTTATTCTATCATACTTGTTTTCTTGCCTAGTCTTACCTTCGGAAGTTTGTGTGAGTTTAACTGAGTTAATAATATGTTTCCTTGGGTGGGAGTAAAGTCCCACTGTTGTTTTTTGTAGTTGTTATTTTGGGATTGACTTATGGAGCTAAATTTTGCAATATAGTATTTGGAGGGACATTACGTGGTTTGAGGCGATATTTTCTCTAATCTATGAACTCCTGCCTTAAGTTTTTTTTCCTCTTATCCTTTCACTAAAACAGGAACACTATATTTCTTCTTAGGTCTTTTTTTCTAAAAAACATTTCTGTGTGTGATTTTTGTACATTTCAGTGATCTGTTTTTAATTTCATGCTTAGTTTTTGGTTGTTGTTACTTGCAGGAAGGTGCTCAACATTCCGACTGTATAGATGGTGCATAGTTCCAGAAGTAGTCTGCTGACCGAACTGTGGTATGGTTAGCCTGCATTCCTGCCCTGTGTGTGTCTTGGGCGTGGATATCTCGGCGCTACACACCTACCAGCTTGGAAAGAGACTGCCCTTGGGAGTCCATTTTCAAAGACTTTTGGCCACAGGTGTAAAGCCCTGCGAACTGCAGCCATGCTGAGGCAGATACTGTCAGAGATGTACATCGATCCTGATCTACTGGCAGAGCTCAGTGAAGAGCAGAAACATATACTGTTCTTCAAGATGAGGGAGGAGCAGGTCCGACGATGGAAAGAAAGAGAAGCAGCTATGGAAAAAAAGGAGCCTT
Source organism: Tachyglossus aculeatus (assembly GCF_015852505.1). NCBI lineage: Eukaryota > Metazoa > Chordata > Mammalia > Monotremata > Tachyglossidae > Tachyglossus > Tachyglossus aculeatus. The sequence continues at coordinate 78,078,083 of NC_052070.1, forward strand.
GCCCAGGGAAATTGAGACCAAGAAAAGGTAAACTCTCATGTCACTCCTATTCAGTGCAGTTTCTTCTATAAACCTCTCAATCCTATTTTGAAATGTCAGCATGCCAGATGTTATTTCCAGTCTGAGGGAAAATCTAGAATATGACTTGGATTTTAATAAGAAAGCAGGATTTTAATAGAGACTTTTATCAGTCTATCTTTTTTCAAAGAAATATATAGGTATAAAAAAGTATCTATTATAGTATATTTGAGAAGCTTTGAGCAGCTTCTCTAAGCTGTAAACTCACTGTGGGTGGGGAGTGTGTCTGTTTTATTGTATTCTCCCAAATGCTTAGTACAGAGCTCTGCAAACAGTAAGTGCTCAATGAATACAGTTGTTTGATTGATAACCAAGATCATTGAAACGGAAGCCTCTTTTTGTGGTTTGTTATAGCCTCTCAATTTGTCAGTAGGAACTGAATTGCTGAGGTCAGTAGCAGCAAAGTTTAAAGCTAATTTTCTCTTCCTCTGTTTCTGTTTCCACATGGCACAAAACAAGGAAGTGCTAATGTTCTATAATAATAATTTAACAAACTTTGCTTTTCATGAAACCTCTCTTCAAACAACTATTATGTTCAGTTTACAACTGGGCAACTGAAATGGCAGAGGTTAAGCAATTGGCTTAATCAGTGGTGGTTATTGAGCACTTAGTATGTGCAGAGCACTGTACTAAGCATGTGGGAGAGTACCACAGAATCAGTTCAAGATTTTAAGAATGGGGATTTAATATTTTCTACATTTTTAAGAGTTTCTGCCCCCTTTCCCTCTAACTGCCTAGGGTAGATTTTCCTCAGCCCTTGCTTACCCCCCTCTCCTCTCCCCCCCTCCCCCCCCCCCCAAAAAAAAATCCTATTGGAGAACCAGGGAGGCAATATACACAGAATGAGATATGACTGGGGGCCTGAAACCCATGTATAAATTCAAAATGTGGGAGTGCTGCTGAGTATTGCAATTTACTGCCTATTGTAGAGGAGCACTTAGCCCAAAAGTAAAACAAGCAATTGCTCACAAGCAATTTCTCATGATGTCATTAGAACTTGTTCTGTGAAATGAACATGGAGAACTCTCACTTCAAAACAGTAAAGATATCTCTGACATGGCTGAGCTTCCAGATGACCTGGAGGTACTGAAGTTCATGTGGATAATTGATCCACGGATTCTCCTTCAGTTGCACTCGGTAGGTGAAATCTCAGACTTCAGATTCATTTGTGTATTTCCATTTGTGGTCAGAGAACTTGTTTTTTAAGTCTCCTGAACCTCACATTTGAAGTTCCCAGAAACTAGCTTTGTGCTCCTTTAAGATGGTTGTCTAATGAGCATTTTCCTCTGGAAAAGTTTTGTAGTCATTTGCTTACTAATTCCTCAGAGATAGGGAAAAAAGGATCTGATTTGATTCACAGAAGGAGTCAGAGGCATAGAGATGCTGGTAAATCAGTCATACTTATTGAGCACTTACTGTGTGCAGAGCACTGTAGTAAGTACAATATAATAGTTGTTAGACATGATCCCTGCCCACAAGGAGTTTACAATCTAGAGGGAGAGACAGATATTCAAATAAATTATGGATATGTACATAAATGCTGTGGAACTGAGGGTGGGGTAACTGTCAAGTGCTTGAAGGATACAAATCCAAGTGCAAGGATGACGCAGAAAGGAAAGGGAGTAGTAGAAATGAGGGCTTAGGGAATGCTTCTTAGAGGAGGTCAATGTAATTATTTTATGATATTTAAGTGCTTACTTTGGGTCAGGCACTGTACCAAGGGCTGGGGTAGATACAAGCTAATTAGGTTGGACACAGTCCATGCCCCATTTGGGGCTCACACCCTTAATCCATTTTACAGATAAGTAATTGAGGCAAGGAGAAGTTAAGTGACTTACCCAAAGTCACACAAAAGACAAGTGGCAGAGCTGGGATTAGAGCTCAGGACCTTTGGAATCTCAGGTCCGTGCTTTTAATAAGGCTTTGAAGATGGGGGGAGAGTCACATATGAAGGGGGAGGGAGTTCCAAGCCAAAGGCAGGATGTGGGTGGTTCAATCTCTAATCCTATCCCGACTGGATTACTGCATCAGCCTTATCTCTGATCTCCCATCCTCCTGTCTCTCCCCACTTCAGTCTATACTTCACTTTGCTGCCCGGATTATCTTTGTACAGGAACGCTCTAGGCATGTCACTCCCCTCCTCAAAAATCTCCAGTGGTTGCCTGTCAACCTACGAATTAAGCAAAAACTCCTCACTCTCAGCTTCAAGGCTCTCCATCACCTCTCCCCCTCCTACCTCACCTCCCTTCTCTCCTTCTGCAACCCAGCCCACACCCTCCTCTCCTCTGCCACTAACCTCCTCACTGTGCCTCGTTCTCGCCTGTCCTACTGTTGACCCCCCAGACCATGTCCTTCCCCTGGCCTGGAATGCCCTCCCTCCACACGTCTGCCAAGCTAGCTCTCTTCCTCCCTTCAAAGCCCTACTGAGAGCTCACCTCCTCCAGGAGGCCTTCCCAGACTGAGCCCCCTTTTTCCTCTCCTCCTCCCCATCCACCCTGCCCTACCTCCTTGTCCTCTCCACAGCACTTGTATGTATTTGTACAGATTTATTACTCTATTTATTTTACTTGTACATATTTACTATTCTATTTATTTTGTTAATGGTGTGCTTATAGCTATAATTCTATTTATTCTGTGGATTTTGACACCTGTCTACGTGTTTTGTTTTGTTGTCTGTCTCCCTCTTCTAGACTGTGAGCCCATCGTTGGGTAGGGACCGTCTCTATATGTTGCTGACTTGTACTTCCCAAGTGCTTAATACAGTGCTCTGCACACAGTAAGCACTCAATAAATACGATTGAATGAATGAAAAATGAATGAATGAGTTAGCAGCAAGAGAGATGACATCAAGGTACAGGTTAGTGATGGAGGAGCAAAGTGAGTGGGCTGGGTTGTAGTAGGAAAACAGAAAGGTAGATAGGAGGGGGTGAGGTTATTGGGTGCTTTAAAGGCAATGGTAAGGAGTTTCTGTTTGTGGACATGGGTGGCCAACCACTGTAGGTTCTTGAGGAGGAGAAACATGGACTGAACATTTTTGTAGAATAATAATCAAGGCAGCAGAGTGAAGTATGGACTGGAGTAGGGAGAGACAGGAGGCAGGATGGTCAGCAAGAAGGCTGATACAATAGTCTGGATGGAATAGGATAAGTGCTTGGATCAGCATAGTAGCAGTTTGGATGGAGAGGAGTGATGTCGTGAAGGTTGAATTGACAGGATTTGGTGACAGATTGAATGAGAGGGATGAGTCGAGGATAATGCCACTGTTATGGGCTTATGATGGTGCTGTCTTCCAGTGATGGCAGAGGTCAGGGTTTGGGTGGGAAGATAAGGAGTTCTGTTTAGACATGTTAAATTTGAGGTGTTGGCAGGACTTCCAAGTAGAGGTGTCCTGAAGGCAGGTGGAAATATGAGACTTCAGAGAAGAAGAGAGGTCAGGGCTGGAGATATAGATTTGGGAATCATCCCTATAGAGATGGAAGTTGAAGGCATGGGAGTAAATGAGTTCTCCAAGGAAATGGGTGTAGATGGAGGATTAGAAGGGGACCCAGAACAGAGTCCTGAATGGCCCCAACTGTCAGAGGGTGGAAGGCAGAGGAGGAGCCTGAAAAACAGAATGAGAAATCATGGTCAGAGTGATAGGAGGAGAACCAGGGGAGGACGTTGTCAGTGAAGCTAAGGATAACGTTCCTGATAACGTTTTGAGACGTGTTTGACAGCGTAGAAGGCATCTGGCAGTTGAGAAGGATTAGAATGAAGTAGAGGCTGTTGTTGGCAAGGAGGACTTCACTAATGACCTTTGAGAGGGCAGTTTTCATGGAGTGAAAGGAGTGGAAGCCAGATTGGAAAAGGTTGAGGAGAGGAATTAGAGGCAGCATAGTAGCAACTTGCACAGTGAGATTAGAGAGGAATAGTAGGAGGGAGATAGGGTGATAACTGGAAGGGATTGTGGGGATAAAGGAGGGTTTTTTTTTAGGATGGAGAGACATGAGCATGTTTGAAAGCAGAGGGGAGGAAGCCATTGGAACCGTTGAAGACTGCAGTCAGGAAGGGAAGAAGGGTGGAAGCAAGCATTTTGAAAAGGGGCCGAGGGCTGGAGTTGGAAGCACAGGTGGATTTTGAGAGAAGGCAGGACATCTCTTGAGATATTGCTGGGAGAGATGGGAGAGTCAAAGAAGGGGCCGGAGGAGAGAGGGCCTGGAAAAGAGCAGGGAAGATCACACCTCATGGTTTCAATTTTATCAATGAAAAACATGGGGCAAGAGGTGTGGTCAGGAGCCTCAAACCCCTTGAGGAGGGAGTTAAATGTCTGAAACAGCTGGCTAGAGCAATGGTCAAAGGCATCAATAAGGATGCAGAAATAACGTTCCTGGGCAAAGTTAGAGCAGGTAGGCATGAATTTGAGATGGATGTAGTCGGCCTGATATCTGGATTTCTGTCAGCAGTGCCCCGCTGCTCTTGCACAGGGATAAAGGAAACAGACTGTGGTAGTAATTCAGGGCTGTGGTTAGTGGTGTTAGATCGGTGAAGGGAGAGGGGAGCAAGTGAGTTGAGTAGAAAAAGTGGTTTTGAGGGTATCAATTTGTACATCAAGGACAGTAGTTTGGGTGTGGAGACTGTGTTAAGTAGCATGACGAGTGTAATACCTGAAAGTCTCTACAGTGAGCATCTTGATTCAACAATGGTCATCTTCATTCTTCCTTAACCACATATTTGGCAAAGTGTTTCATATATAAACGTTATACTACATGATTACATGAGGTCAAAAATAGGCAAGACATTGATGGGCCTAGAAAGAACGGAGTGTGAATGTCACTGACTGTTACTTGCTAGAAACCGGCTAAGCTTGACCTATTTATTTCCTCATTATTTCTGAAAAAATCCATCTCCCAAATCAGAATCTCTGAGGAAATTATTGCTGGATCCCAGACCTGGCTCAGCAAAAAGCTTACAATGTAAGGAATCACCAGAATGTGGCTGACTATTCAAATATGGGCCCCTGATCCTCTAACATTCAGACCATACACTCGGATGATTCTGTAAGCTGTAAAGTAAAGAAAAATGAAACACAACAGAGTTGGTACACTTTGCACCTTTTGCTTAATATAATTAGCATTGTCTGGCATGAGGTAGTTGTCAGGGGAGGTGAGGCTTCAAGCACCTGGCTCACTCCCTTAATGTCTAGGTGTGAGGAGGAGAGTGTTAAAATGAATACTCAGTTAATGTTGGACTGCCCAAAAAACAAATAAATGGATTTTGGAGCAAATTAAACCAAAGTGGTCATTGGAAGGCCAAATGACTCGACTTAGATTAGCATATTTTGGACATACACTCAGGAGGACTGATTCTCTGGAGAAGACACTAATGCCTGGAAAAGGCCTGGGAAAACGTGGAAGAGGCAGACCAGCAGCTAGATGGATAGAAACCACAACAATGATAACGGAAGAACCATTAGAAAAGTTGTGGATTATGGCAGAGGACAGGACGTTCTGGAGAAAGTATATCCACAAAGTCGCTATGAATCAGAAATGACTCGACGGCACATAATAATAATAATAATAATAATGTTGGAAATTCATTCCCAAGCCCAGCTGTGCTTTCAGTTATAAATGGTTAATTCATGTCCTTCTCTACTGCTCTTTTGTCCCATCTGAGAGCTTTAGGTAGGCACGAAGAAGTAGTATGGTGATCACTCAGAGGAGTAGTGTTGTTATAGATATAGCTCAAACTATCTTTTGCCCTGAACCCTGATTAAGTTTTGCAGATCATCTTTGCTTTTTGATCCAATTATGTTCTTTCCTTCATCAATCAGTCAATCATTTGTATTTATTGAGTTCTTACTGTGTGAGGAGCACTGCACTAAGTGCTCAGGAGAGTACAATATAACACAGTTGGTACATACATTCCATGCTCACAACAGTTTTATGGTCTGGAGTGGGAGAGAGACATTAATTTAAGTAAATAAATTATGGATATATACATAAGTGCTGTGGAACTGAGGGAGGGGTGAATAAAGGATGCAAGTCCAAGTGCAAGGGCAACATTTCCGATAGCCAGTGTTTCTATAGTGTCACAATATCTCAAGCTCCTCTCCCTTGTAATCAATCAATAGAATTTATTCAGCACCTACTGTGTGCAGAACACTGAACTCCAGTGGTTGTCCATCAACATGAAACAGAAACGTCTTACCATTAGACACTCAGTTAGCGCTATCCCTCCTACCTAGCCTCTCTCCTCTCCCTTTACAACCCAGGCCACACACTTCACTCCTGTAGTATCTTACTTATTATGCCTCAATCTCGTCTCTATAGACAACGGAAGACAATGGACCACTTGCTCACATCCTTCTTCCTTTCTGGAACCACCCCTCAGCCCCTTCCCTTCTTCATGTCTGACAGACCACCACTCTTCAAACTTCAAAACCCTACTAAAATCATATCTCCTCCAGGAAGCCTTCCCTGACCAGCCCCTCATCTCCCCACCCTCATCTCCTGACCAGCTTCTCATCTCCCCACCCTATTGGCTGTCCCTTCTGTATAGCTTATGCATTTAGATCCATATCCCTTAAACACTACGGTTGATACTCGTCCTGCCCTCACAGCACTTATATACATATCCTCTACTCTCCTTCCCCTATCTGTATTTTTTTAATGTCTCTCTTCCCTACTAGATTGTAAATGCCTCAAGGGGAGGGATCATGCCTACCAACTCTATTGTACTCATTCAAGCCCTTAGTTTAGTGATCTGCACACAGTAATAATAATGATGGCATTTATTAAGCACTTACTATGTGCAAAGCACTGTTCTAAGCACAGGGGAGGTTACAAGGTTGTCAGGTTGTCCCACGGGGGGCTCACAGTCTTAATCCCCATTTTACAGATGAGGTAACTGAGGCCCAGAGAAGTTAAGTGACTTGCCCAAAGTCACACAGCTGACAATTGGCGGAGCCGGGATTTGAACCCCTGACCTCTGACTCCACAGCCCGGGCTGTTTCCACGGAGCCATTCAATAAATGCCACTGACTGAGTGAGAGAGTACAATTGAGCAAGAGGCAAAGATGTTGCTTTCAGAGGGCTTTGTTCTGATCTTTCCTATGAGAACTGCCTCACTATTCCCTTAGCCTGACTGCCCCTCTCCTTTTTCCTCATTCTGTAATTTTTCCCCTTATGTTTGAACTGGAATTTGTCATCTGTGCCTGAGATTCCTTGCATGAACCATGGCAGTCCACCATGAATTTTGAGACACTTCTTTGGAAATTGTTTGCCTAGTAGCCTGGGTTGGTATCTAGGGTACCAGAATCCTCTTATGAGCTGCAGAAACAAGCTGTCACACAACTTGCCTGTAGTTTTCTTTCTCCTGGAGTGAAATGACTGCTATGACTGTAAAAAGAGTGCTCTAGGTGGGTAATTTCAGTTATGAATTATTAGTGAGCATGATGTATAGTAAAGGGGACTTTATGAAGTAGAGTAGCTTTCTAAACTTTATGAACCATTAGAGATTCCTCAAAGACAGCAGGAACTCCCCAGATTTAGCACAAAGGTTATAGTCAATTTAGGGCTTCGTTAAGCAATTAATTATCCTTGTTAATATTTGTTTCCTGGTTTTCCTGACAAAACTAGTAGTAGGTAGTTTCTTACTAAGTGATATAAATAGTGGAACTAAATTGGTGCTTTATTAATTATCTTTAGAACAGTAGTGTTAACAATTTCAGTTCTGTCCTGAAATAACAGTAAGTTGCTAAAACAAAGAAGTATTGCCTTGAAGAGCTTGGGATACTGTACAAGCAGCAGTTGCATAGGAAAGGCAGTGTGTGTGTATTTGCATGTGTGGTGGGGGGTGAGGGAGGGTTGAGATTTGTGCCTAGTGAAAGAGAATTGATAGAGGTGTGAGTGTGACAGAGAAATAAAATTAGAAGGAGCCACCCGTATATTTTCTATAGTCTTCACTGCTGGATCCAAGCAGGACTGCATCTAAGACCAAACACTGCCAGGTAATTAGATATCAACCCTATTTCTAAAGTTCTCCTCGGAAGGAGGTTTCCCCATCTTTCTCAGCAAACTATTACAGTATTCAACAGCCTTACCATCAGAAATGTTTTTCTTGATGTTAAATATATAGTCCCCATTGATTCATTCATTCAGTGGTAGGCTGTGAGCTCCTTGTGAAGGAACATGACTACCAACTGTGTTATATTGTACTCTCCCAAGAGCTTAGTACAATGCTCTGTACTCACTAAGTGCTCAATTAATGCAATTGATTGGTTTTGGGCAGGGAATGTCTACCAACTCTACTTGGTTCTCTCCCAAATACCCAGTACAGTGCTTGGCATTTATAAAGTGTTCAGTAAATGCCACTGATTAATTAATTGGCATTTACTGAGCACTTTCTATGTGCAAAGCATTGTATTAAGCACTGGAGAAGTATACAATAAAGGGGGCCCTCAGGGAGCTCATAGTCTAAATGGGGGGCTGGGAAATTGGTGGTGGCGCATGAGGAAGGATGTACTACATGAAGACAACACCAGCTAACACAAAGGCATAAATGAACACAAAAAGAGCACTAGAACATTGAGGATAAAGAAGCCACTGATTAGCTTCTCTCTACCAACTTGGTGTAGACAACCAAAGTCTTCCCAACATTCCTATATTTGTGATGCCCTGCTGCTAAGTCCCTCTGGACCTTTCTCACAGAGATCAGGCCAAGAGCAAAGCCCGGCTAATGCAGCTGGAGCGTGGCCAAGGTTCCCAGAGGACTTGCTCCATGGCCCAATGGGATAATGACCGAGGGCACGCACGTGTTTTGTCTTTGGAGAACAGCTTAGACACTGTCTTTCCTGTATTAAACCATCATCGGATTGAAGACTTGGGAGGTTACCTACCCTTTAGCTTTTTCTGAAGTTACAAATAGTTTAACCTTTAAGAGAGAGAAGAGTCAGGAGAAAGAGGTGACAGGATGGAAAAAGGAAGCTTTTGGAAGGAAGATTAGCTTATCTTGTTTTGTTTGCAGCAAATTATTAACAGTGTGGAATTCCTTTCTATTTGATGAAATCACTATACCATCCAATAGATAATGAAAGGGGAATACTGCTAGTAGTCACATCAAGTTAAAGAAGAAGATCACATCAATTACAGAAGAAGAAGTTCTAATGACAACAGTATTTTCCTGAAATATAGTCCTGTAGAAAGTAAGCTCGCTATGGGCAGGGAACATATATGCTAATTCTGTAATTCTAAGCACTCCCCAAAGTGCTTAGTACAGGGCACTGTACTTTATTTTACTTTTACATATTTACTATTCTATTTATTTTGTTAATGATGTGCATCTAGCTTTACTTCTATTTATTCTGATGACTTGACAGCTGTCCACATGTTTTGTTTTGTTGTCTGTCTCCCCCTTCTAGACTGTGAGCCCATTGTTGGGCAGGGACCATCTCTATATGTTGCCAAATTGTACTTCCCAAGCACTTAGTACAGTGCTCTGCACACAGTAAGTGCTCAATAAATGCAATTGAATGAATGAATGAATAGTAAGCACTAAATAAATACCACTGATTGTAATAGTAAATATTTATTTTTCCAAGCTTCTCTTTGTGCAGCCCTTCAGCTAATGAACTATCCTTTTCACCATGGAGATCGTGAATGCAGTTAGTTAAAATAAATCAGTTTTACTTACTCTTCTTGTGTGAGCCATTACTCACAGTAGGCAAGTAGGAGATTTACTAACTGCATTATCCAGAACCATAAATGACAACGGGTACATTGGATTTTTAAGATGCTCTCTGATAGGCTTAGAGTGAAGATTCAGGGTGCATTTCAATATTGACAAACTGCATAATGTATCATTTAACAGGGTTCCATTTTATGAAAGTTTTAAGTGGGACATTACAGAGAGATCCCAGACTCTATCTTGGGAATGACTGTGTGTTGGAGGTTTCCAGATTCTACACCCCAAACAGTCACTTTTATTTTCCCCTCATCAGCCAAAGGAAAATCTCCAAGTAGAACTGCAGAGTAGGTAGGGCAGCTCAATGATGTAAAGTTGTTCTGAGATTTAGGGGCAGTGGAGTTCTGTCTCTGACCCACTGTAGAGTCTGGGATAATCCATATCTCAATTTCTTCATCTATAAAATAGGAAGCCTATTAGAGGGAAATCCAGAAAGCCCTAGGTAAATATGAATTCCAACTACTACTGTTCACAATGGGCCCAAGTCTTCATTCAGCTTAGGGGAGATGAGCTGTCAAAAGTCTCATAACAGTGCTTACGTGGACTTAAGGACATGAGGAGGAGGAATACCAAGATGTTATGCAATGTTCTTGACTGAGGTGTGTGATGGGGCGGTCATAGTGGCATTTGTGGACAGGTCTGGAATGGCGTGTCAGGCATGTGCTCCCAGATATTCTGTCTGTCACCCCATAGGAAAACCCCATTACACAGTCATTCCCGGAACAGTGTCCTGGATCTGCCTGCTGGAATAGTCCACTTGAAACTTTCAGAAAATCTTCCCATCAGATTACCATATCAGAGATCAAGGAGGCAGGAGTTGAAAGAGGTCTCCCTTTGAAGCCCAATTCTACTTGTAATGAAGAACAAGGCAGTCAGTCATATTTATTGAGTGCTTACTATATGCAGAGCACTGTACTAAACACTCGGGAGAGTACAGTACAACAGAGTTGGTAGACGAGTTCCCTGTCCATAATGCAAGGATGGAGGAAGGTTGCTTTCTCTTCTGCTGTTCCCAAAAGGTGCTTTGTTGTGACCTTGGGCACCACTTAAAATAGAATTGCACTCAACAATAATAATGATATACATTATGTCATGTGCTCCTGGGAGCAGAGATTAAAAAAAAACAAAACCATGTATCTTTCCTGATCCAATTTGGCCTCACTGTAAAAAAACCTAGGTACCACAGGGAGAGGCAGCATAGCTCTGTCCAGCTAAATGAATCTATCCAATAATAATAATAATAGTGATAAAGTACTTGTTAAGCCCCTACTTTGTGCCAAGCACTGTTCTAAGCACTGGAATAGATACATGCTAATCAAGGTTGGACACAATCCCTGTCCACACATGAGTCTCATACTCTTAATTCCCATTTTACAGATGAGGTAACTGAGGCATAGAGAAATGAAGTGACTTGCCTAAGGACCCACAGAAGACAAGTGACAGAGCCGGGATTAGAACCCAGTTCCTTCTGACTCCCAGGGCTATGCTCTATCAACTAAGCTACACTGTTTCTGTACCCATTGTATTGAATTTTTCTTCCAGACAATGGGAAATCTGTTAAGTGGAAACTTGGAACTGATCAAGAAGTCTGGGTCTGGGTAATGGGTGAACACCAACTGGATAAACCTTATGATGTGATCTGTGATGAAATCATTGCTGAGCGGGCCCAGCAGCAAGCACAGAAGGAAGCAGAAGAACTCAGGTATGAAAAATCCCATCCTCCACTGAAAGAATTGTTTGTGTTTCAGCTTCCTTGTTCTGAAAGTGTAGGGATCTTTTTTTTTTTCCTCTGCCTAGAGTTGACCGAAGATAGTCTCTGCCCTACCCAGGACTGTTTTAGTTTCAGGTGCTGATGCTGAAAGACAAAATTCCCCCACTCCCAATTTTAGAATTGAAGGCAATTTGTTTTGATTGAAGTTTTGCACTAATGCCTTAAGCTGATGACTGTTGTTCATTTCCTCATGAGCACATGCCATTTCCGTCACATCCAGTCCATGTTAGAGCCACAGTAGAGGCCAATAATTAAACAAGCAAGTGGACAAATCTGGAGGATTGAGTCAAGCATGGAGTTAAGTAGACTAAAACATTCAGAGAGCTACTATCCATCCTGAGGATGTTAGCTAGAATCCTCAGCAGCCCTTCCCCCAGTTACTCAACAGCAAGTGAGGCCCATGGTTGTGGTCTTGTCTTTCTTTTCTTTCTTTTTTTTTTTGGTATTTAAGTACTACATGTCATACGCCATACTAAGTACTAGGGTATATCCAAAATAATCAGGTCAGACACAGTCTGCCATTTTACAAATGAGGAAACTTGCCCAGAGAAGTTGTGATTTGCCCAAGGTCACCCAACAGGCAAGTAACAGAGCCAGGATTAGAACCCATTTCTGGACTCCCAGGCCTATATGCTCTTTCTGTTAGGACACATCAGTCAAGCATGAAGCAGAACACATTCAAGTCCCCAGTGACCATCCCCCTCCCCCTGCTGCCCATTATCTGACAGGAGAGTTGCATTGTCTAAGCAAAACTGAGATTATTGTTTGGGTCCATCTTTAGCCCCCACGTCCCACAGTCAGGCTTACAATCTCATGGCCTGTGGTTCATTTGAGCCCTGACCAGAGAGCAGTGCTATGTCAGTCACTTCCCTTCCTGCTCACACAGTCTACTGAGCAGGCTTAACATGCTCTTGTGTGTTACATACGATTGGCATGACCATGCAAATGAGCCTCTTTTTGACTTAAAAATCATCATCGTTACCTCACGTTCAGTCATCAGGGTGAAGCCACAAGATCAGCTCAATGAGAGGCAGTGGTGTTCTTATTTGGTTCTGACCATTTCTGGTGGTCACTATTGGTGGTGATTCAGCAAACCATTGACCTAGCACCTTGACGTCCCGTTCCTCATCCACCACCACTGTTTCTAGCTAGTGGGTTGCCTTAATGCAAGTCCCCAACCCAAGAGGCCTCAACAATAACCCTTTCATTCCCAACATTGGGCCCCATCTGTGAACTTTGAAGAAAATTGTCAAATCAAACCCCTTGTACAAGTGCACTTAATTTTTGAATAGATTGAAGGAAAACCAAATGTCAGCCTTAATCACATCCTCTTTGAAATCTACCAAATATCAACGAGCTGACCCTTGGGCATAGTTGGCCCAGCTATACTTGGGTTCACTGCATTCCCTGCAGATCCCCAGAGGTACAGCATGATGAGGTCAAGGATCAAAGTAATGTGCATGACATCAGTGAGCAAGGTCTTTATTTCATTTATTTTATTTCAGCAGAATCTTCTTTTAAGGATCAAGATTATCCTCCTATAGAAGTGTGGGGCTGAACTGTAGAGAACATAGAGGGACATGATTGAGTTTGAGTGGAAGGGCATGTGATTGCTCATCCCCTCCACATCAAACAGAAACTCCTTACCACTGGCTTTAAAGCAGTCATTCAGCTCTCTCCTTCCTAACTTACTGCCCTGATCCCTTATTAATAGCCCTGCCTGCACACTTTACTCCTCTAGCACCAGCTCGCTCACTGTGCCCCAGTCTCGTCTATCTCACTGCCAACTCCTTTGCCACGTCCTCCCTCTCACCTCCAACTCCTTCCCTGTCCAAGTACGGCAGACCACCACTCTCCTCCCTTTCAAATCAATCAATGGCATTTATTAAGTGCTTACTATGGGCAGAGCACTGTACTAAGTGCTTGGGAAAGTACTATACAAGAAAATTAGCAGACACATTCCCTGCTACAGTCTAGAAGGGGAGGCAGATACTAATATGAAAGCCTTATTAAAACAATATCTCTCCCAAGAGGCCTTCTTAGTCCTCTTTCCCCTGGCTGCCTCTCACTTGTGCATCACCTATGAACTTGGATCTGTACCTTTTAAGCACTTGATATTCACCCCACCCTTAACCCCACGGCACTTATGTTCTGTAACATGTCTACCAACTCTGTTGTACTCTCCCAAACACTGGGTTCTGTACACAGTAAGTGCTCAATGATTACCATTGATTGATTGATTTGCTGGAAGGCCAGCAGCTGTAAGTTCCCTGCGATGCTGTAAGTATTCTTTAATGATCTTTAATGATTTGCTAACAGCTACAGAGGTGTGCCATGAAGCATGCTATGGCCAAAAAATATTTTTCATAAAAGCTGTAGCCCACCAAATAAACAGAAAATATTTCAGGTATGTGCTGGAGCATAATGACATCCATCTGAATATTTGGGGAAGGACCATCTAACATCTCTAACTCTCCCTCCCAACATCATTCACTTTTCTTCTAGTAATCCATTATGGACTGCTTCCCTTGAATTTACTGATATTTTCTGCCTGCAGAGCTTCTTTTGGGTCTGAGTGAATACCATATGCTTACTATATGAATGAATGTTTCCTTTACTTTGTTTAGAATTGAAAGCAAATAGAGAAGCAGCGTGGCTCAGTGGAAAGAGTAAGGGCTTTGGAGTCAGAGGTCATGGGTTCAAATCCCAACTCCGCCAATTGTCAGCTATGTGACTTTTGGCAAGTCATTTAGCTTCTCTGTGCCTCAGTTACCTCATCTATAAAATGGGGATCAAGACTGTGACCCCCCACGTGGGACAACCTGATTGCCTTGTAACCACCCCAGTGCTTAGAACAGTGCTTTGCACATAGTAAGCACTTAATAAATGCCATTATATAACAACGCTCCATCTGCATTGGATGTTCTCCTATCCACCCCTTTGGGTGGATTTGGTGGGAAACAATTTTGTGTTCACTAGGCTTATAGTCTTCGTAGTTTTGTAGAAACTCATGTCCTTTATTGAAATGAGTAGACAGTAATAGCTTACCATAAAAATGAGGGTATTTTGTCCAAGAAATGGAACTTAAGGTACAAAATTAATGCAATTTTCAGCAGTTTAGAAGCAAGTGGAAGAAAATTTTTGGTTTTAGCATATGTTATTCTAGAGTCTGTGCCTTACTTCCTACACTAGTTTTAGAAACATATATGACCTCCTACTGCCACTTTTGGTAAACATTTGAGGAAGAAACCATATAAAACACATTTTTCTGAAATATTTCATTAATAATAATACTAATAGCAATAATATATGTTAAGTGCCAGGCACTATACGAATTGCTGGGGGTAGATACAAGATAGCCAGGTCCCACGTGGGGCGCACAGCCTAAGTAGGAGGGAGAACAGGTCTTAAATCCCCATTCTGCTGATGAGGGAACTGAGGCACAGAGAAGTTAAGTGACTTGCCCAAGGTAACAGAGCAGGGAAGTGGCAAAGCTGGTATTAGAACCCTCCTGATTCCCAGGCCTCTGCACTTTCCACTAGACCACGCTGCTTATTGTAGAGCATGACATTTCATTATTGGAGAGCTACCATTCTACTAATTCTGACCATTCCTGAGGGTCAGAAAAGGGGTGCCCACATATTGAGCACTACAAAATTCCAATTTAAATAGTTATTTGTTTCTTCTTCGTGCTTGTGCAAGTGCCTAGACTCAACAGATGCAAGAAGAAATAAATCACCTGACATATTGTGGACTTGTAAACAAGCTCGATACGCAACTATGATAATCGAGTCTTTTGAGACCCTGATTGACAGCATATTTCTACATGTTTGTGAATGTATTGGTGGATGCAGAGGATAGAGGTAAATAATTTCTGAGGCTTAGAACCTGGAAGGTCCCAGCTTCCCTGGGCAGGCTGCAAGATATAAGCCTCCAACCCTCCCGATGCCTGTCTCCCTCTCTGCTCTTGCCATGTTGACCCATTCCCTCTTCAGCTGTGGGTGGGAGATGAGGACAGATTCTGGAAGGTTGTAGCCCAGTACTGAAGGAGTGGCAACCCTTGAGCTCAGGTCCTTTGATTTTTCTAGAAGTAAACCAGTGTCTGGTCCTAAGGGGGATTTTTCTTTTCCTACGGTATTCATTAAGAACTTTCTGTATGCCAAGCACTGTTCTAAGCACTGGGGTAGAAGGAGGTTAATCAGGCCAGACATAGTCCATTTCTGACATGGAACTTACAGTGTAATCAGGAGGGAGAACAGATACTGAATCCCCATTTTTCGGTTGAGGAAACCGATGTTCAGATAACTTAAGTGCATTCCCTGAGGTCACACAACAGGCAAGTGATGGAGCTAGGATTAGAACCCAGGTCCTCTGCTTCCAGGCCCATTCTCTTTCCACTAGGCTATGCTGCTTCCCAGTGTGGCTTTTCTGAGAGAACTCCAAGTACAGTGGAGAAGGGGTACAGGTGATACTATTCAGCCAATCAATTGTATCCATTTATTATGTGCTTACTGTGTGCAGAGCAGTTTACTAAGCACTTAGGAAAGTACAGTACAATAGAGTTGGTAGACACAATCCCTGCTCTCAAGCTGCTTACGGTTATATTAGAGGAATGTTTCTGGGAGCAAACCTTGGTTTCACCTGGTACTTGATTCAGGCAAATGCAGACTTCAGTTTTTCAAGAGCCTGGCAAGTAGAATGAAGGATAATCTAGGATGTTTCTGTTTTGTGTCTTTTCAGAAAAGCTCAAGGAAAGGAATTGACCAACACTTCTGAAGTGCAGTCCCTGCATTCTGATCTGTCAATAGTGAGCCACTGGGAGACCCAAAATGTTGCCGAAAGAGCTGCAGATGAGAAAAAATCAGGGCAAGTAGCTAAGGAAGCTGCAACAGTTAAAGAAGAGAAAACACAGGTAAAAGTTTGAATTTTGCAAATCTCCACTGGGGCAGTGAATCAGGAGAGGAAAATTCAGAAGAAAACTGGATGAGTAGAGCCTGGGCTTTATCATATTTTACTCATCCTGGAAAACATCCACCGAAGTATGAGAGTTATTTCATTTCATTTTCTTGAATTTAGCTCATTCCTAGCTCTGAGTTAGAACCCCCTCAGAGGACTTGGGTTCTAATCCTTTCTCTGCCACTTGTCTGCTGTGTAAGCTTGTTGTAAGTAGGGAATGTGTCTGTTTATTGTTAGAGTGTATTCTCCCAAGCACTTAGTACAGTGCTCTGCACACAGTAAGTGCTCAATAAATATGATTGACTTAGTGACTGACTCTCCTTGCGCAAGTCACTTAACTTCTCTGCGCCTCAGTTCCCTCATCTGCAAAATGAGGATTCAATACCCATTCTCCCTCCTACTTAGACTGTAAGTCCCATGTGGGATCTGATTTTCTTGTACCTATGCTTAGCCCAATACTTAGTACAGTTCTTGGCCCTTAGTAAGCACTTAACAAATACTATTACTAGTATTATTATTAGCACTATCTAATAGGAAAAAAAAAATCTGGTTCCAAATGTTTTAATAAGGGCTATAAAATAGTTTTAGGAATAGAGTTTCAGTGTCCTCAGGGTTTTGAAGCTCTAAAGCTGTCATTTCAACCTCCCCACCATATATGCTGACATTAAAGATTTAGAGTTTGCTGTATTAAATGTTACATTTTAAATTTGAAGGCTCCAAATATTAGCTGATCAATTTTCCTTTTCAGTTGGAATTTATTCCTTGGCGTTCACAAACACTGATTGTTTGAAATGTGAGGATAGGCATTATTTTTTCATGCCGGCTTGTGTTTTGCTCAAGAGACAAAGACTGCTTTTCATTTCAAATGTTTGAGAAATTAGAATTTGAAAATTAGCTTGTTGTTTGAACTCTGGAAATATAGAAATTGATTTTTTCTTGACATTTTAAAAAATGATTGAACTAAAGTCCGTGTTTATTGTGGAGGGCTTCTGTCGACCTCTGTGAATGCCGTAAGTGAAAAAAAATGTTTTTTGATAGCTCCACATTTTATATGGTCATTTTTACTTTGTACATTGGCAAGCCTATGGTACAGTAGTGCTTCAGGATACAGAAATAGATAAAAGAGATTAAAAATGAAAATTGGTCCCAGGCCAAGTTGGGAACATGACCATAAGCCCGTGATTATGAACAGTTCCAGCCCTAGCTGGATTGAAAAGCATCCTTTAATAACTTCCTTCTTATATTCCAAACTTCTCTCCCTGAGTTAGACTTTGCAGAATTTTACATAAGTTCAAAACCAAAATCTTTCCCAGAGAGATGTACTTTTTAGCTTTAAGGCTGAAGTTGACCCTGGAAAAGAGCAGGAAAAGGAAAAGAGCATGAGAAGCAGCGTGGTTCAGTGGAAAGAGCATGGGCTAGGGAGCCAGAGGTCATGGGTTCTAATCCTGGCTCCGCCACTTGTCAGCTGTGTGACTTTGAGCAAGTCACTTAACTTCTCTGCGCCTCAGTTCCCTCATCTGTAAAATGGGGATTAAGACTGTGAGTACCACATGGGACAACCTGATCACCTTGTATCCCCCCAGCGCTTAGAACAGTGCTTCGCACATAGTAAGCACGTAACAAATGCTGTCATTATTATTATTAAAAGAGCAGAGTTGAGCCTAGTGAAAAAAGGTTATGCAAAGAGATATGAACAATTTAAAGTACAATGCTAAATTATTTAGGGAAAATGGTGAGAAGAGCCTGGTAGAGAATTGAAAATGAAGTTTGGATTATAGGGGCATAGATTCCATCTAAACTAGGATAAATGAAAAGCAATATGAGAGCATATTGCCTTACACTTGGTGCCCCAGTCCATCTAAAATTTAGAGAAGCAGCATGACCTAGTCAATCAGTCAGTCATATTTACTGAGCACTTACTGTGGGCAGAGCACAGTATTAAGCCCTTTGGAGAGTACAATATAACAATAAACAGACACATTCCCTGCTCAGTGGAGAGAGCATGGGCTTATGAGTCAGAAGAACCTCTCTTCTCTCCTTCTACAGCTCAGCCCGTACACTCCGCTCCTCTGCCACTACCCTCCTCACTGTGCCTCATTCTTTCCTGTCCCATCGTCGACCCCTGGCCTTGTCCTTCCTCTGGCCTGGAATGACCTCCCTCTACACATCTGCCAAACTAGCTCTCTTCCTCCCTTCAAAGCCCTACTGAGAGCTCACCTCCTCCAGGAGGCCTTCCCTGAATGAGCCCCTCCCTTTTTCCTCTCCTCCTCCACCTCCCCTCCCCATCTCCCCCCCCACCCTACCCACTTCCCCTCCCCACAGCACTTGTATATATTCGTACATATTTATTACTCTATTTGTACATATTTACTATATTTACTTTATTAATGATGTGCATATAACTATACTTCTATTTATTCTGGTGGTATTGACACCTATATACTTGGGGTTTTTTGTCTGTCTCCCCCTTTCTAGACTGTGAGCCCGTTGTTGGGTAGGGACTGTCTCTATATGTTGTTGATTTGTACTTCCCAAGCGCTTAGTATAGTGATCTGCACACAGTAAGCGCTCAATAAATATGATTGAATGAATGAATGAATGAAAGAACCTGGGTTCTAATCCCAGCTCTGCCATTTGTCTGCTGTGTGACCTTGGGGAAGTCATTTTACTTCTCAATGCCTCAGTTACCACATCAGTAAAATGGGGATTAAGACTGTGAGCCCCATGTGGGACAGGGACTGTGTCCAACCTGATAGTTTGTATCTACTCATGCACTTAGTATGATACCTGTACATAGTAGCGCTTAACAAATGTCGACAAACGTCGCTTAACATAGTAGCCCAAAACAAAAAAAAATTAAATATACAAAATTTCCTCGAGACACAACAGAACATTGGTGCCCAGATAAACCCAGCTAGATCTCAGGAGTTCATTTCAGGCCCCAGGAACTGGTGACATAGTTCCATATACCCAGGTATCCAACATCTTAGGTCTGTTATTGCTCCCCACTTGAAACCAAAATTTCCAACACTCCAGCCACTCTAGATACAAAGGTACCTTAGAATGGTCAATCAGTCAGTCCTCAGATTTACAACATAATTGAATCCTGAAAGCTGCATCTTAACACCAAGTGTTGCACATTGGGACTGATCTTCTCAGTAGGAACAATGTTATATATGTTGCAATAAATGGGAGATTGGTTCCTGGGTCCTGTCTTTACTAGCAAAATTGCCTAGGATTGTGCTTTCTTTTTAATGTTGGGCTTTTTATGGTATTTACCAAAGTTACTCAGAATTTGTCAATGATAGATAAGCAGTATAACTACTGTACTGTGTTGTATACAACAATCATAACATAAAAATCATATAGAACATTAAAAATATAGAATGTGAAGACCTTGTTCACACTCACCAAGTTACCATAGAGATATTGTGACAAACAAAATTATAGTACTGCCCCAAATAATTTCCTGTCATCTGAAAAATTTTATCCTCCCTCCCCCAGTCCACCCAAACTCCCTGCCCTTTCCTGGTCTCCTTCCCTGCTCTCTGAAGTCACCCTCTCCCTCCTCTGTCCCCCCTTTTCTGACACGTCCCTACTCAGTTCTTTTAATATGGCTAAGTGGAAAGAGCGTGGGCTTAGAAATCAGAGGTTATGAGTTCTAATCCCAGCTCTGCCATATGTCTGCTGTGTGACCTTGGGCAAGTCACTTAACTTCTCTGAGCCTCAGTTACCTCATCTGTAAAGTGGGGATTATGACTGTGAGCCCCACGTGGGGCAACCTGATCTCCCTGTATCCCCCCAGCGCTTAGAACAGTGCTTTGCACATAGTAAGCACTTAACAAATGCCATCATTATTATTATTATTATTATTATTTAATGTCTTTTTTCACTGTATTCTGTGTCCGCCCACTGGTAGAGCTGCAGAGCTGGGGAGCTGAGGCAAGACTGGGGAGGGAGAGTAGGCAGTGACAGAGGATGAGGACAGTGAGGAAGAAGGGGTGATGCAGCAGTCTTCTTATCCTCTTCCTCTACTTCCACCACATGCCTAGCCCTCTGGCCCTTTGTTCCTATAGAATGGGGCTGGAGCCAAAGAGGGAGGGCCATGGGTGTATCAAAAATAATAGCCACAGCTACCAAACAAAAGCTAAGATAAACTGAACAGAGGGAGGGCTCATGGGACAAATGGAAGTGATCTTAGGGTGGGAATGGGAAGACAGAAATGCTGCAGGTGAAGAATTGTGGAAGGTCAGTGAAATGGTGGTGGGGGGCAGTGGGGTTACTTATCTGATGTAACCAGTTTAGTGTTGTTGTAAAATATAAATGGATTTGTGGTAAAGCTGAAACAGGGTTAAAATTTAAAACTTAAGGAATGCTGTTTATCATAATTGGAAAAATCGTGAGTCAAGGTCTGCCTGTCCATTTTCTAAGTCTGAGGTCAGGCTTACCTTGGTGGCCTGCTGCTGGATATGCCCACTGTACCAGGCACCCTATCCCATTCTTCCAACCATATTCTAATTTGGAAATTAGTTTGGGTACCTTTTAGGAAAAATAATGTATTGGTATGGAGAGAGAAAGAGAGTGAAACAGGGCAAGAAAAAGAGTGAGTGAGACAGAGATCACATACAGCTTTGTCATTTTAACAACTATATGTAGAAGTATCCTTTGATTTGAAGGCGATGCTGCTGATGTCAGTCAGTGGTATTTATTGAGCCACCTACTGTGTGTAGACCATTATACTAAGTACTGAAGAGAGTACAATATAACAGCAGAGTAGGTAGACACATTCCCTGGCCAAAACGAGTTTGTAAAATAGAATCCATGAGTGTGTCACTGAGAGAGGGTCTTGCACACTTGCTTACTGTGCCCTTGAAAATACCCAATAGCGCACCTTTTCTGGCTTATTCCTCATACACCAATAGTTGAGGGGACCGGTCATGAGGTGTAAACCCCTACTCTAGACTTTATGCTCCTTAATAATCATAGTGATTGTGGTAATCGTTGAGTGCTTAATCTGTGTGAACAGTGCTGGGGTAGATGCAAGATAATCAGGTTGGACACAATTCCTGTCCCACATGGAGCTCACAGTTTTACGGGGAGGGATAATAGAGACTGAATCCCCATTTTACAGATAAGGAAACTCAGGCATAGAGAAGGTAAGTGACTTGCCAAGAAGGTGAAGCTGGGATTAGATCCCAGGTCCTCTCAGGCCAATGCTCTTCTCACTAGGCCACAATGCTTACGAACTCTATTGTATTGTACTTTCCCAAGTACTTACTAGATTGCTCTACACATAGTAAATGCTCGATAAGTACAATAGATTGAGGGGAGGGGTATATTCTGTCATGAGCAGGACACACATTTAAGATATTTTGTGGTGAGGGGATAGTTTGAGCTGAGAGACATGTACCTATTTTCTCACCCAGCCCCTCTGTGCCCAGTGAAAGTGCTGTGTGTGTGATACCTGGTAAGGAGAAAGACTGAATTCTGGGATTATGAAATAAATTAGGTCCGAGACCCCAGTAGCAGCTGACCACCACTGTGCTGTCACCCGTTTCATGAATTATGATGAACAACTATAATATAATAATAATAATGATGGCATTTATTAAGTGCTTACTATGTGCAAAGCACTGTTCTAAGCACTGGGGGGATACAAGGTGATCAGGTTGTCCCACGTGGGGCTTACCAGTCTTCATCCCCATTTTACAGATGAGGGAACTGAGGCCCAGAGAAGTTAAGTGATTTGCCCAAAGTCACACAGCTGACAATTGGCGGAGCCGGGATTTGAACCCATGACCTCTGACTCCAAAGCCCATGCTCTTTCCACTGAGCCATAGAAGAAAGATTAATAATGGGACCCAGAAGAAATATTTGCTTGGAATAGCATCATTGACTTAATGAATGGGGAGGGAGTGAGGAGGTGAGAGAGAAACAGCCATATCAAAAAGCATAGAAAAGAATAGACATGCTAACTAGGCCTAATTGATCTTTTTGGGAAGTTGATGGTAGGAGGAAATACTATCAGCTAAGGACAAAGGTCCCTCTCAGCGTCTCACCTGGAGAGTTTCCTGTACTCTACCAGTCTCAGCTAAAGGAGGGAGTGCTTACTATATGCAGGGCACTGTACTAAGCACTTGGGAGAGTACAATACAACAGAGTTGGTAGACAGGTTCCCTGTCCATAATGCGAGGATGGAGGAAGGTTGCTTTCTCTTCTGCTGTTCCCAAAAGATGCTTTGTTGTGACTTCGGGCACCACTTGCAATAGAATTGCACTCAACAATAATAAAGATGTGCATTATGCCATATGCTCCTGGGAGCAGAGGTAAAAAACATATATCTCCCCTGATCCATTTTGGCCTCACTGTAAAAGAAGATAGGTACCACAGGGAGAGGCAGCATAGCTATGTCCAGCTAAATGAATCTACCCAATATAATGATAATAGTGATAATTATAGTATTTGTTAAGCACTTACTTTGTGCCAAGCATTGTTCTAAGCACTGGAATAGATATAAGCGAATCCAGGTTGGCCCCTCTCAAGGTCATACCTGGAGAGTATCCAGTACTCTACTAGTCATGGCTAGGGGAGGGAGAGTCAAGCAGAGGCATACCCATTCCATTCCTAGCTTGAGTAGTGGCTAGCGAGTGGAAGGCAATCTGATCCCTGTCAAAACTTGAGTTTACTGCATGGAAGGCGGTGGTGGTACCACCACCTTCCATATTTTTACCAAGAAAACTCTGTGGATACACTACCAGAACGATTGCAGATGGAGAGCAGGGCATTCTGGGAGGGATGTGTCCATGGTGTCACTATGGGTTGGAAACGACTCAACGGTATAAGACAAGAAGGAAAAAGAGTATATAAAGCTAAAAATGGAACCATTGCATAGCATCACAAACTACTCTTAGTACTTCCTGATGTACCTGTGTACAGTGGCAGGAAGCATCAAAGTAAAACAAACCGCCCCAGAAAAGGAACACAATAGAGGAGGAGAGGATTTTGAAATAATCATACCTGGTATCATTTTGTTGAGGTTTTTTTGGTTTTGTTTTTCCCAACTTCCCTTCAAATTGCTCGCATAAGAGGTAAGTTGTAAAAGTGTTTGTTCTTGATTAAACAAGTGTTAATATCCCTGACAGAAATAGTATTATAATGTATATTATCAAGATTATTACAATTTTTAGCTTATAATAGTGATGATGGCATTTATTAAATTGTACTCTCTCAAGCCCTTAATACAGTGCTCTGCAGTTAGTAAGCTCTCAATAAATACCATTCTTACATGCTTGCTATTTGCCAAGCCATGTGCTAAGCACAAGATAGATTGGACACATGGGACATTGGACTCTCCCATTGGACTCTGTCTGAGAGGAAGGGAGAACAGATATTTTGTTCCCATTTTACAGATAGGAAACGGAGGCATAGAGAAGTTAAGTGACTTGCCCAAGGTCACCCAGCTAGCAGGTGGTGGGGCAAGGATTAGAACCCTGGTCTCCTGACTTCCAGTCCTGTGTTCTTTCCCCTAGGCTATACTGAAATTATTTTTCTTACGGAGAGGAAATGATCAAAGGTCATTGAGATTAAGTGATCTACCTAAAATCACAGAATGAGGCAAGAACACTATTTGAGATTAGAGCTCAGCGTTCACAATTTGATGTTTTGTCAGCCAAGTCAAATACCTTTTGCAACATTCCATTACTATTCTTTCTGGTCAGATGTATGATCTAATCTGTAAAACTCATCAGAAAAGAGCTGTGCTACCGTTTAATGTTTAATTAGAAGTATTATTTTTTGATGTAGCATTACAGGGAGCACAAGACAAAGAGGAGAGTGGTAGAGAACTCTTCACTAACAATGAAAGTAGTAGTTTTGATCGATATTTAGAGGTCACTCTGTGACAAATCAAAGATAGGCCCTTTGGAAAGATTTCTTTGTTTAGAGGTAATTTTAGATGCCAAGGACTCATTAATCATTGTGCGTACTCTGACCTTGCAAAATAGGGAGGCTTCAGAACAAAGCTAGGTCTGTTTCCTCTTAGATGTTTTATCTCCATGGAATTTTAACAGTCTTTTTCTTACAGAGGTGGTTTGCATTCAGGACCAAGTAATACAAAACTAGAGATAAAAGTTTGAGGAGTTGGAAGTGGAATGAAAACATGAGTTAATGAAAGCAAGAGACCATAGAGCTAGTAGGTTCAAAGCCCTAAGCACTGCTTCTTTTGGAGATGGAGCTCCTCTCTGACTTTCTCTGGTTCTGTATCTGGGAAAGAACCCAGGAAAACCTGGCCCAGTGTGTCTAAACTGCCTCTCCTAAAGGCAGCAGCTAACTACAAATGATGCCACTTAAAATGTGGCTTTCACCATGCACACGGTGTACTTCACTGTTTTAGACAGTCATGCTAAGTGAATAAGCTCTCATGTGTCTAGAAGGCTGTGAGTAGCACAGACCAAAATGAGGGTAACCTTTGGGGTTTCAAAACTTAATGAGATTGATTTCCATTTATTTTATTTTTTCTCTCTGATCTTTGCACCATGCTTCAAGAAAACAAACCCATGAAACGCTAAGGAAAGACAATATGGAACACACAATGACAAATCTACCCAGCTTGCTGCTCACCTTTTGGCCATTTTACTGGTCATTGGCTGGGGTTGGAGAGAACAGGCCAAAGAAATGTTGTGATAAAAAAGTGTGGTGGTGAGAAGGTTGAAAGTAAAGGTTGGAAATGAGTAACAGGGAAATATTTGTGGATTTGTTAGCCATGTACTCTTAATATCCCAGGGGAAGAGGTAATAAAGAATCAACTGTACCTAATCTGTGTAACCTGGAATCATAGGTAAAAAGAACAACATCTTTGACCTCCAATTTTTAATGGATTCAGAATCCACTTCCTTGCTTTTGGCAGGGCGGGGCAATTTTGGCCATTGGAAGGAATTCAAATGTTCATTGAAAACACTTCAGCTGGAAAGTACTCAAACAAAAACTAAAACTAAAACAAAAATGGCATTGTGCCAAGTCCTAGCCCGTGGGGTGGGCAGAGAGGCAGAGTAGGACACATAAATGCATACACATACAAAAAAAAAAATCCTACACACACACACGCACACTCAGATCCTGGGGAGAAAAAGTGTATGGGGAATGAGTCTCATTTTGCAAGTCTCCAAAGCCAATCCACTCACCTTCCTACACTGATCTGTGCAGGCCTGGCTGGCTCTTCAGTGTTTCCCGCCCACCAGGATCCTGGCACTCAAAGCCACCTGGCAGGTGACTTATATTAGTTGTAACTTGCCTGCCTTTTCCATGGTCTACCTGAATTTTTCCAAGGTGTAGGTAGACTTTAGCTTCTGGGTGGCAGCTTTTGAATGGAAAAAAAAAATATGCACTCGGTTCACAGTTTGGGGGTGTGGTGTGGTGTGTGTGTGTGTGTGTTGCAGAACTGTGCAGAATTTCTCTCAATCTGATTGGATTCATTCAATCGTATTTATTGAGCGCTTACTGTGTGCAGCGCACTGTACTGAGCGCTTGGAAAAATTGGACGGGACTGCTACTGCTATGTAGTCCTTTCAATTACTTGAAATATTGATGTTTGAAAAAGGAAGAGAGTGGTCCACCCACAGAAGTAAAGGCCAAGAAGGAAATTTTCAACTGTGACTATTTTTATTTTTTAATTCATTCCTTGACACAAGCTGTACTGGAGTTACTGGAAACTGTAATTGGTGTACTAATACCTTGGTTTTTGCCCTAGCATGGTCTCTATTCTGGAATGGATTTTTAGAATAGTCTCAGTATAGACTGACTTCAAGCCAGGACTCATCTTTCTCCCTGGAAATTCTTCTGGGCATTTTTCTGCATCACCTCAATAAAGAATAGCACTGTGCATCGCCATTCACACTTCATATATTGACAAGACCCTGAAAAGTGAAAGATTAAGTTCTTTGTAGGTAGGGAACATTTCTACCAACTGTTTTATTGTACTTTCCCAAGCTCTTAGTAATAATAATAATAATAATAATAATAATAATAATAATAATAATGGCATTGAGAAGCAGCATGGCTCAGTGGAAAAAGCCCGGGCTTTGGAGTAGAAGTTCACGGGTTCAAATCCCAGCTTGGCCAATTGTCAGCTGTGTAACCTTGGGCAAGTCACTTAACTTCTCTGTGCCTCAGTTACCTCATCTGTAAAATGGGGATTAAGACTGTGAGCCCCACGTGGGACAACCTGATCACCTTGTATCCTCCGCAGCACTTAGAACAGTGCCTTGTACATAGTAAGTGCTTAACAAATGCTATCATTATTGTAACCTATTTTTCAAAAAGACAGACTGGGATAGGATTGAAATGATTTCAAAAGCAGTTCAAAGGAATTGGAGATTTGCAATATATTTGGCAGGTATGGGTCTCAATTAACATATCCTATTCCGGATTTATATGTTGGGGCTCTATCACAAAATGCATACAATTGGTCCAAATTCTGGCAGTTATTTATTGAGCACTTACTGTGTGTGCTTGGGAGAGTACAGTATAACAGAGTTGGCAGACATGTTCCCTGTCAACAAGGAGTTTACAGTCAAGAGGGGGGAATAGACATTAATATAAATAAATTCATTTTGGATATGTACACAAGTGCTGAGGAGCAGAGGGTAGAATGAATAAAGGATGCAAATCCAAGTGCAAGTGCAACACAGAAGGGAATGGGAGAAGGGGAAATGAGGGCTTAGTTCAGGAAGGTCTCTTGGAGAAGATGTGATTTTAATAAGGCTTTGAAGGTGGGAGTAGTGATCGTCTGTCAGTTAGGAAGTGTGTGTGGAACTCCAGGGAAGAGGCAGGACGTGGACAAGAGCTCACTGTGGGCAGGGAATGTGTCTGTTTATTGTTCTGTTGTATTCTGCCAAGTGCCTAGTGTAGTGCTTTGCACACAGTATGGGCTCAATGAATATGATACAATGAATGAAAGGGGATGGTGATATGATAGATGAGATCGAGGTACAGTGGCAATAGAGGAGCAAAGTGTGTGGGTTGCGTTGTCATAGGAAATCAGAGAGGTAAGCTAAGAGAGGGTAAGGTGATTGAGTGCTTTAAAGCCAATGGTAAGGAGTTTCTGTTTGACCCAAAGTGTGGTGGGCAACCCCTGGAGGTTATTGAGGAGTGGGTAAACGTAGGCTGAATGGTTTTGTGGAAAAATGATCTGGGTAGCAGAGTGAAGTAGATACAGTAATCAAGGCAGGATAGGATAAGTGCTTCGTTTAACATGATAGCAGTTTGGATGGAGAGGGAAGGGTGGATTATAGAGATGTTGTGAAGGTAATAATAATAATAACAACAATTATGGTATTTGTTAAGTGCTTACTATGTGCCAGCACTGTTCTAAACACTGGGTTAGATACAAGGTAATCAGGTTGTCCCATGTGGGGCTCCCAGTCTTAATCCCCATTTTAAAGATAAAGGTAACTGAGGCACAGAGAAGTTAAGTGGCTTGCCCAAAGTCACACAGCAGACAAGTGGCGCAGTCAGGATTAGAACCCATGTCCTCTGACTCCCAATCTGGTGCTCTTTCCACTAAGACACGCTGCTTCTCCCAGGTAGAACTGATGGAATTCATTGACAGATTGAATATGTGAGTTGAATGAGAGAGATGAGTTGAAGATAATGCCCATGTTATGGGCCTGTGAGACAGGGAGGATGGTGGCACTGACTACAGTGATGGGAAAGTCAGAAGGAATACAGGGTTTAGGTGGGAAGATGAGGAATTCTCTTTCAGACATGTCAGGTTTGATGTATAGGCAGGACAGCCAAGTAGAGATGCCCTGAAAGCCGGGGGAAATATGAGACTACAGAGTAGGAGAAAGACCAGAGAGAAAATATAGATTTGGGTGTCATCCACATAGAGATTGAATGATTATCTGAGCATGTTTATCTGGATATTTCCTATTTAACATAGAGAGTCATTTCATTTAAGTGCAAATTCCTGGAGATCAGGGCCCATGTTCTTGCTTCTATCATATGTTTTTTATAGTATTTGTTAAGTGCTTAACTGTGTCCCAGACACTGTTCTAAGCACTGGGGTAGATACAAGCTAATTGGACACAGTACTTGTCCTACATAGGGCTCACAGCCTTAATCCCTATTTTACAGATGAGGTAACTGAGGCCCAGTGAAGTTACCTGCCCAAGGTCATACAGCAGACAAGTGGCAGAGCGGTGATTAGAACCCAGGTCCTTCTGATTCCCAGGCCCATACTCTCTCCACTAGGCCTTACTGCCTCTCAAGGATTTTGTACAGTGCTAGTCACACAGAGGGTGCACAGTAAATGCTGCTGCTCCTGAGCTCCAGTATCTCAGCAGTATGTTTTCTTGTACTGTTGGATTCAAAAATCTACTTATACTGTGGGCTTTAAATATTCACCACCTGGCTCTTCCTCTGCCCAAAGTGGGGCTGTTTTGCTGAAGTCCACTATGTTAGGAAGTGTGCAGTAGGCCACAGTTGCCTGGCTGTCTATGAGTTATTTCTCTTCAGGAACAGTATTTGCGTGGGACACAGAGCCAGAGAGAGTGTGGGGGAAAAGAAAGACAGGGTGGGTGCCAGGTGACGAGACACTTTTCCATTTGCGTGACTGCACATCCCTTCTGCTTAAAAATATTCTCAGGGAGCAAAAATGAGTGCATATCAATTAGCCATCTTAGAGGTCTGAGAGGATAAATTCATTTCTACAAGCTTTAAAAGTGAATATACTGCAATTAGTGCAGTCTCATGTGACGAATGGTTTAAGGAGAGATATTAATTTTTAAACATACCATTATCACCGTTTCTCACAGCATTTTATAATTCAATTTATTAAATGTGTTGGAGCTGTCACAATGATGGGTTTTGCATACAGTAAATTTTCATAGAAATACTTGCAGAATTCCTTGTGCTTCACCTGGAGTTATGAAGAAACACAGGGAGATGGTGATTGTTACCCATACTAGCTTCTAGTACTTAAGCAGATTAACTTTCCCTCAAGGGGGGTGTCTTCAAGAGTGAATTTCTACCCGTTCTAGCCACTCATGAGGGTTTTTCTTCCCTTCCCCTGCGTGGAACTAGCTTGAGTGACTATCTCAAGAAAACCTGACAGTAGTACACTGGTTGAGATTGCAGTGGTGTTATGATGGGCTGAAGAGTGGGAGAAGTGTGATCTAGTGGATAAAGCACAGGTCTGGGTTTCAGAAAGACCTGGGTTCTAATCCCAGCTTTACCACTTGTCTGCTGTGTGACTTTGGGCAAGACACTTCACTTCTCTGTGCCTCAATTACCTCATCTGTAAAATCAGGATGAAGACTGTGAGCCCCATGTGGGACATGGACTGTGTCCAACCTGATTAGCTTGTACCTACCCAGTGCTTCATACAGTGCCTGGTACATAAGCACTTAACAAATATCTTTTTTTTTTTTTTTTTAAAAAAGGAGAAGGCCAGTTTGGGTTTGATTGATAGATAAGTACCAAGAAATGAGCCATTGCAAATTTATAATGCAGGAGCATATCACTGCATCCCAGATTACTAAAAAAGACTTCTTTCAGATGCTGCTGCTGCAAACTAGGTCAGAACATCAGAAAGACATTTTGTTCCACCTCTTTCTCAAAACCAGAGGAAGCTATATGAAAGGGGGAAGGATAGTTATTAGGATGAGGAATAATTTGAAGATTTATGAAATCTGGTAAGGAACCAAACTGGGAAGAAGCATAACATCTTAAGAAATTAACAGTCATAGCCTAAGCTTTGGGAAAACAAGCATACAAACAAATGTTTCAAGAAAGTATTGAAAATTTGAAAAATATTGATAGGGTGACTGTATTGTGGGAAGGGAGTATGCCTTGTTTTAACTTCTGTAAGCCATAATAACCTTTCTGTTACAATTTGAATATTTATAAATATGTCCAGAGGATATCTGATGGATACAGCTAACAACCTTAACATAAAAACAACCATTTCTTCTGACATCACATCGTACTGTACAAATATTCCCTAATTCTGCCCCTGCATTCTGGCAGAACTAAATGTACCTAATACAGTTTTCTACATAAAAGTAGAAACTCAGTACTGTAGAATTTCATTATATATAAGTATCATGTAATAGATGCATAGATTTATAAGATACCTTTTGTCCAAGAATTTTACAGAAGAGAGAAGATAGGATTATTAAATTCATTTTACAAATGAGGTAACTGAGGCAGAGACAACTCAAGTCTTAACCCAACATCCTACCACAAATCCAAAGATTCCCAACTAATTCCGGACCTGCTACTTTAGTTACTATTTCTCTATCCATGACCTGCCTCTGCTTTCCCCTTTTCCCTATATTAAGTACAAATTCCCTGTTGAATATTAATATTCTCCATCCCTCAGATCTATTCTTCTTCCCTTCAATTCAATTTCAAATGCTTTATTTTCATATTGAAAAACAGTGTGGCCCAGTGGAAAGACTATGGAGCTGGGAATCAGGGGACCTGGGTTCATCCAATCATATTTATTGAGCTCTTACTGTGTACTGTGCTAAGCACTTGGGAGACTACAATACAGCAATAAAAAGACACATTCCTTGCCCACTATGGGCTTACAGTCTAGAGGGAGGGAGAAAGACATGAATACAAATAAATAAATTACAGATATGCTCATCAGTGTTTTGAAGCTAGGAGGGGGAAGAACGAAAGGAGCAAGTCAGGGCAACACAGAGGGAAGTGGAAGAAGAGAAGAACAGGGCTTAGTCAGGGAAGACTTCTTGGAGGAGGTGTGCCTTCAATAAGGCTATGAAGTAGGGGGAAAGTAATTGTTTGCTGGATTTGAGGAGGGAGGGGGTTCCAGGACAGAGGCAGGATGTGGGTTAGGGGTTGGCGGTGAGATAGGTGAGATTGAGGCACAGTGAGAAGGTTAGCACTAAAGGAGTGAAGTATGCATGCTGGGTTGTAGAAGAGGGGAAATGAGGTGACGAAAGGAGAGGGCAAAGTGATGGAGTGCCTTAAGCCAATGGTGAGGAGTTTTTGTTTGATATGGAGGTGGAGAGTTGGGGAGAGAGTTTTTTGAGGAGGGGGGAAGTGACATGTCCTGAACGTTTTTGTAGAAAGATGACCTGGGCAGAGGAGTAAAGTAAGGACTGGAGTGAGAAGAGAAAGAGGCTGGGAGGTCAACAAGGAGGCTGATGTAGTAATCTAGGTGGGATAGGATGAGTGATTGTATTAACGTGGTAGCAGTTTGGATGGAGATGAAAGGGTGGATTTAAGTGATGTTGTGAAGGTGGGACCAACAGGATTCAGTGACGAACTGAATACATGGTTTGAATGAGAGAGAGGAGTCAAGGATAATGCCAAGGTTAAAGGCTTGTGAGATGGGAAGGGTGGTGTTGTTGTCTACAGTGGTGGGAAAGTCAGGGAGAGGACCGGGTTTGGGTGAAAAGATGAGGAATTAGTTTTGGACATGTTAAGTTTGAGGTAATGGAAGGAAATGCAAGTAGAAATGTCTTGAAGGCAGGAAGAGATTCGAGTCTGAGGAGAGAGAGCAAGGCCATGGGATGAAATGTGGATTTGGCTATCATCTGCATAGAGACGATAGTTGATGCCATGGGAGCGAATCAGTTCTCCAAGGGAGTGAGTGTAATTGGAGAACAGAAGGGGTCCCAGAACTGAATTTTGAGGGACCCCCACAGCTAGGGGGTGGGAGGCAGAGAAGGAGCCCACTAAGGAGACTGAGAATTGAACAGCCTGAGAGACAAGAGGAGAACCAGGAGAGGACAGTAATGGGAGGACATCCAAGTAGAGATGTCTTGAAGACAGGAGATGCAAGATTGGAGAGAGGAAGAGAGATCAGGGCTGTAGATGTAGATTTGGGTATCTTCCGCAGAGGCTTGGAAGGATATCCCAGTTCTGTATTTAAGAGAATTTTTATCCTGCCCCTCACCAGAAAAAATGAAGCTTGTATGTTCAACCAAATAAAGTTACTTAGCAAGCTTTGAGGACAGTTTAGCACACTCAGTATTTTTGCAACAGTTTCTTAATCCTCATACTGTGAGCTCTAACACTTACTTCTGTATTTGAGGCTTTTCCTTAAGGGATTGTCATAATCAACCCAATTAGTAGAAATGTTGCAAATTCCTTTTGGGTCTATGAATTTGCAAGATAAGAATTACAGTCGATTTTACCCAGCAGGGGGTGTTTGGATAATTTATGAGTGATTTCTAGAGCATATAAGTGTGCCTCTGTGAATCTTAACAAAAATGAACTTCTGTAAATGAACAATTCAGTTAATTTTTTTATCCTTGTGAATGTTGCTGCTTGATATCCCTCACCCTGGGCTTCAAGGCTCTCCATCACCTCGCCCCCTCCTACCTCACCTCCCTTCTCTCCTTCTACAGCCCACCTCGCACCCTCCGCTCCTCCTCCGCTAATCTCATCACCGTACCTCGTTCTCGCCTGTCCCGCCATCGACCCCCGGCCCACGTCATCCCCCAGGCCTGGAATGCCCTCCCTCTGCCCATCCGCCAAGCTAGCTCTCTTCCTCCCTTCAAGGCCCTGCTGAGAGCTCACCTCCTCCAGGAGGCCTTCCCAGACTGAGCCCCTTCCTTCCTCTCCCCCTCGCCCCCCTCTTCATCCCCCCATCTTACCTCCTTCCCTTCCCCACAGCACCTGTATATATGTATATACGTTTGTACATATTTATTACTCTATTTATTTATTTATTTTACTTGTACATATCTATTCTATTTATTTTATTTTGTTAGTATGTTTGGTTTTGTTCTCTGTCTCCCCCTTTTAGACTGTGAGCCCACTGTTGGGTAGGGACTGTCTCTATATGTTGCCAATTTGTACTTCCCAAGCACTTAGTACAGTGCTCTGCACATAGTAAGCGCTCAATAAATACGATTGATGATGATGATGATGATTACTTCTGCTAAGAGACTTTTCTAGATATATTGCTATAATTGTGTAGTATTACTAAAAACATTTAAGTTGAGCATAGTTTATAATTAATATCCTTACCCCTGATGAGCATGAATTGGTCATCAAGAATGTATTTATACTGCCCAAACACCACGTTATACTAGAGATCATATTTTCATATTCCTGGAACACAGAAAATGAGAAATGCCTTGGAGAGAAAATAATAATTATGTTGCTAGCTATCTTCAGAATACATCAGGTATAATTTTTGTATAGATATTGTCTATTTCAATAATATAACCAAATGTGAGAATTTTAATTTCTCTTGCCACTCCAAATTGCAGAAAAAAATATAAAATCACAGTACCTTTCTATAGAAGATTTAGTAAAGTAAAAATTAATTGTGGGAGGAAGGACCAGACCGCGCACAAATTTTGTTATTGAAAACGTACTTTGTAAACACACCATATTTTCCACATCTGACACCTGCTGACAATGAGCACTGAAAGGGTGAAGAAGGGCTAAGGTAGAGCTAAAGGTCATAATTGGAACATTTATTGAAATGAGGGTTTTGGCTTAGATTATTTCAGCCTTAAGCAAATTTCCTTTTATCTTTGCCTAAATTAATGTGTGTTCCTCAATTGGATAAGCTCTCAGTGACTCATTCATTCAGTCATATTTATTGAGCGCTTACTGTGTGCAAAGTACTGTACTAAATACTTGACTCCTCCAACACTATGACATTGTGAAGAATCGACCATGTTTGCAACCCAAACCAAGTGACCATATTCAAGATCACAATCCTAATCATTCAATGACTGTGAAAAACTCAAACACAACAAATCCTTAGTCAGATCCAAATAATAGATCCCACCAAAATAGCAAAAGTACAGTTCAAAGCAAAACTGGTAATAACTGTTCTCAAAAGCCATAACCCTCCAAGGCTAAGAAGATCCCTTTATTTCCCTGAAAACATAGACTGGCAAGCCCTTCTCCTAAGGAATTTTTTCCCCTCTGAGGTGAATGCACTGCAGAGAAATTTATCCTGATAGATACCACCAATGTAGGCTGCATTTGCCTGTGGAGGGAATCTTTGAGCTGGGAATCTTGGAAAGAAGGGAAAAGTGAGTCAAGTTAAGCCTTGTTTGTAAAAGAAGCTATTCAGACCACCTTCCAGGCGCCAAATCAATAGTATTTCTTGAATGCTTACTGTGTGCAGAGATTGTAGTAAGCTCTTGGGAGAGTATAGTCGAGTTAGTAGATATGAACTCTGCCCCCAAGGGGTTTATGGTCTAGTGAGGGAGACAGATCCAAAAATCAATGGCAGATGGGGGCTCAGTGGAAAGAGCATGGGCTTTGGAGTCAGAGGCTGTGGGTTCAAATCCTGGCTCCGCCACTTGTCAGCTGTGTGACTTTGGGCAAGTCACTTCCCTTCTCTGGGCCTCAGTTCCCTCATCTGTAAAATGGGGATGAAGACTGTGAGCCCCTCGTGGGACAACTTGATTACCTTGTATCTACCCCAGCGCTTAGAACAGTGCTTTGCACATAGTAAGCGCTTAACAAATACCAACATTATTATTATTATTATTAAGGGAATGCTGAAATGCCAGTCATTGGGTAGGGAGCAGGTGAGAAATTGGGTGTGGAGATGAGGGATTGATTAGGGGAGGCTTCTTGAAGGTATGATTTCAGAAAAGCTTTGAAGATGGGAAAGCAGTGGCCCTCTAGATGTGAAGAGGAGGGGATTACAAGCAAAAGAGAAGGCATGAACAACAGGTTGGTGATGACAAGACAAAATTGTGGCACAATGAGTAGGCTGGCTGGGAAAGAATAAAGCAGGCAAGCTGGGGTGTACTGGGAGAAGAATAAGGTTAAGTTGGGGGAAAATTCCTGATAGAGTATCTTGAAGCCATTGGTCAGGAGTCTGTGCTTGAGGCAGAGAGGAATGTGTAACCACTTGAGGTTTTTTGAGGATTGCAGAGAAGTGTGCACAATGATGCTTTAGAAAAATGACCTGGGAAGCAGAGCAAAGTGTGGACTGGAGAGGGAGAAACAGGAGGCTGATGTGGTGGTTGAGTCAGGATGTGACCAGTATGGTGGCAATTTAAGTGGAGAGGCAGGAGCTGATTCTGGAGATCCTGTGAAGAACTGACAGGATTAAATGACTGCCTGAAAATGGGAGTTGAAGAAAAGAGAGGCATCAAGGCTAATGCCAAGGTTGCAGCCTTGAGAGGCAGGGATGATTGTAATAATAATAGTGATGATGATGGTATTTGTTAAGCACTTACTATGTAAGTACTAAGTGCTGGGGTAGATACAAGCAATCAGGTTAGACACACAGTCCCTGTCCCACTTGGGGCTCACAGTCTTAATCCCCATTTTACAGATGAGGTAACTGAGGCTCAGATAATTTAAGTGACTTCCCTGAGGTTACACATCAGATAAGTGGTAGAGCTGAGATTAGAAACCAGGTTTTGTTTTGTTGTATGTTTTGTTTTGTTGTCTGTCTCCCCATTCTAGACTGTGAGCCCGCTGTTGGGTAGGGACCATCTATATGTTGCCAACTTGTACTTCCCAAGCGCTTAGTACAGTGCTCTGCACACAGTAAGTGCTCAATAAATACGATTGAATGAATGAATGAAAAGGTCCTTCTGACTCCCAAACCCATGCAATACCCATTAGGCCACACTCCTTCCTGATGATTGTGTTGTCATCATCCGGAATGGGAGAATTAGGTGGAGAAGAGGATTTAGAAGGGATGGTAACAAGTTAAGTTTTGATATAGATCAGGTTTCTAGAGTGGTGACAGCTTGTGATTTCCATTGTCATGGGAGGAAACTCCCTCTGGCAATTGAAACAATAGATGGGAAGTGTAGAAATGTGTGTCTCTGCTTCATAAATCGGTGTGGAATGTATCAGGGGTTGGCCTAGTCTCCCCTTATTTTGACAATTTTTTCTATCACATTTCCATGTATATTTTATGTATATGCAGTTTATACTGCTACATAATCCATACTTTTCTTTCCTCCACTTTTCCTTCCTG
The DNA here is from genome assembly GCF_015852505.1 of Tachyglossus aculeatus. NCBI lineage: Eukaryota > Metazoa > Chordata > Mammalia > Monotremata > Tachyglossidae > Tachyglossus > Tachyglossus aculeatus. The sequence goes on from NC_052070.1 coordinate 78,114,556, forward strand.
GAAACAATTATAGATTTTTATCCATCTCCCCCCATTAAAATATAAGCTTGAAAGCAGGGAACTTATATCTTGATACTGTTGTACTCTCTCAAGAGCTTAGTACAGTGCCTGGCACTTTGTGTAGGGGGCTCATTAAATGCCATCAATTGATTCTGACATTGCATTGCCATTGCCAATATGCAAAATAATCATTTCAGAAGAAACCATGTGTGCCATTAAATCTTTAGGTGTTCTCCAGCTCCCCACGAAGCATTCATCAAATGTTAGCAGATTCCATCAATCGTTCTACAATGAAAGGATCTCAACAGGTAAGACAATTTTGAGTCACCTGGAATATAGGGGAGATATTTGAAACACCAAGTTGATACTGTGTTTTTGAAAGTAGTTTGCAAATTGGTTCACTTGTTTCCCAAAAAAATTATGTTGAGGTTTGAACACTGTTTCCAAAGCTGTGAGCCCATATTTGTTCACCAGCTCTCACTTATTTGATTAATGAAATGGATTTAGTATCAGTGAAAGGATACTTGAGTCAGATCTCTTTTAATGTCGTTTTTGAAGATTTACTACAACATGCAAATTCTGTTTGAAAATTTGGATATGGAATAAATTAAATTTAGGTGGTTTACAGAAATGTGACATTTTTAGTGATTCGGGAAGGGAATGTGTCTGCTAATTCTGTAGTATTGTACTCTCCCAAGCACTTAGTAGAGTTCCCTGCACATAAGTGCTCAATAAATGCCATTGATTGATTGCAATCCAACTATTTCCAGATTGCTCAATAGTATACCCTAATGTCCAGAATATTGTCTGCCTTCCCATTCCCCATCAGACACACACATACCTAAAATGAACAGCTTAGAGTTATTTTTAAAAGGAGAATTAACGGTTATTTAAGTAGGAAAAGCAAAGGCAGCCAGTTATGATTTTACTCAAAGTAAGCCCTTCCTCAGGAGGAGTCTTCTGGAGCAATTGAATGGCATTTGGTACTTGTAGGAAAAAAGAGCTCATTAAAGCAAGTGACATAACTAGGGCCAAATCTCACTCTCTGTTCCATCATGAAATAAATTAATTTAAGTCCTTTGCTTCTAAACTGTAGAATGAAAAAGATAATTGAAGGCACATCTCCTTCGAGAGGCCTTCTCTTGCTAAGCCCTCATTTCCTCTTCTCCCACTTCCTTCTGTGTCGTCCTGATTTGCTCACTTTATTCACCACCCCTGCCCCCAGCCCCACGGCACTTATGTACATATCTGTAATTTATTTATATTAATGTCTGTCTCTCCCTCTAGACTGTAAGCTCGTTGTGGGAAGGGAATATGTCTGTTATATTCTTATTTGTACACTCCCAAGAGCTTAGTACAGTGCCCTGCACACAATAAGCACTCAATAAATATGATTGATAAATACAGTTGATTGTTAAGAGCACAGATGTCAGTTTATTACTCATCCTACTGCTATCTTGCCCCCTAGTTCCTTGCAGGGTAGTTGTGATTCCTTAGACACATGCTCATCTGAGAGGTTAGAAAACATTTTGACTGAATATCAAAGCCAACCTTCCCATGCCTGGAAGTATTAAAAATGGAAATTAGGATAGGAAAAATTTCCCAATATTTCTGAAGTACAAGAAAATTAATCCCAGGTGTGTCCTCAAGATCTTTGTCCTTTATGACAGGATCTAAATTAAGTGAATTAGTCCTCAAGACCATATATGTGAAATGTGCTCGTTTTTAAACAGAAAAAAGTCTTAATGAAGAAAACCCAAGAAGAAGAGATGAGGAGACATGAGGAAGAGAGAACAAAACAGATTTATAAGAGTTGGAAAGATGCCCAGGATTCAGTACAGAAATCTGACAAAGAAGATCCCGAGTGGCAGGAGTCTTGTAAGTGTACGACAATCTCCAGTCATCATTTCCTTTAAGCCATTCGATTCATTTAAATGATATTTTCTGGAAAACAGAGGAAATAGGGACTTCAAGGCAGGTCTTAAAGATCTGCTTCAGGTCCATTAAACTATTTTTCCTCCGACTCCCTCTACTTCTGCATCACCTGTACATTTGGAACTCTACCCTTTAAGCACTTGGTATTCACTGCACACTCAGCCCCGCAGCACTGCTGTACTCGGTGCTTGGGACAATACAATAGAACAGAGTTGGTAGACATGTTCCCTGCCCCGCAACAAGCTTGCAGTCCAGAGACCTGACTGATTTCCAGTTTCTTTTGCTGCTCAAGCAGTGTGGCTTAGTGAAAAAAGTGTGGGCTTGGGAGTCAGAGGTCGTGGGTTCTAATCCCACTTCTGCCACTTATCAACTATGTGACTTTGGGCAAGTCACTTAACTTCTCTGTGCCTCAGTTACCTCATCTGTAAAATGGGGATTAAGACTGTGAGCCCCACGTGGGACAACCTGATTACCTTGTATCTACCCCAGCACTTAGAACAGTGCTTGACACATAGTAAGTGCTTAAATACCGTAATTATTATTATTATTAAAGTTAGACGTGATGAACTCCCAACCAAAATGATGAACGAGACTTGCTCCTGACACTTTAGGGTTTTGCTAAATGAATGCAGAGGCCAAGGTATGAAGCAAACAGGTGACTTCAATCGAGCTATATATGTGAAGGCTAAAATCTGGCCTTTCCTCTCCATACAAACTGCTACCATGTTAATACAATCACTCATCCTATCCCCCTAGATTACTGCATCAGCCTCCTTGCTGAACTTCCAACCTCCTGCATCTCCTCACTCCAGTCCATACTTCTCTTTGCTGCCCAGATCATCTTACTACAAAAATGTTCAGGACATGTCACCCCCCTCCACAAAAATCTCCAGTGGTTGCTTATCCACTTCTGTATCAAACAAAAAACTCCTCACCACTTGCTTTAAAGCACTCCATCATCTTGCCCCCTCCTACCTCACCTCTCTTCTCTCCTTCTACAATATAACCTGCATACTTTGCTCCTCTGGTGCTAACCTTCTCAGTGTGCCTCAATCTTGCCTGTCTCATCGCCGACCCCAAGCCCATGTTCTGCCTCTGACCTGGAACTCCCTTCCTCCTCAAATCTGACTGACAGTTACTCTTCCCTCCTTCAAAGCCCTACTGAAGGCACATCTCCAAGAGACCTTCTCAGACTAAGCCCCACTTTTCCTCATCTCCCACTCCCATCTGCATCACCCTAACTTGCTCCCTTTGCTCTTCCCCCAACTTCCAGCTCCACAGCACTTATGTATATATATCTGTAATTTTATTTATTTGTACTGTTGTCTGTATCCCCACCTCCCCCAAGACTGTGAGCTCATTGTGGGCAGGGAATGTCACTGATTGTTGTTGTACTGTACTTTCTCAAGTGCTGAGTACAGTGCTCTGCACACAGTAGGCACGTAATAAATATGATTGAATGAATGAATGAAAAGGCTAACTGATTGTTGTGTGGGTTTTCCAACACAACAATTCCTGCCCAGAGGAATTGATTAATGTTATGGTGGCCTGTGCAGAACCACCTACACTCTTTCATTCCTGACAATCATGTTCCCACTGGGACATGAAGTGCCTCAAGCTTACATATGCAAGCCCAAGTCATCATCATCATTATCATCAATGGTATTTATTGAGCACTTGCTATATGCATTGTACTAAATGCTTGGGGGAGCACAATACAACAGAGTTGGTAGACACCCTCCCTGCCCACAACAATCAATCAATCAATCAATCAATCAATCGTATTTATTGAGCGCTTACTATGTGCAGAGCACTGTACTAAGCGCTTGGGAAGTACAAATTGGCGTCACATAGAGACAGTCCCTACCCAACAGTGGGCTCACAGTCTAAAAGGGGGAGACAGAGAACAGAACCAAACATACCAACAAAATAAAATAAGTAGGATAGAAATGTACAAGTAAAATAAATAAATAAATAAATAAATAGAGTAATAAATATGTACAACCATATATACATATATACAGGTGCTGTGGGGAAGGGAAGGAGGTAAGACGGGGGGATGGAGAGGGGGACGAGGGGAGAGGAAAGAAGGGGCTCAGTCTGGGAAGGCCTCCTGGAGGAGGTGAGCTCTCAGCAGGGCCTTGAAGGGAGGAAGAGAGCTAGCTTGGCGGATGGGCAGAGGGAGGGCATTCCAGGCCCGGGGGATGACGTGGGCCGGGGGTCGATGGCGGGACAGGCGAGAGCGAGGTACAGTGAGGAGATTAGTGGTGGAGGAGCGGAGGGTGCGGGCTGGGCAGTAGAAGGAGAGAAGGGAGGTGAGGTAGGAGGGGGCGAGGTGATGGACAGCCTTGAAGCCCAGGGTGAGGAGTTTCTGCTTGATGCGCAGATTGATCGGTAGCCATTGGAGGTTTTTGAGGAGGGGAGTAATATGTCCAGAGCGTTTCTGGACAAAGATAATCTGGGCAGCAGCATGAAGTATGGATTGAAGTGGAGAGAGACACGAGGATGGGAGATCAGAGAGAAGGCTAGTGCAGTAGTCCAGACGGGATAGGATGAGAGCTTGAATGAGCAGGGTAGCAGTTTGGATGGAGAGGAAAGGGCGGATCTTGGCAATGTTGCGGAGCTGAGACCGGCAGGTTTTGGTGATGGCTTGGATGTGAGGGGAGAATGAGAGAGCGGAGTCGAGGATGACACCGAGGTTGCGGGCTTGTGAGACGGGAAGGATGGTAGTGCCGTCAACAGAGATGGGAAAGTTAGGGAGAGGACAAGGTTTGGGAGGGAAGACAAGGAGCTCAGTCTTCGACATGTTGAGCTTTAGGTGGCGGGCGGACATCCAGATGGAGATGTCCTGAAGGCAGGAGGAGATGCGAGCCTGGAGGGAGGGGGAGAGAGCAGGGGCAGAGATGTAGCTCACAGCAAAGGCAAGGATTACATGGTAAAATGTGACATAAAATGCCTCAGCCAGACCAGATACATTCCTTGTGGTGCACTCAGTGTTGTGGATGGTAGGTCAATAACCTCTTCCTGCTTAGCACTTTGGAGTAGAATAATTAAGCTCTGGCACACTCATATTTGGAAATCCTTTTTTGGCCAATATCTTCTTCTACCCTTGAGTATATCTTTCCTCCTGTTTTTGTCCACTCACTCCAAAAATTCAATCCCAGTTGGAGTCTTTTCACAGTGTTGCCAAATATCACTACTGAGTTGGAAGCTGGGAAGCAGAAAAATCTGTGCTGTCTAAAATTGCAGTCTGTTTACATGTAGTGGCTTTGAGTCTGCCCACATAGAGACTTCGTTTATTGTTTTTCAACTGATGATGTGTTGCTGAAGCTTCCCTTGGTCATCCAGAAAGGGAGTGAGGTCATTGTAAGTCTCTTGGCAAGTCAGTGATCAGTCCTTTTCCCCTTGCTTTTTTTCCCCAGTAAGAAAATCCAAAGCAGCTGATGAGAAGAGACGGTCTATTGCTAAACAAGCCAGGGATGATTACAGAAGACTCTCCCAGGCTGCCCAGAAGGGGAGAGGAACTGAAGGATCCCAAAGCTCTCATGGTGGGGGGCAGAGGCCAACAAGACCTCCTCTCCCACCCAAGCCCACACTACCACCACCTTCCCTCCCCAATGGAAGGCCTTGTGGGTAAGAAGTAAAGAGGGTGTCTGGAGCCAACCCTTGGGGTGGGGGCTGTTATCAGCTGCTGGGCTGGTGGAAAACAAGCCCAGCAGCTTGTTAGAGAAGTAGCGTGGCTCAGTGGAAAAGAGTCCGGGCTTTGGAGTCAGACGTCGTGGGTTTAAATCCCGGCTCTGCCAATTGTCAGCTGTGTGACTGTGTGCAAGTCACTTAACTTCTCTGTGCCTCAGTTCCCTCATCTGTAAAATGGAGATGAAGACTGTGAGCCCCCAGTGGGACATCCTGATCACCTTGAAACCTCCCCAGCACTTAGAACAGTGCTTTACACATAGTAAGTGCTTAATAAAATGCCATTAAAAAATAAAAAAATAATTTTAAAAAAACAAGGAGAATAACCCCTCAAGGAGGAAAGCCATGGTAGCCAGTTGCATAGCTTGCATTATTCCAGGCCAGGAGAGGTTCTGACCCTGCCTTTCTGAAGGCACCCAACTTTCTCTTGTCTTTGAGTGGAGACAACATCCGTGGGCACATATTTCCATTATTGAGGCTGAAGAGAGGCTAATTTTACCGCTGTTTCTCTCTTCTGCCGACTACCCTGTAGCCATTTCATAGCTCATCAATTCCTCATTGTAGAGGGAGGAACATAGCCAAAATGAGGTTTTGAAACATGCTTTCATTTTTCCAAATGCTCTCACATCAATATTGTCACTGATCCTCACCAGACCCCTGTGAGATTGGGAGAGGCAGGTATTATTAACCCCATTTACAGAGGAGAAAACTCAGGCCCAGAGAGGTTAAGTAATGTGTCTGAGGACACTCCCAAAAGGCCAATGGCAGAGCTGAACTAGAAGTCAGATCTCCAAATTTCAATCCCCAGGCATATTGCTGCCAGATTAATGCATTGAGCCCATAGGAAAACCTTCAGTCTCTAAGGTATATTAATATATCCTGTATATTTTTTAGTTTTATGTGCATAGAATTATTTTTCTCTGATCACTGACATTCCCCTGTTGCTTCAGGTTTCAGCAAAAGAGGGTTGCAGGCTGCTAGCCCAAAGCCAGTGTTGCAGGGGCAAATGTGGTCTGACTAGTGTTGAAACAGTATAACACAAACCAGGATCTTCCAAAACTGGAAATGTTAAGAATATCTTTCATCCCACTGCATGGGGACATGTATAAAATGTCTTTCTTCCTCTGTTCTCAGTAGCCATAACCAAGTTCATTTTAAAGAATGTAGAACATTACATTAGGAATCATAACCTGACAAAAAAATAGATTCTGGATTGTCTGGCTATTACAGTTGTTTCTGCTTTCTCTAAAGGCAGGGCTAATTTTACAATATGATCACCAGTGAGGTTGTCAACTCCCCTGGGCTCAAATGGAAAAGTTGGCACTTTTGATGGCCGGTATCAAATGATGGACCCTTACTTGATAATTTCCAAATATTTGGAATAGTTTGAGAAATGCACTCCTTCTATTATTATTCTTCAATAGATACAACCAGTCAGTCAATCATATTCATTGAGCACTTACTGTGTGCAGAGCACTGTACTAAGCACTTGGGAGTGTACATTATAACAATAAGCGGACACATTCTCTGTCCACAGCGAGCATACATTTAGAGTCTACAGTCACCAGCAAGGTGATCACAGCATGGTGTCTCCCACTTTGTGATATACTAAATTCACAGAACTCTAAGAAACCTTTGAAAACTAGACCAAGGGCAGAACTGGAACTAGAAGTCAGATCTCCAAATTTCAATCCCCAGGTGTATTGCTGCCAGATTTAATGTGTTGAGCCCATAGGAAAAACTTCAATCTTCAACTTCAGTTGGCATTTTTCTGCATGAATATCCACTGCAGAATGCTGTCTATTAATATAATTTGATCTCTGCTATAAGTCTAGATTTAGTCTGCCTTATGTACCAGGTCTGAATTATGTACTAGTTATGAGAAAAATGGACCCAGATTTCAGGCTGCAGTACAAAAGTTAATCTAAAAATGAGCAGGTTCTTTGCCTCCTTTATCTCCTCTCCCTTTACTCTTCTCCCCTTACCACTGTCCCTTCTTATTTACTCTCCAATTTTTGAAAGCATCCTTCAAATGAAGTAAATATCTTGAAAGTTAAAATTGGCGAAAGATAAAGCAGGGATCAGGGAAGTAAAGAGGAAATAGCAAAAGAAGAGGCTGTCAAAAGAAGAAAGGGATGAGGGAAGAACTGATTTTTTTCCTTTGTATTTGAGTTCTGGACTCAGAGAATCTTTCTGGAAAACTTTCAGTGGGGACATTTTCAACATTTTGTGCTTAATTTTAAAAATTGTAATTGTCAGTAAAGTGCTCCATTATTTTTTTTAAATTAATTGAAGCAGATGCATTAAATGCAGCTGCTGGTTCCACCTACAGCAAACCCTGGCACTGTGCAGGTATGAAGGGGATGGGGAAGGGGGTGGAGGTGAAGTCCAGTATTTTCTTTCCCTCTTCTCCTTAAAATGAGGAGAAAACAAACAAAACTAAGACCTGTGGACCTTAAAAGGTTAACAGCGGTCTTTTTGTTGGAGCTGCCTTGAACTGTAAAGTCTAATGGAAAAAATGAATCCTTTACAAATAGCAGAAGTCAGGGAATTCAGAGGATCCCATCCTGCCCCACCCAGGAAGAAATCATCAAATGGTTTAAGGAGGAGCAACTTCCACTGCGAGCAGGTTATGAAAAGACTTCAGACACAATCGCTCCTTGGTTCCACGGTGAGTACAGATTTCTCCTCATTGTGGACTACCCTGCCCTGCCCTCCCTCCTCTTTCCAGAAGAAATTGCTACCAACAGAGGAATGGCAGTATTGCTCGTACTATATGGGGTACTTATCAATCAATTGTATTTATTGAGGGCTTACTATGTGCAGAACACTATATTAAGTGCCTCGGATTAGGGAGAATTCCATATTCAGCATTTTAAGAAGGGAGAAAGATGGGAACCATTTCAGTCTTTCTTTTAAAAGAAACTCTCAAAAAACAAACATGTGCCAAATTCCCCATGAAAAGGAGACATAATCTATGCTGCATTTGCATTTTTAGTAATTATTTACTTTGCTTTTTTCTTTCCCACCTGGCTCATGGCCATCCAATTTCATTTTTCATTTTACAAAAAATCATTGACTTTAAAGTTCATCAGTTGAATGATGGTGAGCATATTCAGATTGAATTAGAGGAGGGAAAAGAATGAGCCAATTATTATTTTACCCTTTGGAGGGCTCTATGCTTTCAGGAGAGCTCTTTAGGTCTTATATCAATCAATCCATGGTATTTATTGACTGCTTACTGAGAGAGCCCGTTGTTGGTTAGGGATTGTCTCTATGTGTTGCTAAATTGTACTTTCCAAGCACTTAGTAAAATGCTCTGCATGCAGTAAGTGCTCCAGTAAATATGGTTGAATGAATGAATGCACAGTACTGTCATAAGCACTTGGAAGAGTACAATAAAGTAGAGTTAGTAAACACATTCCCTGTTCACAAGGAACTTGCAGTCTATAGAGTAGAAAGGAAAATCTGTTCTTTCTAAAATTCTTGTCACAGCATAAACCACCACTATTACTGTAGAAAACACTCAAATCTTGTTTTGCTGACAAGACATAACTTTCCACCTGTAACCACTGATGTTAGAGTAACACTCACCTAAATGGCAAGGGACCAAAGAAGGTGCACTAGTGTATTTTCGTGAACAAAATATGCACAAGATTCTGTCTCAGACACTCACAGTCATGATGCCACCTCAGACAGCAGTGTCCTCTTTCCTGCATGTAGTGTTGGGTAAAGGTTGTCACTCCCTTTGCTTAAGTGCTCTCAAAGCATTTTAAATTCCTAGAAGGACTTATTATACCATATGAGAGACTAAAACAGCAGTACAAAAATAGAGCATTCTTAGTCATTAATAACTGAGTAAAGGACAGTTTCGACTGACATGAAATTCTTGGCGACAGTCAACAGTCAAGTCTATGGCGAAAATAAAACTTGTGCCAACATGAGGAATCCTAAATTCTACAGAGCTTGCTGGATGCCTTGCACCATCTCCAGGGGGTTCTGCCATTTTGATTAAATAATTACATTTGAAATTTTATGTGTGTAGTCACTTTAATACTCCACTGATGGAGTATCATCTTTACAAGATCTAACATTGTAGATATTTGTAAATATTTGTAAATACATTGTAAATATCATTCTCTTGTTGCAGAATGAGCAATGAACCCTAAATCAATAGTAAACTTCATTTAAATAAGTAAATCAAATTTCACATGCTTACAAAAAGAGGGAGTTCATTTTACTTTCTACCCTTACATTTATTCCCTTTACAGTATGATTCTTTCTTCAGTATTTCATCTTGCTTGGTGGTTTTCTCACTCTGATTCATCTTCCTTCTTTCATTGTCCTTTACTCACAGTCAGCCCTTTGAGTTAGTCTTTTGATTTAACATGCAGTTCTGTTTGCTAAGTAAACCTTTTTTTTTACATTGTCCCTGACCTAATTCACCTTTGGCCGCTCCTAATGGCAAAATTCCATTTTTATTGAACTGTGAAAGACTATGCCCCTCTCAGGATTGCACCTGGAGAGTTTCCAGTACTCTACCAGTCTCAGCAATGGGAGGGAGAGTCAAGCAGAGGCATACCCATTCCATTCCTAATTTGGGCACTTGCTAGCAAGTGGAAGGCAATCCGCTACAAGTCAAAACTCACCTGTGCTGGGCAGCAATGCACAGAACAGTATTGAGGGCAGAGACTCAAGTTTACTACATGGAAAGAGGAAATGGTAAACCACTTCCATATTTTTTTACCAAGAAAACGCATGGATACACTACCAGAATGATTGCAGATTGGGGTGAGGTGTTCTGGGAGAGATGTGTCATCCATGGAGTCGCTGTGGGTCAGAGGCGACTCAACAGCATAAGACAAGACAAAAAGGACTCTGGGATGTCAGGCCAGTAGATCTTTTCAGTCTTATAGGCATTTTAATGGTATTTATTAAGTGCTTACGATGTGCCAGGCTCTGTACCAAGCATTAGGGTGGATACAAGATAATTGGGTTAGACACAGTCTCTGTCCTACATACAGCTCACAGTTTTAATGTCCATTTTACTGATGAGGTAGCCAAGGCACGAAGAAGATGTGTGAATTGCCCAAAGTCACACAGTAGGTAAGTGGTAGAATCGGGATTAGAACCAAGGTTCTCTGATTCCCAAGCTGGTACCTTTTCCATTAGGCCATCTTGCTTCTTATGAATGCATATGATCAAATTTAAATCTGAGCTGTAGTCACTAGGAGAGCAGTTACAGTTTGGGGAACCTGGAATCATCCTATTGAGTGCTTTATTGAAGGACTTCTGTTTATAGTTTTTCTTTTCATTTTGCTCTTGTGTTCTTCCTTTCCCTCTCCTCTCCAATTACTTCAGTTCTCCAATATTTATCATCAGTAAGGACTCACCTTAGACCATGCTTTAGATTTTTATTTTCAGCAGAACAACCTGATTCTTGTTGACTTTGTCAGATGTTGTATTCTTTAAGCTTTGTTCAACAATAAAGATGATAAGGGCATTTTATATGTACTAAGTCTGCTAGGGAGTGCCTCAGTGTTTCATTTTAATCCTCTGCTGACTAGAGCAAAACCATTTTATTTATTTTGGAAGGTTCATTATGTGAGCCTAGGGTGTGCAAGTGTATAATTGCCTATCCTAATAGACTTTAGTCTCTATGGGTTAAAGTGTCCCAAAATTTAAAATAAGAGTTGATAAGAAATTCTGCTTTGTCATGCAAAAGCAATTCTCAAAGTGGCATTATTTTTCACTTTCAAGAGTAGGAAAATAAATCACTAATAAGGTTTGAATCTTAAATTTTGCTAAACTTGTCCAAATACTCTAGTGTGTGTATTTTACTTCCAGGACTAGAGAACACTTTTTCTAGTGATAGGATGCCAAAGTCCATTTGAATGCCATTTTGATTTCTCCATTTTTGACACATGCCTCAGGCTTTTAATTCTCAAGGGTAAATTGTATCAGTTTCTCTGAAGGCAATTCTCAGTAACCTGAATTTCCCAGAGATGATGCTCTGCTCACCTTATCAGTTCCATTGCCCTGATATAATTTCTCTGTAACTAGGTGTAGACCCATCAGTTGGTTAAGAGAGACAAACTTAGTTCCTTTATTTTTCCTGGTGCAAAAAAATCCCAATTCCCTCTCCTTTAAAGGGGGTTACACTGGTATCTGATCCAGGTCACCCTCAGAGCACTAAAAATCTTTCATGCAGAATGTCCTACTGGTCCCCTGCTTTTGGCAGCCTCCCCCTGAAAAAATAAGCTCTTAAACTAACCTTTAGAATGATGAAGATTTTTCTATTTAGTTGAGAAAGAATCATCTTGAATGTTTCAGATTGTTGGCCTTAACATTTTAACATTTCAGAGGGCACTACTATGTGCTTGTTGAGTCCAGAGTCCTCTTGCAAGGGAGGGGCCCAGTTTGGCCAAACTGCCAGACACTCCCAAGCTCTATAAAGTATGGAAGTGCCACATGAGTTTCAAACAAACTCAATTCCAGTGGCTTCACTCTTCATTTTTGCCTTAAAGCCAAGTTTGAGGCTATTCTCCAAGGGGAGGGAGAGGAAAAGGCAGAAAAGTGCATTGATGCAAGCTATCCAAGACCACTTCCTAGTTGCAGTTCCCCCCTTCCCTCACCCACCATTCCCTAGCTGAGCTCCAGCGCAGGTTTACAATGCTCTGGACTGGGGCTAGTCACCCTATCAGGATGGTACCTGTTCTGGGGAAACCCCAGAGTAGCTCTCCCTGTCCCATTCAAGTACATGGCTCAGGCATTTCATAAATTAGTAGGCAGAAATGGATTGGGCCTTAACTGGGCCTAATTAGATGGGCAGATAGTAGGGTTTGCATGGTGGTCGGCTACTGGAATCTGCATTTCACCACAGTACCTAATGGAGGATGCTCTTTAATAGTCTAACTTCATGGAGAGGCTAGAGGGTTTGAGACAGAGAGGTTAAGTCACTTATTCAATGCTTCATTCATTCAATCATATTTATTGAGCACTTACTGTGTGCAGAGCACTGTACTAAGTGCTTGACAGTCCATAGATAACAAGGGTGCACTATTTATTTGGGTAAACTATAGAGAGTAAACTTTTCTTTCTAGATAGAGTGGCTTATTTGAAAAAAAATATACCAGCATACTCTCTCAAACTCTAGCCTTAATAATTAGGCATTTTTATGGCTGGTTAGAAAAAGGATTGGACCAGTTCTGAAAATCTGCCTGTGGTACCCATGTTTGAAGGCAGGAGAGCAAAGATATGGGGTAGATTAAGGAGCAGCAATTCCTTTGCTTTCATCTGCTGCACTTCTCTCTTGTTCCTAGCGGCTCCTTGTTTTCTCTGAGCTCTGGTCAAGCCGGAAGCTGCCTGGAGCCACATTTGGCCAACGAGGCCCATAAAGGACTGAGTGGGCTGCTAGGATTTCCTTGGCCTCAAGGTGGGTCAGACCTGCCCCCTGAGAGAGCATCATTTTTCTGAAGTTTTGGAAAACCCAGAAACAGTTTCGTTTTTGGGAAACAAACCAACTTCCTTTGACTTCTGTCTTTTGTCCTTTCCCTCCCTTGTATTCCTATCTTATTCTTATCTTTCTGACTGCAGTCCTCTTTTTCTTTAGGATCTTGAATTTAACTGTCTCGTGATTGTTCCCTCCAAGGTTTCCATTCATCCATCTTTAGCTTTTCAAACAATTTCTGCCTGTCAGTAGTAATCTAACAGATCAAGCTAGAGACCTGCCCTGGTTGGTGTACTTCGACTTTCTTTTGCCAAGAAATCTTCCCTGTGGACATTCAAAAGCTTGGGTGACTTCTGGAGGCCTACCAAACCACTTTTCCCAGCGTCTCCTATCCCCAGTGGATCTTGACTCAAAGCTGAAGATTTCCAAAGAAGGCTTCCATGAACCCTCTCTTTCTGCTGAAGACCTCTAGAACAGACCCTCGTCATCACCTGGATTAAAGGAAACCAGTAGACTTATGGCACCAAAGATGCAATAATAATAATGGTGGTGTTTATTAAACACTTACTCTATGTCAAGCACTATGTTAAGTGCTGTAGTAAATACACAGAAAGGATAAAAGAGCAAGGAAGCTGTCATTTTTCTAATCAAATATCTTCTACAGCTCAGATCTCTTTTCCCAGATCAATGAATATTTCAAACAATCCATCAATGGTATTTGAGTGTTTACTGGGTGTAGAGCACTGAAATAAGTGCTTGGGAGAGTACAATATAGCACATACATTTCCCGTCCACAACGAGCGTACAGTCTAGAGGGGGCAACAGTATTAATATAAATAAATTATGAATACATACATAAGTGCTGTGGGGGATGGAGAGGTGAATAATGGGAGTAAATCGGCAATGCACAAGGGAGTGGGAGAAGAATAAATGAGGGCTTAGTGAGGGAAGGCCCCTTGGGGGAGATGTGCCTTCAATAAGGCTTTGAAAGTGGGGAGAGTAAGTGTCTGTCGGATATGAAGCAGCAAGATGTAGTGGACAGAGCAGAGGCCTGGGCGTCAGAAGGTCATGGGTTCTAATCCTACTTTCACCACTTGTCTACAGTGTGACCTTGGGCTAGTCACTTCATTTCTCTGTGCCTCAATTACCTCATCTATAAAATGGGGATTGAAAATAGGAGCCCCATGTGGGACAGGGACTATGTCCAACCTTAATAGAGTGCCTGACGCTTAGTAAGTGCCTAACAAATACCACAATTATTATTAGAAGAGGGAGGGCATTCCAGGCAAGAGGTAGGATGTGGGTAAGAGGTCGGCAGCAAGATGGATGAGATCGAGGTACAGTGAATAGGTTGGCATTAGAGGTTGGCATTGTAGTAGGGACAGCAAGATGAGGTAAGAGGGGGCAAGGTGATTGAGTGCTTTAAAGTTGATGGTGAGGAGTCTGTCTGATGCGGAGGTGGATGGTAAACCACTGAAGGTTCTTGAGGAGTTGGGAAACATGGCCTGAACATTTTTGTCCTAGAGTGTGTGCTTTCTTACCATGGGGTTCTGCAAGAGAACTGATAGTACCAAGCACATGTAACCAGACCTCATTTTACATATTTTCAGTACTAAGTCAGGATCATAATATTGGAAGGGATTTCAGAGGTCATCTCATCTAATGCAGTTCTCTGCACCCAACCAAGATACCCTGTTGCAATCACATACCAGTGGATGTGCATCCATTTCTTAAAAGATCTCCAGGGTCGGAGGTTCTATTACCTTTCTTGCAAAATGATGTAGTATTCATTTTTCATTTTCAGGTAAATTTCAAGAAGATTGATACTCCATCTTAGTAATTTAAAACATGTGCTTCCTAAATATTACAATTTGGGATAGATCCGTAGGCTACATACACTCACCATCAGTCCCAACTTTTGCCTTTAGAATAATACATTTGGCAAATCAGTTGGCTTGTAGAATTCCAGAAAATAAGGGAACACCCCTGTTCCTTAGATTTAGTTTATGACGTTGGATTGTGTGTTCTTGCACAACTTTATGCAGAGTTGTAAAATTATGCAAACTCTGTATGAATCTCAGTGCAGTAAATTTGTTGGAGCGGACCCTTTTTTTCCAATAGCATCTGTCCTTGGAGTCACTCTGTACAGGGCTTGTTACTTGTGCTATGCCATAAAACAATTTTGAGGCATGCTGTATGAATAAAGAGGCTCTGGGATGCCAACTTTCACAGTTGATGAACACTTATTAAGTAAGCAGGAGACCTCAGTCCAATCCATCCAGAGCCGCCTTTATTTCATTTTGAAGGAGAATTTCACTTTTTTGACCTCCAAAATGGCAGCAGGCTCTAATGTAAATAATCACATTCTCTTTTGGCAGGTTTCAATTTCCAACCTGTAGCTCAAGTTTTCTTGAATCTATTCATAGAAACTGAAAGAATCATTTCAAACTGTTGGGGGACCTTGCTGGTTGAATTGTTAACTTGGAATTCTGAGCTAGTTCATAACTGATCAAGCAAGTCTTCCCTTTTACAGCACATTCTGTCAGGCTCTTTCCTTCTGTTTTTGTTTGCCTGTACCTCTGCTTCCTATCTTAAGTGGCTTTTTAACTATCAGTTGCAGCCCTTTCATATACAGGTGAAAGCCTCTAAAGGAGCACCCTTTAATTCAACAATCTACACAACTGTCTCTGAACTTCTGGCTTTTATTTTGTTTCAGGTCTCTGACATGTTCTATGGTTGCTTATTCTACCATATTACTAGCGCTGTTTATTTAGCACAACTGGATAGGATCTGTGCTTTACACGGGCTTGGAAGTCAGTAGATGACAGTTCTAACCCCAGCTCTGCCCCTTGCCTACTCTGTGACCTTGGGCAAGTCACTTAACTTCTCTGGGCCTCAGTTTCTTCAACTGCAGAATGGGGATTCAATACCTATTCTCCATCTTAGTTAGACTGTGAACCCCATGTAGGTCAGGGGCCGTGTTGATCCTGATTAGCTTGTCTCCCCGCAGCGCTGAGCACAGTATTTGGCACATAGAGCTTAAGAAATACAATTTCATTATGTAGAGAGAAGAGATGAACAGAGAAAGGTCGTAGTCCCTGAAATCCCACAAAATATTATGATTGTTTTTGTAATCATCCTTCCTATTCAAAGATAGCATCACCGATGATGAAATTCACCAATGGACATACCACTGTCTCGACCACATTCCGCACAATCACACACACAGAGATTGCCCCTTGTTATGCTGTCATGCTTGGAAACAGCTCTTGGCACTGCTGGAAACACTTTTGTTTCCTAGCCTCATGATCTTGATGAAGCACCTACTTGAAAAGAACTGCTTCTTTTGTGACTGTAGAGCACCACATTGTCTTCTCTGTACCAGCTGACTCCAGTTTCCAACTAAGATGCAACACTATCCGAGGCTTTAAGTTAGCAGTGTGGCTCATTGGAAAGAGCACGGGCTTTGGAGCCAGAGGTCATGGGTTCAAATCAAGCGCTCAATAAATACAATTGAATGAATGAACGTCAGCTGTGTGACTTTGGGCAAGTCACTTAACTTCTCTATGTCTCAGTTACCTCATCTGGAAAATGGGGATTAAGACTGTGAGCCCCCCCCGGGACAACCTGATCACCTTGTAACCTCCCCAGTGCTTAGAACAGTGCTTTGCATATGGTAAGCGCTTAATAAATGCCTCACACAAAAAAAGGTAAAATGTTTAAGTGTTTAAAATGTTGATTCTTAAAATGTTTCCTTGGTCCTCCATCAAGCAGTGATATTTATTGAGCCCTTACGGTGTGCAGAGTACTGTACTAAGGGCTTGGGAGACTACAATATAACAGAATTGGTAGGCACAGTTTCTGCCTTCAATGAGTTTGCAGTGTAGAGACTGTACACACCCACACCACACCCACACACACACGATGAGGATGATAGAGTCTCTTTTAGGGATCAAGGGAGCAGCCTCAGTCCTGCATGGAGGAATTGATTTTAGTATTAGTGATAGGGTCAGCAGCACTTGCAGGCTCTTTTCCCTGCCAGTCAGGACCAGGGCATCCCAGGATGAACAACTGAGTAAGCAGGAAGTGATGCAGAATACAGCAAATGCAGGATTTGTTGATGGCTGAAGTGACTGTGGCCAAGTGTCATGACCTTCATTGCCCTGATGATGATGATGATGATATATGACTTGCTTACTTTGTGCCAAGCACTATGCTAAGCTCTGGGTTGTAGTCAAGATGATCGTATCAGACTCAGGGGCTGTCCTACACAGAGCTCCAAGAGGGAGGGAAACAGGTATTTTATTCCCATCTGCAGATGAGGAAACTGAGGCCCAGAGAAGTTAAGTGACTTGTCCACAGTCAGTTAAGGGACAGAGCTTGGATTAGAACTGGATGTCCTAACTTCCTGTCCCATGCTCTTTCCCCTGTAGCATGAGTAGACGTGTGTGTGTGTGTGTGTGTGTGTGTGTGTGCGTGCGTGTCAAATCCCTAATTCTGGATGAAGGCTTGCTTCCCCAAGCTTTCACCCAGAAAAGCAGCCTGGCTGCAGCTCTCATGGGATCTACATGACTTTGGAGGTGCAGGTTGGCCCTTGCTAAAGGGGCAAGGCAGCCCAGTTTCTCCATAAACCACTGGCTATGTTTTAATAAGCTGCCTTCGATTCCTGCCATGGCTTTCCTTGCATATTAAGGGAGGGATTGCTACTGCAGGCTTTGTTCACCAGTATTTACTGAGTGCTTACTATTTGCAGAGCACTGTACTAACTACTTGGGAGAGCACAATACAACAGAGTTAGCAGACACACTCCTTACCCACAGTGAGCCTACAGTCTAGAAGGGGAGACAGACATTAATATAAATGCTTTATAATATTTAATTTAAGGGTATGTACATAAATGTAAACTAACTGCACTTTCTTTGGGCGCCCTATGAGTGCTTTATATTTTTCTCCCAAGAATCACTCAAATATCTCTACCAGTTATTTGACTGGTAAAGAATATTTCCAAATGAACTGCAATAAGGAAAAAAAAAACATGGAATAATGTATTATTTTCCTCCATTGCATCAGGGTGACTGTTGCTGTAAATATCATGACAGCCCATTTAAGGCAAATGGGGGTGTTATAGCATGTTAACCAATGAATCTAGACATGCTCCTGGCCACAAAAAAAATGGACAAAAAAGCAAGACATTTCCCTTCCTTTCTAATCCAACCATCTGGAATGGTTGCTTCTTGGAGGATTCTTTCACTGACCCGCACCTGCAGTGTGAATGAACGACAAGCGAATAGGGGAACTGCTTCTAACACAAAGAAAGGAGTGAAATTTGCCTGGATATTCAATGGAGCCTTTCCTGGCCCTTTCCTCAATCGAGTGAAAATTCTGCACCTTCTGTCCAGTGAAGTATCTTCTTGCTCTCTTCCAGGAATTCTCACCCTAAACAAAACAGATGAGCTTCTGAAAACAGGAACGCCTGGCAGCTTTCTGGTTCGGGTCAGTGCCAAAATGAAAGGCTACGTGTTATCCTATTTATCGAGAGAGGGATGTAAGCATTTCCTCATAGATGCTTCCACAGATTCCTACAGCTTCCTGGGAGTCGACCAACTGCAGCATCGGACACTGGCAGACTTGGTTGAATATCATAAGGTGAACCTTTTACAGACCTTTATCTTTTTGCTTAAGCTATCACTTCTGTTAGACCTCTAAAGAAAGAAAGCAGTGAGATGGGCAGACAGGCAAAAAGCTCCAGGGAATGAACTGGAGAATTCACCTCTATGATTAAATCCCAGTTCAAATCCTGGCTCTGCCAATTGTCAGCTGTGTGACTTTGGGCAAGTCACTTCACTTCTCTGGGCCTCAGTTACCTCACCTGTAAAATGGGGAAGAAGACTGTGAGCCCCCCGTGGGACAACCTTATCACCTTGTAACCTCCCCAGTGCTTAGAACAGTGCTTTGCACATAGTAAGTGCTTAATAAATGCCATTATTATTAATTTCAATTGGCTTTCCTTGCCTCTAAGCAGAATTCAGTCACTCTCCTCTGTATTTCTTCTATCAGAGGCTTTACTAATAGTTGACATTTGGCAGAGCCAGGATTTGAACCCATGACCTCTGACTCCAAAGCCTGTGCTCTTTCCACTGAGCCACGCTGCTTTAGCCAGGAAACTGAAAAATAGGAGAGGAAGGAAAGAGTAGCCTCCTCAGAGATCAAGGTTCTCCGTCATCAGAGAGGGACTGCTCACAAAGAGCCATCCTTCCTTCAAGTTACACTTCACAGCCAAAAGTAATCTAAACCATGAATTCTCTGCAGCAAACTTAAGGTTTTTACAATATTGCAATTTCCTACTTCAAAGTAATGGTTAAATGAGCTTGAATTGGTAGAAGATGGTGTGCTGATTTTTAACATATATAGTGCTTGGGAGAGCACAATACAACAGAGTTAGCGGACCCATTCCTTACCCACAGTGAGCCTACAGTCTAGAAGGGGAGACAGACATTAATATAAATGCTTTATAATATTTAATTTAAAATTATGTACATAAATGTAAACGAACTGCAGCATTCCCTTGATTCCCTTGTATCAACCCAGCATTACCAAGAAATAGTCAATGGACCCTCACAGTCTGTCCAGCCTAAAGTTTTGTTGGCCTTGCCGGCTTTAATAATGCCAAACCTCTCCCCCACTTTCATCTTGCTTCTCATATTCTAGACTGCAAATATGTAATGTGACTACCCCAGGCAACTGCATGGGGTGGGGATAAATGAAGTATCTGATTATATCCTCACAAAATTTTTAACAGTTCATTTATGGCCGCCTTTTCAATCCTGACATACTACCCCAGCTAATGTTTGCTGTATCTTAGCAGTATGTCATTGGGCCACATTTCTAGGCTTGAGGAGCAAGGAGGCCAGACTTGATCAGTTCTGCGCCTCTAATGCATCCCGGCTGGCCCAGGGATATGCAAAATTGTCTCTGAGTCTTTCCTTTGGGAGAACAGGAGGGAGTTACTGGAGTCTGGGGAAAGCTGAGGGAAGAGGCAAAGTCATGGAGAGAGAAGTCTTAGGGCTGAGAGAGGATCACACTAAGAGCAGGCTGGGGAAGTTGGGGGTAGGGAGTGGATTATGCTGCTGCAGAGGTGTGGACTCCAGGTAAAACTCTATACTGCCAGCTCCTTGCACTGTCAATTAATGGTATTTATTGAGAACTATAGTCTCTATCTTTAGGTAAGCTCAGGGCAGGGACCGTGAGGACAGATGATGGGCAATGGTGCCAATCCTGAATGAGTCTCGGGGAAGCTGCCTAGCACGGCGGCAGCCCTTGAGGGAATGGCTGGGACTGGGGCCCATGGAAGCAATTACCCTCTTTTCAGGTTTGGGTTAAACCTAGACTCCTACTTACACCAGGACCCACAACTGGGACAGGGATTGTGTCCAATCTGATTCCCTTGTATCAACCCCAGCACTACAGTGTTTGATGCATAGTAAGCACTTAAGTACCATGATAATAATGTAAAATAGTTCTGCCATTTACCTGCTGTGGGACCTTGGGAAAGTCACTTAAAGTCTTTGTGCCTCAGCTCCCTCATCTGCAAAATGGGGATACACTATCTGTTCCCTCTCCTACTCAGACTATGAGCCCCGTGTAGTGCCTTGTTATCTTGTATCTACCCCGGCACTTAGTTCAGTGCTTGGCACATAGTAAGCGCTTAACAAGCACAATTATTATCATTATAACGTTATGATAGAATAAATATAATGTAATATTATAATGATAATTTCTACCCCAACAGGATTTCTTAAGTGCACAGACGTGGCCACAGGGGCATTTGGAGGCTCTCCATTAAATGGGCTGAGAGCTGGAGTCCAAGAAGGTGTTCGTTCTCAAGGATGACTGCCAAACCTCACACCTTCTAGGTCCCTGCTCCCTCAGGACCTGGAGGTGGTGGTTGGCAGGCAGGAGGAGGAAGCAGGGACATAGCTCCACAAGAGCTCAAACCAAAAGGTGTCTTACCCAAAACTCTGGACAAGAATAGTCATGGAGCATGCACTCTCCCCTCCCTCCTTGCCAGAGCATGAGGCCTGGAGTGTATACTTGGTGGATAAAGTTTCAGGATTAAGCAAATCTTGTTCGTTCATTCACTCATTCATTCATTGTCGTATTTATTGAGCGCTTACCATGTGCAGAGCACTGTACTGAGCGCATGGGAGAGTACAATACAACAATAACCAGACACATTCCCTGTCCACAACAAGCTTGTTGTTCAGAGAGGAAAGCCCCTACTGAGAGCTCACCTCCTCCAGGAGGCCTTCCCAGACTGAGCCCTCGTTTTCCTCTCCTCCTCCCCATCCCTCCCCACCCTACCTCCTTCCCCTCCCCACAGCACCTGTGTGTATGTTTGTACAGATTTATATGATTGTACAGATTTATTACTCTATTTATTTTACTTGAACATATTTACTAGTCTATTTATTTTGTTAATGATGTGCCTCTAGCTTTATTTCTATTTATTCTGATGACTTGACACCTGTCCACATGTTTTGTTTTGTTGTCTGTCTCCCCCTTCTAGACTGTGAGCCCGTTGTTGGGTAGGGACCGTCTCTATATGTTGCCAACTTGTACTTCGCAAGCGGTTAGTACAGTGCTCTGCACACAGTACGCGCTCTATAAATACAATTGAGTGAATGAATTAAAAAAAAGAGATAAATTACTCATTGTCAAAAGTTACCATGGTGCATTGAAAACTAGAAACTGAGAACTTTGTGGGTTAGGAAGTGACTCATTATAGGTTCTCAGGGGCAGAGTAACTGTCTTTCCTACCTGGGTTAGCTGTTCTCCATGCACACTCTTATTACCTATTTGTTTTCCAGTCTGGTCAACTCAAAGGGCATCAGGTCTAGCTAACAGCAGTTTCTTCTGTTATAGGAAGAGCCCATCACTTCCCTGGGAAAAGAGCTGCTTTTGCACCCCTGCGGACAGCAGGGGAAGACTCTCGACTACCTGCCTCTCTTTGAGTGACACAGTTTCCATTCCCAAATTGTAGCCGGGTTTCTCTTTGGATGCAAGAAAAGAAACATTTCTGGAAAGCCAAAACCTTGGGACTAATCATCGGCCATCTAGCCAACAGTGAACAATGGAAATGACCCTTAACATTGTTTGAGATGTTTCTGTTCTGCACAAACTCTAAGATGAATGCAATTTTAATGGAAAATTATGTTTTGTGTCCTGTGATGCTCCTGACACACAAGATGGAGGATTCCACAAGCTCATTAAGGTACAGGGAACAATTTCAGTGGATTATATAGAAGAAAATGAGCAAAAGAGGAATTATCACTTTGTATAGAGAAAAATATACTTCCAACACAAATAGCTGGTGCAAATTGTTTTATGACCTCTACATTTCTATTTTGTCACCAGCCCTAAAAAATATAATGTCCTGGATTGTTGTCTAACTAAATCCAGATTTTAGTAGTTTAGGAAAATAATTTGGCATTTTACTATCAACAAAATCAGAAGTGGCCTGCTGCATCTGGGAAGCAGCATGGGATAGTCGATAGAGCACAGGCCTAAGAGTCAGAAGGACCTGGGTTCTAATTCCGGCTCTGCCACTTATTTGCTCTGTGACCTTGGACAAGTCAGTTAACTTCTCTGTGCCTCAGTTATCTCATCTGTAAAATGGGGATTAAGACTGTGAGCCCCATGTGGGACAGGGACTGTGTACAACCTGATAAACATATATTTACCCCAGAGCTAAGAACAGTGCTTGAAACGTAATAAGTGCTTCACAAATACCACCATTACCGTCTGGGTAACAGGAACCCAACAAATGAATACTCTGGCCCACAATTACACATTTCAGATATTGTAGGTAATGGATTGTGGCACAAGGAAGGAAAAACTTGAAACTGCAAGTCTCAACTTTAAACCAGGCCCACAGAAACTTTATGTGGTGTGCAAACATGTCTGACTTGTGGGGGTGCTTAGCTATAACTGTACTGGCATTACTGTAACATTGCACTAATTTATTTCAGTATTCACTTTCAAACACGTGTCAATGCTAGTTTACCCGTAGTACACGTCTCATGACAATGATTCAACAATCCATGAGTGCTCAATGATGCAAGGCATTTTGATGTACAAATTAAACATGAAAGAAGGTTGTTAAATGACTATTACAAATAGTGAACATAGCTCTCTCATAGACCTGTATTCCTGAAGGAGCTGAAACCGAGGTACCAAAAACTGTCTTTTTCTAAGCAATCCATCTCTACTGATTACTGGGATAGTCACTGTTAAGTGATGGACTGTAACAAATACTCCAAAGCAGAACATTTTTTATCACTTATATACTGCAGAAACTAATTTTAAATATCCCAGCTGTCTTCAGAGGAAATAAATGAGGACTTAAGGAAGGATGACAATCCTTAACACCCTGGAAAGATCTGGAAATCACTGTATGCAGACTGACTTATCTGAGAGTCTAGAAGAAGAGAACTCACCAAGAAGTTATCCAATTATCAATCCATGCAACATCCCCAGGAGTGCCGACAGGTGGCATTATTTGATCAAGCAAGCAGGAACTGAAGATTGTGGACTTGTCCAAAGCCCCGAGAGACTGCGGGGAGGATCAGAACACAGACCCCTTGGCTCGCCATGTACTTCATTCAGCTCAGCAACTGCAGCTCAAGAGCCCAGTGCGACAATCGCAAGCCCAGTGTGACAATCACTATCAGTGAAGATGGGGTTACCCCTTCTGTTGGGGTTACCCCAGCACTTAGTACAGTGCCTGGCACATAGTAAGTGCTTAAACACTATCATCATCATCATCATTCCAACTAACCTCACCTCCCAGACTTCTTGGGAAGTTTAGTTACTGCAATAAATAAAAGTGGTTCGTACCTGTGGATCTCACATGCCGAAAGACTTGTCCAGTTGTGATTTTCCAGATGATAGGTTACTGATAGAGAGGGGGTAAGGTTGTATCAAGGTTGGGTTGTTTTTGACATTGCAGTCCACCTCAATGCAGTGAAGTTAGGAAGAATATGAACAGCAACTCTTCATTCCTCTCCCTTCTCAAGGTGGACAGGGAGGGGATCCACAGTGGGGGCCTTGTAGACATTCTTCACCAGAGCAAAGTTCTTCCTGGGGCCAGGCTGCTGTCACTGTAAGGGAAGAGAGAAAGGATAAGGCAGACCCAAGCCATCACGTAGCTGCCAGTTAGGGACTGTCCCACAGCAGACTGCTTCATGTAAGCAGATCTTGGCCATGACAATCTAGGAATCCCAGAGTGAGAAAACCCACCCTCTGTGTTGTACTGAACATAAGGGATGCCAGAATGGAAGCTCGTCACTACCCCTGAGAGGTTATGTGGAAATATGTGTCCAGTTGTCTCAGTGGCATGGATCTGGCTGGCTCTCGTGGTTTGGGTCACATTGGATATGGATCCTGGGGCATCCAAGTGGCCCAGACCAGACACAATGATCTTGGAAAACCTGGAGCCCCTTCCTTCTACCTTTTTCTGTTCTCCACTCCCATTAACTGGTTGGTCCCAAATGTCCATCTTTGCCAAGAACTACAGAACATCTCTGAGTAAAGTAAACTTTGAGCGGGCCCCAAATCTAGCCCATTTGAGCCAGAAATAGCTTTGGATAGGTTCAGACCTCTAAGCCCCACTTCTGATGAGAGGAAGCCTTCTGGAAGAGCTAGAAATTGCTAGGGCCTGAAAATATATTGTCAGATGCATCCAGCCATGGCCTGTACTTCTAAACTCAGGCAAGAGCACTGGGCTTGGAGGCAGAAGGCCAGGGTTCTGCTTCCCATTATGTCAGACTTCCAGAATGACCTGGGGCAAGTCCTTTTATTATTGATGTCTTGGTGCTTCCACCTGTAAAATGAGGAGATTACAATTTTCTGCCTTCCTACTGCAAGGACCATGTAAGGAAAAAGTGTGAACAGCACAGGGCATTGGGCAGATCATAAAGCCGCAGTTGGAGCCATTCAGTCAGGCCCTGAGTACACTGGCATGGCGGTCCCCTATCCGGGTGGGGAACGATTCCTGGTGGCCGGAGGACCGTGGGCCAGTGTATCTCACTGAAGGAGGTGATAGGAGCCAAATGAGGCCTGGCATGGCCACACTGCCCTCTGTGTCTATCTCAGTTCACTCCTGTCATCATTTGCCTGGTCCCTGGCCCAATTCTCACCCCATGACAGCAGCTCAGAGAAGACACTGTGGGCAAACGTGGACAAAGGAAGAGTAGCCAGACCCGAAGAAACAGGTGTCCGGTGCTGCGTGGTCACTGGCCTGTCAGGATCCTGGGTCTGGTGGGGGGGGCGGGGGGGGATATGGAGAGAGGTCTGGGCCTGGGGGGTGGCCTCACTGTGGACTTGGCAGACCACGGGCCACTCTGGGTCCTGCGCCATCTCCCCCAGGCCCTTCCCTTTGCTTGGTCCGGTCCAGCCCCCTGCCGGTGTCACTGCCTCCTGTTTCAAGTCTTCATTGATGCCACTGCCCAAGTGTCACCTGGCCTCCCGCCTCTTCTTCTGCTTCTGGCGTACGGCTGAGAGGAAGGAGAGCGTCAGCATCATCCACCTGCCTGTATGCCTCCTTCCTGGCAGCCCAGACCCTCTACTGGAGAAATGAAAAGCAGAGGGACAGGGTGCCAAGGTAGGAGACCGTGGCAGAGAGCGTGTGGGAAATTTGGGGGGAATATACCTCTATCCTTTCACGCCCTCAGCACCCCCTCCTCCACCAATCCCCACATCCTCAGCACACCTTCTTCCAATCCCCACATCCTCAGCAATCCCTCCTTCTCCAAACCCCACACCCTCAGGACTCCCTCCTCTACCAAACCTCTTACCCTCAGCACCGCTAGCCCCAGACCACCACCAAAGCCCACTTTCTGTGCTGTTGCTTGGCCTCAGCTAGGCTTCTGCTACTTCAAAGCTTCTCCATCCTCTTACAGTTCAGCTCTCTCCTCCATGGAGCAATACTTCCACCAGTCTAGGCTGTAAGCTCATTGTAGGCAGGAAACGTGTCTACCAACTCTGTTATAGTGTACTCTCTCAAGCGCTTAGTACAGTGCTCTGCTCACAGTAATCACTCAATAAATACCATTTATTGAGAATGTGAGAATGTGATATAAATACAAGGTTAAGTTATAAACCATTTTGGAATGGAATAAGGGCATTAATGAGCTTTAAGTACAGTCTTTTGCAGAACTAAAATGCTAACAATACTAAGCCCAACAAGGAAACAGCAATAACTGTTCTGCTTTCAACAACGAGAAGTTTGATCTTCTCTGAATCACAGACCCAATCCTTGCAATGTTACCTTTTGGTTGACCTGCCCACTAACTAATTGTGTTGGTTATAATAAGGGCAGATAATGGTAGCCATAATTTGAGTTGAAATTTTTTTAAAAAAAGAAAACTCATAGAACAAGTGTGGAATGAACAATTCACTAGCTAACTTCCAGCACAAGAAAAAATGATTTGCTATCAGCTGTGTAAGCTGCTGGCTTCCATCCATTGCAAGCTGCAGGCTTCCATCCATTGTGGGACTGGAAATAGCCTGGGGTGGATTCTCCAAATCTTTGTGGCAACAAGTTTCCATTTAGCAGCTTCTCCCACTTCCCTTCTTGAAGAAATGGTCACTGGCAGGGAGCTTTTAGGGCAGAGAAGATTGTCAGAATTCAAATCCCAGGTATTTCCATCAGTGATCTTCAGGCAGGAGAGTATGCTTTAGAGCCAAAGGAGCCTCCCTTGCCTTGCCATTACCCCTGCCCCACACCTTCCAGGACTGTTCCTCACCTGAGACCAACAAGTTCAGGCCCGTGCCCTTCAGTTTGCCTAGAAGGGGTTTGACTGCCATTCATATGGGGCCTGAACTATTGTTTGTTTTTCTCCAGTTGGAAGGATACTCTCCCGTAAAGCCTTTGAGCAACTCCCCGCTCCCACCCCTCAAACCAAGCAAGAGCCTAACACAAACTTACTGTCTAGGGCGGTTTAGCCAGCACCCTGGGAGAATCCCAGGGGAGATGATCACCAATTCCTCTGTTGCTCAACCACACAGACCGGGGATTTTTCCGTGAATCATAGGCACTAAAGAAATGAGCAATGTTCAAACAAAAAAGTGATCTGGATGGCTAGAGGGTGTTGCCAAACTGCTCTCCTTTAAAGACAGGGACCTGTCCATCCTGAGGAGTGCCTGTGATCTGAGATATTTGAAGATGACATCACTCACATGCCCCTGGGGGAGAGGGACCATACAGTGCTATAAAGAGGGCTGAGATTGCAACTGTTTCAGCTTGTGAGATTTCAACTTCTCTTGGAGGGCAGAGCCTCCTGGTGCCACTGAACACTTTGTCCCTGGCAAAAGGAACTCTGGCACCAATTCAAGAGATGGAGAGGCAGGGGATCCAACCAATGCTTGCCCTGGAGTGGCACCGAGGGCCATACTCTCTCCCAGGGCTGATAAGTACGGTGGTCTATTGCAGCATCATCCCCAGTTGGGGCCCTCTCTAAAAGAGCAGCTAATCGCCTTTGCTTTTTTAACTGCAGCCTGTGGCCAGAAGCAGCCTGAGGCCCCATTCAGTTAATTGTTCTGTTGTGGCCCATTCACTGGACTTGGAAGGTAGAAGACACTGGCAGGGGCAAGCATCTATAGAAACCTTCGTGATTTCCCTGGAATATGGGGTAAATAATGCACTGCACTCTACCAGAGTGCCTTTGGTTTAAATTCACTACAGAGCCCAAAATGACGAGTTTTTTCTATAGTCCCCAACAGATGCCTCGTAAGTAACTGCCAAGGATCAGGCTCTCTGAGTGGCAAGAGCCAGACATTTGCTGAATTCCTAAATGACCATCTCTAGCCACCTTTTCTCACATGAGGACCCCAAGTAGGATAATATGTAGTTTCCGGACACACACTTACCCTAAACTACACTCCACCTACATGTGAGATCTAACCAAAAAAACCCCAACTTATCACTGATTTGATGTTCAGCTCCAGATACACCGAAAAATCAGACACTTCTGGGAGCCACAGAGGATGGGATCAGGACTGGAGGCAGGCCAAGAGCAGGGTTGTCAATCTTGGTGGGACCCAGCAGTTCTCATCAAGTACTAGCTGGAGGCTGGAGGCGAGCTGAAGCTGGGGCAATCAGAACAAACAATTGTGTGACCGCATACAGCATCAGTCATGTTCTGCAGAACACTTCACTTTTTCCTTAACATAGGATTTGTCCCAAATGAAACTCCTGTGTTATTAGGAAACTGTAGTTCCCGAGGGCCTACTATATGCAGAGCACTGTACTAGGTGCATGGGAGACTAAAGGAAAATTAAAAGAGGCATGGCTTTTGCCCTTGGGAGCTTACAATCTACTGGATTCTCTTGCTCCTCTAACACTGCTCCTTCAGGATGCAAAAGCTCTTTCCAGAAGCTCATATCTCATAAGGATAACCTTTAACCCTTGAGAGATTGTGCCACTTAATCTTAAACCTGAAATGGAGAGTGTGAGCTCATTGTGGGCAGAGATTGTCACTGTTTATTGTTGTATTGTTTTTTTCCCAAGCGCTTGGTACAGTGCCCTGCACGTAGTAAGCGCTTAATAAATATGATTGAATGAATGAATGGAAATGGGAAAATAGCACACACAAAGTGTACTCTGTTTTCTCCCTTTTTTATGGCAGACTGCAAGCTTGCTGTGAGCAGGAAACACATCTATCAACTCTGTTTTGTATTCTCCCAACCACATAATACAGTGCTCTGCATACAGCACTCAGTCAATGTGACTGATTGATGAAGTGCTCGCTATTTGTCAAGCACTGTTCTAAGAGCTGGAGTAGAGACAAGTTATCAGGTTGAACACAGTCCCTTTCCCACATAGGGCTAACAGTCTGTCAGAGGGAGGAGGATTTAATCCCAATTTTACAGATGAGGTCACTGAGGCACAGAAAAGTGAAGTGACTTGCTCAAGGTCACTCAGCAGTCAAGTGGCAGAGCCAGGATTAGAATCCAGGTTCTTTAACTCCCGGGCCTGTGCTCTTTCCACTTGACAGTTATCTTAAGTAACACTTCCCACACCCACCCTTTGCCCTCAACCCAATTACAATCTTGGTTGGTCTTCCTATAATACAGTTCTTAGGTCTTGATAGGGACTTCATAAATGCCATTGTTTGGTTGAGGAGGGTACGGATTTGGGAGTAAAAAAAATCGTGTGTGTGCAAATTTTTGGTTTAATTTTTCTCTTATTTGAAATGTACAACTTTTCCCCTATTTTTTCTTTGAAACTAGAACTAAAAGGATTAAAAATAGCTTGTTTGAATATGTGCTTATTCTTTTTCTACTTAGGGGCTGTTAGAAGTGCTGTAAATGATTTCTCTATGTTGACATGATCTTTGATCCTTTTATTGCCTTTAAAATGCAGGTTCTTGTCTCAATCAGCCTATGTAATATACTGAAACGTTTTTAAACCACAGAACACATCTCCTATGCCTCTGTGAGAAGGAGGTGAATTCTAGCCAATAAGCACAATTCAACATTCCATCAAGTATCCTCTAATTAAAACAGGTCAAGTAAAATATATCTACAGTGTTCTCATTTGTTTTCTTTATGGCCCTAAAATCTGAAAAGTTAAATTATTTTTTTCAAAGGCTAAAGATGCAGCGTTCCTACTGCACAATATCAATACCAATCTTATTTTATTAACTGTCCAATGCCACCTTACATTGCTGTCTTGTGTTTTTAATTAAATTTTACAAGCTACTGGTACAAATCATTACAATGCTTTTTTTTTTTTAACACACCAACAGCTTGAAAGTACTTGAAGCTTCTAAGCAATGGGTTTAGAGAGGAAAAACAAAGGCTGGAAAGCCAAGAGATAACTGGCTTATGCACTGCTTGAGGACTAATAAATAAATTTTAGAATGGTGCAGAAGCCATCTCACAACACTGACAATAAAAGATTTGTAACATCAATAGAACGGAATTTCAAAATGCCACACTGTAACTGAATAATACAACCTGCTTCATGTAAAAAAAAAATAAAAACAAGAGATTTGGGGAAAGTGGACACGAGAAACCCTTCTTCATTAAATGACTATGATGGGTGGATTTTTCTTAAAAATGTTTCTGAAACATGATTCCCATGAAGATAAAAGCACACTGCCTACAAAAGTGATAAGGTTTGGTTTACACAGCATATACTTTGGTTTTACTTAAATAGGTAAGAAAAGTTGTTCCCAGTCAGCCTGAGAAGACATGTCAGGTTTTGAATGTTTCAAGAAATAACCACACTTGAAAATGGATTTTCTTTGCTGTTAAGGTGAAAAGTGTCTTTTTTCCTTCCACTCCAGTGTTCAATTTTTCCCTTTTCAAGAATACTCTTCAGAGAAGTATATCAATACATCTCTTGCTTATCAATAGCAACAAGCTGTGCATCCCAAATTGCTAAACTGTTTGAAGCTCAGTGCCTGAAAGAATCCATCACTTGGCAAATGCTTGGATGGGGCTCACAATTTGTATGCTCTGAAGGGAATGTTCCCCTCAAGCATTTAAAAATATATTTTTCAAATATAAAAAGGTGCAGTAAGTTGTGCTCATCAGTAAGGCTTGCAAATTGACATTTAAATAAGCACAAAATAATGCATAAGCAAAAAAAGTGCAGTTTTTAAATAAAATAAATGAACATTGTTCAAATATCACCAACAGACTATTGGTGGTTAGTCTGAGAAGAAAAGACTAGATACATATCTAGCTACAGATATGTATTTCCAGAGCTATATATGTATATATACATATGGCTTTTCATTTTTGGTTTCATTTAAAATATTTGGTAGAGAATCCAAATGAATGCACACTATGTGGAATTTCACCTTTCTTCCCTCACCACACCTCTGTTTGATCCTTCTAGAATCCAGATTTGTGGAATCAAGGAGGCTTCAATTGAAGTGCTTATTCCTGTGGAAGTAAATGTGATTCCCTTTCCGAATAACCAGAGTTTTGTTTGTTTGTTTTTTAAAAAAAGCATTGTCGTACAGTTCAATAAAAATATTTCAACAAGTGTATAGAAAACAACGTATCCCTTCTTACTGTAAAGCTCATACAGTAATCAGAATGTGAGTGTTCAGGCTTCTAATCTCACAATCAGCTCTGCCTTTGTCTGAAAAGCCAAGAAGTGAATCAGTGTCATTAATGCAGGCAAAGTGGGAGATTTAGAGCCTACAGAGGAAAGCAGTGTGTGGTGGAGCAAGGTTATGGGCTTTCTCTTCTTTCTCCACCTTGCCTTGCACCCGCTCACTTGTTGCAGTCAGCATTGTTGAAAACCCAACCCATTGCCCACCTGAGAACATCCTCATCGTCACTTTTTTTTGGTAGGGGGGGCAAGGGGAGTTCATGTTTTTTTGCTGCTGGTCTTCTGTTTCTGTTTGCGTAAGTGAGCCTCGATCTCGTGCCTGAAGACGAGCATTCCCAGCTGACCATGGGAGGCTTCATTCATGGCCTTGGACTGCATGCACATCTTATACTGTTCGGGCGTGAGCTCGTCCACACACTGCTTCTCGTGCCACAGGTGGAAGAGCCCCCGCACAGGAGTCCGCACCACAATGAGGTTGCTGTGAAGGTATTTGCGGTAAAGGTGCACGTCTTCTCCTCCCCAGCCTTTGATGTCCAGGTCGAACCCACCTGCCGGGAGAGAAAGCACTGATCAATACTGCGATTCATTAGATTACACAGCCTTCTCTTTCACCTGTAATAATAATAATGATGATGATGATGATGGCATTTGTTAAGCGCTAACTACATGCAAAGCACTGTTCTAAGCACTGGGGAGGTTATAAGGTGATCAGGTTGTCCCATGGGAGGCTCACAGTTTTAATCCCCATTTTACAGATGAGGTCACTGAGGCACAGAGAACTTAAGTGACTTGCCCAAAGTCACACAGCTGATAATCGGCGGAGTGGGATTTGAACCCATGACCTCTGATTCCAAAGCCCTTGCTATTTCCACTGAGCCAAGTTGCTTCTCCACGCTGTACCTGGCATCTATCCCTTGGGAAGATATCTAACTGGTACCCCGCTCTCTACACCAAACCTTTGGGAATCTCTATCCTTATCAGGCAATTCTGAGAAGCTAAAAGCTGGACCATTTCTGCTGAATGAGGAAAAAGGGCCAACTTCACTGTGCCTTACAAGTGGCCATGGCCATGGGGAGAATCCCAATCTTTCGGCTAGTTCAAGAAGCAGGGCCCCTCATTTCAGTGTCTGTGACAGATGTCTCCTATTTGAAGCAGTTACACCAAAACTCTTGGTTTTACCTCTCTTCTGATGTGGCTTTTCTCTCCTGTTGCAAACAAGGAAAAACTATGATAATTGAGTTGATAAAAAAACACATAGTGCTGAACTCCTGCCAAGGATAAAAGACATTACCACCAGAGAAAAAGGCACTGTGGTTGCTTCCAGGTTGGAATTTGCTGAGTGAATTTGGAGAGCTGAGACAATGTTACAGATAAATTCAGGCTAAAGATGATGTCTCTTTAAATAGCCACTATTTTAAACCAAAACTGTTTTTCCCTTGGGTTATATGGATAATTGCTTCAATTCCCCATTCCTCTTGGCTAGTGTAGACAAGGCCAGAAGGAAAATAATTCTGGTGCTGGCTTTTAGGAGGATTTTTTTTCATGTGACCTAGGGGAAAGAGCATGGTCCTGGGAGTCAGGGCTCTTGGGTTCTCATGCCAGCTCTGCCAGTGGCCTGCTGTGTGACCTTGGGCAAATCACTTAACTTCTCTAGGTCTCAGTTACCTTTTCTGTAAAATGGGGATTAAATCCTCCCTATCCTTATGTGGGATAGGGACTACCTCTAATCTGATCATCTTGTACCTACCCCAATGCTTAGAACAGTGGAACATAGTAAGCATTCATCAGATACCATACAAAGTCACTTGACTGCTCTGTGCCTCAGTTTCCTCATCTGTGAAATGGAGATGAAATACCTATTCTTCCTCTCCTTCACACGTTGAGCCCCACGTGGGACAGGAACTGTATTTGACCTGATTATCGTGTACCTACCCCAGCTCTTAGTACAGTGCTTGGCACATAGTAAGTCCTTAACAGATAACACAATGATTAGTAGTACTACTTCCAATTTGGACAGATTTCTAACTTCCCTTGAGTCAGGGAGGTGCTGTGCCACCTTTCCCTTCGATACCAAAAAAAGGTGTGAATTCTCTGGGAGATCGACCCTGCCCCAGTGAGCATGCAAGGGGCAGCTAGGGTGAAGCCTGCTTACCTGTGAGCCCAACTAGGCAACGAACATCGGCCACCATGTCCATACTGTGGAACACCACTGAGATTCTCTAGTTCCCAAGCCCTGTATCTCTGGTTAATAATAATAACTGTGTCATTTGTTACGTGCTTACTACGTGTGAGGTACTGTACTAAGCGCTAGGGTGGATACAAGCAAATCGGGTTGGACATATCTCTATCCCACATAGGGCTCACAGCCTGAATCCCCATTTTACAGATAAGTGACTTGCCCAAGGCCACACAGCAGCCGAGTGATAGAGACGGGGTTAGAACCCATGACCTTCTGGCTCCTAGGCTCATGCTCTCCATGGAGCACGACTGGGCTCCAGCTTTGCTTTCCTTCCCATCCTCTGTCTCTTTCTCTTTGTTTGGGAAACCCAGAGGAGCAGATTTGGGGAAATTCCCATCTCCCAAGATTTCGACCAACTTCCAACTGCAATTAACAATGGACCCTGGCTTTGGGAGTCTGGTGCTGCCCGGTCGGTAGCCTCAGGGTGGCAGCGCTGAAGCAGATTTGATTCCTTCCCCACAGCTCTTACCTATGTTGATAAAGTCTGATCGGTACTGACAGGTCATCCCAAATCCAAAGTCTCTCCAAAATCCAGTTTCCTTTTTGATAACCTGTAAAACACATCCAACAGAGGTTTCTCCCAGACACCCACTGTGTTTGGGGCCTGGGTAAGGGAGGAGAGTTGGGG
Organism: Tachyglossus aculeatus; assembly: GCF_015852505.1. NCBI lineage: Eukaryota > Metazoa > Chordata > Mammalia > Monotremata > Tachyglossidae > Tachyglossus > Tachyglossus aculeatus. The sequence continues at coordinate 78,148,631 of NC_052070.1, forward strand.
GTTCAACTGGAAATGTAAGAATCAACTCTTGTAGGCCCATATGACCAATGGCATAAGTGTGGCCTCCATTCCTAGACGGCCTGACAAACATCACAAGGTGGGTCTGTTCAAACAGCTAAGAATACAGTAACCTCACTGCTCCTGAAACGGTGCCCTGATTTTCGGCACCAATAGCTGGAATGTCTGTAGGGTGTCAGCAGGAGGGAAAAATAGTAGAAGAGCAGGTTTCTGAGCAACCAAACAACACGGTGACTGAACAAATATGTGCCTGTGGCCCAACAATCAGGGCCAAGTGGAACTCCACAGAAATTTATCTGGCTCCTCGACCTTCTCAAGGTGAGGCAAGTGTCTGAGAATGATGGTTGAAAAGTGAAGGCATGAGGAGAGACCAGATAGTGAGGGGGAGAAGAGAGAAACAAACAAAAAAGGGAAGCTCTATCTCAGAAATCAACCCATCGATAGGGTTTATTGAGAACTCAGGTAGTGGGTGTGGCACTAAGGGTTTTACAGAGCTCGACAAATTGCATTATTCATTCATTCAATCGTATTTATTGAGTGCTTACTATGTGCAGAGCACTGTACTGAGCGCTTGTGAAGTACAAGTCGGCAACGTATAGAGACAGATGGTCCCTACCCAACAACGGGCTCACAGTCTAGAAGGGGAGTAGTAGACATGATCCCTACCCTGCCTTCAAGGAGTTTAAAAACACATCGCCCACCAAAACCAGAGTAGCAGAAAGGGCTGGATGGGCAGAGCAGCAATTCCTCTTTGCTGTTTCCTTAAGAACTGGTAACTGAAAATTCTCTTATCAGTGGGCTGGAATCAACTTCATTTTTGATAGAAGCAATTTCAATCAGTCAGTAGTATTTATTGAGTGCTTACTGTGTGCAGAGTACTGTGCTAAGCACTTGGGAAAGTACAATATAATAGAGTTGGTAGTAATGATCCCTGCCCACAAGGTGCTTACAGGCTACAGGGGATACAGACACTAAAATAAATTACAGATAGGGGAATGAGTAGAGCATAAGAATATGTTATTATGTTGTGGGACTGGGGTGAGTATCAAAGTGCTTAAGGGGTACACAGCCAAGTGCATAGCTGACACACAGGGGAGGCTGGGGAGGGGAAATTAGTTGGGGAAGACATGGTGAAGAATCATCTCAAACAATGAAATAGAGCAGGGGAATGTTGTGAGACCAGTGAAGTGGATAGACCAGCCTGGCATGTAGTAATTGGGAAATGGGATGCTCTGTCCACGCAAAGGCTTTACGGAGATTGAGATGTCAGGGGGAGGTTTAAAAGCAGGGACAAGCCTTTTATGGGACATACTTACTTTCAGATCATGGTTCTACATCGGCCTTGTCAGCCATACCCACATGTACAGAGAGGTTTTCATTATAAATGGTGATACTTTTTTAAAAGGAGTACATGTTACTGATAGTTCATCCCAAAGGCATGTAATGTCTCATTGTGTGTGTGTGGGGGGGGGGGGGGTTTACACATGCATGTATTTCTGCACACAGGCTATTGATAGGAACTCAGCTATTCATTCTCAAACTAAAGAACTATTCCTGGCTATTATTCTTGATTTGCCAGTGAAATGCAATTATAGTTCCTAGAGGATTGAAATTATGTTCTAACATCTATTTGCTTAGAGAATAAATGATATGAGATCTTTTTTCCTGCATTAGATTTATCTTTGCTTTAAGATGACATCCAAGCAGATCATCACCCACTGCCCATCAAGTCACAGCATTGCCTAGTGGATAGAGCACAGGCCTGGGAATCAGAGGGACCTGATTCTAATCCTGGCTCCTCCACCTGTCTGCTGTGTGACCTTGGGAAAGTCACTTAACTTCTCTGTGCTTCAGTTACTTCATCTGTAAAATGAGCATTAATTCTCTGAGCTACATGCGGAACATGGGCTGTGTCCATCCTTATTTGTTTCTCTCTACCTCAGCTCTTAGTTAAGTTCCTGGTACATAGTAAGCATTTAATAAATGTCATTTAAAAAAATCACATCTTATGTTATTCTCCCTGATGCTCTTGGTTACAGGAAAATATGAATCTTCAAGAAACGTTTTGGTGGCAAACGTTGTCCCTAGCAGCAAGCGTCCAAGATGATGTCATTCTGCTGTGAAACAAAGGGTTGCTCTAAAATGTTTCCCTCTACACTAGAAAAAATGTAAGTAGCACCAACTAGAGATATTTACCGAAAGTAAATCCTAGAGAAACACGCTGAATAAGTAGTTGCATTCTCTCACCCTGGGTCCAAAAAATATTTTAATGTCCATTTCTCTGAACATCACTAAAATCCACCCTTTCCTCTCCATCCAAGCTGCCACCATATTAATCCAAGCATTTATTCTATCCCACCTTGATTACTGCATAAGCCTCCTTGCTAACCTTACTGCTCCTCTCCCCCACTCCACTCGATGCTTCACTCTGCTGCCAAGATCTTTTTGTTTTACAAAAGCATTCAGTCCATGGTTCCCCACTCCTGAATCTCCAGTCCTCACCATCAGCTTTAAAGACTCAATCACTTTGCTACTCTCCTATTATAACCCAGCTTGCACACTTTGCTCCTCTAATGCCAACCAACTCACTGTACCTCAATCTCGTCTATCTCACCATCAACTTCTCACTCACGTCCTGCCTCTGTCTTTGAACTCCCTCCCTTTTCATATCTGACAAATAATTACTCTTGCCACCTCTATAGCCTTATTGAAGGCACATCTCCTCTAAGATGCCTCCCCTAAGCCCTCTATATAGCCCTGACTTGCTCCCTTTATTTACCACTCCCCACCTCCAGCACCACAGCACTTATGTACTTATCTGTAATTTATTTATATTAATGTCTGTCTCCTTCTCTAGACTGTGCTCGTTGTGGGCAGGAAATGTGTCTGTTATATTGTTGTTTGTACTTAGTACAAGTGCTTAGTACAGTGCCCTGCCCACAGTAAGTGCTCAATAAATATGATTGATTGATTAATTCTCTGAGCAGGGCCAAAAATAAATCCTCTTTCCCTTGGTCTGGCTAGGGAGACAAATGGTGGTCCCATATCCTACCACCCAACCTTATAGTTGAGAAGATTCAAATATCCCACCTATAGACTCTAAGCTTGTTGTGGGCAGGGAACATGTCTACCAACTTGGCTGTATTGCAGTCTCCCAAGCACCTAGTACAGTATCTCCATGTCATGGCCTAGTGTACGGGCCTAGGAGTCAGCCAGGTTCTACTACCGGCTCCACCACTTGTCTGCTGTGTGACTTAGGGCAAGTCACTTAACTTCTCTGGGGCTCAGTTAGATCATCTGCAAAATGGGGATTGAGACTAGGAGCCCCATATGGGGACATGGACTGTGTCCATCCCAATTATATTTTATCTACCCCAGCACTTAGTACAGTCCCTGGCACATAATAAGTGCTTAACAAACAGCACAATTATTATTATCATTATTATTGCTCTGCATACAATAAGTGCTCAGTACCATTGATTGATTGATAGTGGGTTATGGTTTTCTTGGAAAATAAGTGCAAACTCCGAAAATGAGAGCCAAAGAGGAACTCATAAAATGAGAGCCAATGAGAACAGCAGCGAGGTGGGCTAGGCAGGAAGAGAAATGCAGGCACAAGGCAGGTTGAGCTGATTCTGGCCAGGGGTGGAGCTTCACAAGGTCGCA